>NC_043021.1:16910241-16915241 GCF_006345805.1 Octopus sinensis | reverse complement strand
ATATAAGCATTTTTAGAGAGTTATAGCCAAAAAATAGCAAAAAAATGCATTAAAAATGGAAAAAAAATTATGGTAAATTTTTTTTTAAATCGCTGACTCGTCGTAGACATTTTTAGAGAGTTACTTCCCTTGTATAATAGCAAAAAAATGCATTAAAATGGAAAAAAATGATGGTAAATTTTTTTTTAAATCGTAGACTCATTGTAGACGCACGCTAATACCCAGAAGGGCTCGATATGAATCACGACTATAAGATACCCGGTTTTGATTAAACTGCACCGCAAAATGTGGGAGTAGTTAGGAATCTAAATCGTAGGAGACAGACACACAACTTCACTTTTATATATAAAGATATTATATTATCTTATATTTTATCATTATAAGATTGTAAATAAAACGTGAAAATCAGACAAGGTTGGAATTCCTTTTATTAATATATTCTTCTATACACAATCACACACACCCATATATATATATATATATATATATATATACACATGTGTGTGTGTGTGTGTTTGTGTGTATCTATGTATGTGTCTTTGTGTCTGTGTTTGTCCAGCCCCACCATAATCGCTTGACAACCAGTGTTGGTGTGTTTACGTCACCGTAACTTAGCAGTTCAGCAAAAGAGACTGATAGAATAAGTACAAGGCTTTAAAAAAAATACGTCTTGGGGTCAAATTGTTTGACTAAAAAAAAAAAAATCCTCCAAGGCAGTGCTCCAGCCTGGCCTCAGTCAAAAGAGCAAAACAAACAAACAAACAAAAAGCACTGGAATGTTTGAGGCATTTCTTTATTATATTTTGAATATTTATTTTATTTTTGTTATATTTGTTTTCGTTTATTTTTAATTTTTTAATTTTGTTTTTTTTTTGTTGTTTACTGTGAAACCAGTTTTCTTGTTTGTACGTTTCTTGTGGTTGCCAACTCTTTCTTGCATGACCTGGTCCTTTTCTGAAGTGTTTGTTTTAGTTTGGTAAGAAGGAGGAGGAGAAGGAGGGGTTGGGGTGGGGATGGGGTGGTGGTGGTGGTGGTGGTGGTGGTTGCAATGTGGGGGTTGGTGACTGTGGTGGAGGTAATTGCTGAGGAGGAGGCGGTGGTGGTGGTGGTGGTGGTGATGGTGGTGATAGAGCTGATGGTGGTGATGGCGGTGATAGTGATAGTGGTAATGGTGGTAATGGTGGTGGTGGTAGTAGTGGTGGTTTTGGTGGTGGTAGGGGTGATGGTGGTGGTGGTGATGCTGGTGGTGATGGTAGTGGTGGTGGTGGTGGTGGTGATGGTGGTGATAGAGCTGATGGTGGTGATGGCGGTGATAGTGATAGTGGTAATGGTGGTAATGGTGGTGGTGGTAGTAGTGGTGGTAGGGGTGGTGGTAGGGGTGATGGTGGTGGTGGTGGTGATGGTAGTAGTGATAGTTTTGGTGGTGGTAGAGGTGATGGCAGTGATAGTGATGGTGGTAGTGGTGGTGGTTTTGGTGGTGATGGTGGTGGTGGTGGTGGTGGTAGTGGTGGTGCTGTGGTGATGGCGATGATAGTGATGGTGGTAGTGGTGGTGATGGCGGTCGTGGTGGTGGTGGTGGTGTTGGTGATGGGGTTGGTGGTGGTGATATGTCAGCTGGTCTGGAATCAGGTGAGTTTGCATTGTGTTTTGGGGGAAGGAGGTCTGGGTGCTGTTTGAGACTTTTTGTGGCGAAGAAGCTCACCTTGTAATTCTATGGATCCAAGTTCAAATTCATCAGCTTTTGTGCATGAGGTCCATTCAAGGTCAATCAACAAGGTTTTGAAGTGTTTGAGGGGTGACATTTGATGAAAGCAGCTGCATCTGTGGAATATGAAGAATCGGATTCTTTATGACGATAATGCACCTTGTCACTGAGCTTTCGTCACTCGTGAGTTTCTCACTAAAAAACAACATGGTATTGCCTCTACACCCACCCAATACCCCAGGTTTTGTACTTGCAGGCTTCCATCTCTTCCTCAAGATGAAAATCCAGCTCAAAGGTTACTGTTTTAATACCTATTTCTTTATTACCCACAAGGGGCTAAAGACAGAGGGGACAAACAAGGACAGACATAGGTATTAGGTCGATTACATCGACCCCAGTACGTAACTGGTACTTAATTTATCGACCCCGAAAGGATGAAAGGCAAAGTCGACCTCGGCGGAATTTGAACTCAGAACGTTAACGACAGACGAAATACGGCTACGCATTTCGCCCGGCGTGCTAACGTTTCTGCCAGCTCGCTGTTTTAATACCGTTGTCAAGATCATGAGGGAATCAGAGAAAGTCCTCGACTTGCTTACGGAAAACAACTTCCAGGCCCGATTCCAAAAGTGGCAGGAACTCTGAGACTGGTGTCTTGCTGCACGAGGTGACTATTTCAAAAGCGATGAAGTTAAAACTTAACCGTTGAAAAACCAATTATAGCAATGACTCCATCAATTCCTAGGGATATCTGAAGAAGGAATTTTTATATTCCAAAATATTATATCAGACTATGGATAATTAAATTACAACAATTATTATTGCCCATCATTGTTATTATAGTGTATTGTTATGCCATTCAAAACACTTTATTTTTAGGTAAATAAGATATTTTTTTATCAACCCTTTTGTTACCAACCCGACTGAAACTGGCTCTAGCTCTGAGTACAAATGTCTTGTTTTCATAAGTTCTGAATTAAAATCTTCCACCAAACCTTAGTCACAATTTATGTTCCTAACACTAGCTGAATGACGACTAAGTTATTTTACTAAATTCTTTGTTATATTTAAAATTAATTGAAAGAAACACAAAGCATCTCACACAGATATGGTAAGAAAAGGGTTAAAATATATAATAGAGAAACAATTCTTAACCCTTCGTGACCAACCCGGCTGAAACTGGCTCTGGCTCTGAGTACAAATGTCTTGTTTTCATAAGTTTTGAATTAAAATCTTCCACCAAACCTTAGACACAATTCATGTTCCTAACACCAGCTGAATGACGACTAAGTTATTTTACTAAATTCTTTGTTATATTTAAAGTTAATTGAAAGAAACACAGAGCATCCCAACAGAAATATGGTAACAAAAGGGCTAAAATATATAATAGAGAAACCCTTTCGATACCAAGCCAGCTGAAAGCAGCTCTGGCTCTGAGTACACATGTCTTGTTTCCATAAGTTTTGAATTAAAATCTTCCACCAAACCTTAGTTGCAATTTATGTTCCTAACACTAGCTGAATGGTAACTAAGCTCTTTTACTAAATTCTTTGTTATATTTAAAGTAATTGAAAGAAACACAGAGCATCTCAAAATAAATACAGTAATGAAAGAGTTAAACATAACTAGACATGTCAGAACCAGATTGTTTTCAGACCTTTAAAACCAAGGAATACTGGTGGAACACTCCAATAAGGAGAGCAATTGAGGGAAAAAACATAACAGACCTGATATTCAAAAAATATAATGAAAAATACCTTAGGAATGAGAACCCAGGTTTGAAATTTCCCCAAGACACCTGATGAAGGCTGGAGGGTATATCAGCTAAAACGTTGTGTTAACAACAAACAAGATGAGGACAAATATCTGCCAAATGTAAATAATGTAAATAACAGACCTGATATTGTTCTGTGGGACAGGAAATCAAGGTCATGCACTGTTGTAGAGGTCAGCTGCCCAGCAGATGTGAATGTACAATCAAAGGAGAACATTTATAGTGAATTAAGGCAGAAATTAGAACTCTTGTACTCTGATTATAAATTTTCATTTGTACCAATTATCATAGGTATGTTAAGCTATGAACCCACAAATTTATGTAAAAACCTCGAAATACTGGGTTTTTCAAAAGAAGAGCAGCAATCTGTTGGTGGCATTGTGAAGATTTGTGTGACATTCCAAAGATTCTCCATCTGAAATTCTTTTGGTGAATAGATGTGCACCTTTGAGCGTGTGCATTGACAGTTCAGCCAACACACCAACGCAACCACATATTTACAAACACTGGAAACCCTCTTCACTCAAGAAGTTTTGTCAGTTTGTCAGCGACCAACTTGAACTCTCTCAAGAAGAATTTAAACAAAACTCAAAGAAAAACACACACACACACATACACTTGCACAGACACAAACACACTGTCACAAACACCCACATGCACACACATACATACATACACGTATATATACAAACATATATACATACGCACACATAATTATACATACACATATATATACAAACATATATACATACACACGCACATAATTACATACATACACAAACATAATACATACACATATATACACATAGACACACACATACATGCATAAATACATACATACATACATACATACACACACACATACATACATACATACATATATTCATACATACACACATACATACACACACACATACACACACACATACATACTTGGTGTGAATGAGTGCACAAGCACCACACACAGCCATTTCTTTAGAAGTCCAAAGATCCATTATACACTAAAGCTCTTGGTGAATGGAGATTGAAGCTGATATATACATGTGGAGGTGCGTGACTTAGTAGCTAGGCTGTTGAGGTTTCAATTCCTGGACTGGGAGACGCATAATATTTTACAGCAAAACACTTCATTTCATGTTACTCTGAAGACAGGAGAATGGCAGAATTGTTGGCAAGTCAGTGGAGATGTTTTACAGCAGGGGTCACCAGATATTTTAGACCATTGACCTCTTCATGGCATCATTGACCCCTCACAAGCCCCCCCAGGCATGCACAAGAAAATAAATAAATAATGTTTTTTTTTTTCTATTCTACTCTAGGCACAAGGCCCAAAACTTTTGGTGAGGGTGGTGGGGCCAGTCGATTTGACTGACTTCAGTACATAACTGGTACTAAATTTATCAATCCCGAAAGGATGAAAAGCAAATTTGACATTGGCGAAATTCGACATTCGACATAAGTATTATGACTGACAAAGAAAGAGTATGTTGTTGGATCCTCATATGTCAAAATTGACGGGAG
>NC_043021.1:16892741-16905241 GCF_006345805.1 Octopus sinensis | reverse complement strand
GTAGAAACTCTGCCAGATCAGATTGGAGCCTGATCAGATTGGAGCCTGATGCAGTCAAATCCTCCAACTCATGCCAGCATGGAAAGCGGACATTAAGCGATGATGATGATGATGATGATGATGCTGATCTACAGGTACTTAAACATATCAACACCAGTTGATAAGCGATAGTGAGGGACACACACTCTCACACACACACACACATGCACACGATGAGGGGAAGGGGGGGCGGAGGGGGGTAGAGGTGGGGAGATGTGGGAGTGGGTGTAAGGGATGCAGTGGGGTGTGATGTTGAAGGATAGGGAAGGTGAGGTGGAATGTGTAGGGGTGGGGATGAATGTGTAAGGGTGGGGTGGGCTTACGAGGGAGGCGTGACGATGAAGGGAGAAGGATAAGATGGGTAGGTGTGAAGAAAAGTGAGGAGTGTCGGTGTGAATAGAAGTAGGAGTCGGGGCAAGAGAGGAGAGGTGTGCGGGAGGAAGTAGGTGTGAGTGGAGCGAGGCGAGGGGAGGAGAGTTAAGCCCATGTGGTGCAAAGAAGTGTAGAGAGAAGATTAATCCCTGTTCACGGCGCAAATGGGAGTCTGGATGGCCCCTGTGCAAGGACAATCCGAACACCGACACCACCGTCACATTCACCATCATTGTCACCATCACCATCACCATCATCACAGATTTGCTTGTCAGTTGTTTGGCCATCACTGGTCCCTTGAGCATGTCCCTCGGTGGCTGACAATATGTGCATCTCTAATCACGAGCAGATGTAGTCCTCGACAGGTACTTTTTTTTTTAATCAACCTTGCAAAGATGAAAGGTGTGTGGAAGTAGGTGGGAAGAATATAAAGACGGCATCGATGGGGCACCAGAGCAAACCCTCAAGCTACAAGAAGGTGAGCATGAGGACGGGGGCAGACAGTGGATGAGGAAGGGAAAGGAGAAGATGGGGAGATTGATAAGGATGTGAAGGGAGAGTAACAGATGGTTAGAGACGGAATGAAGGGGTGAATGAAGCGAGTGATGATTAAGAGTGGGAGTGTTGTTAATGGGAAATACTCAGTATGGAAAGTGTGGTGGGGATGGGGTAGGGTGAAAGCGATAGAAGTGGCTCAGGAAAGAGAGAGCGAGAGAGAGAGGAGATGGATCAGAAGGTGGGAGTGGGGGGGTAAAAGGACATGAGAGTGGGGGGCGTGATGGCGGATATGAGAAGCGGAGGCTGAGAATGAAAGTAGATATAAGAGGTGTTAAGATGAAGTATGGCAGAGAGAGAGAGAGAGAGAGGGAGAGAGAAAGAGAGAGACTGTAGGTGGTCAGTGATTGCAGCTGCAGTGTAGTGCCATAGACAGAGGAGTGATGGAAGGCTGAGTATTAAAGGCATGCAGTGTGGAGAGTGATTCAGCGGACAATGCTTTTAGGATGTGGGATTTTTTTTTTTAACTATGATGCACAGGCCACATCATCCGGTATATGATGTATAAAGGACTTATGTTCCAAGGTGTGTCGGCAGGAAGCACATCTGCCTGTTATTATCAGTCCAATGTAAGTATATGATAAAGTAGCTTGTTAGAAAATCTTTAGAAGAGATGAAAGTAGTAACTATAGATCGACCCCAGTACACAACTGGTACTTAATTTATCGACCCTGAAGGGAAGAAAAGCAAAGTCGACCTCAGCGGAATAAGTAGTAACTATACTCTTTTCTTCTCTGGGCGCAAAACCTGAAATTTTGGGGGAGGGGGGGGGCAGTCGATTAGATCGGCCCCAGTACACAACTGGTACTTAATTTATCGACCCTGAAGGGATGAAAGGCAAAGTCGACCTTGGTGGAAGAACAAGTAGTAACTATACTCTTTTCTACTCTGGGCACAAAACCCGAAATTTTTTAGGAGGGGGGGGCAATCGATTAGATCGATCCCAGTACACAACTGGTACTTAATTTATTGATCCCGAAGGGATGAAAGGCAAAGTCGACCTCAGCGGAATAAGTAGTAACTATACTCTTTTCTACTCTGGGCACTAAACTCAAAATTTTGGGGGAGAGGGTCCAGTTGATTAGATCAACCCAAGTACACAACTGGTACTTAATTTATCGACCCTGAAGGGATGAAAGGCAAAGTCAACCTTGGTGGAAGAACAAGTAGTAACTATACTCTTTTCTACTCTGGGCACAAAACCCGAAATTTTTGGGGAGGGAGGAGCAGTCGATTAGATCAATCCCAGTACACAACTGGTACTTAATTTATCGACCCTGAATGGACGAAAGGCAAAGCTAACCTCAGCGGAATAAGTAGTAACTATACTGACAAGTAATGTTTATCACCACATCCATATGGCTAAAAACGATGGTAACGTTCGTTCCTATGGGACAGCCATGTTGAAGTAGTGACACACATTTCTTCTCAGTTTAGCTATTTTCATCTCTTAGAGAGATTTTACTGATCTTACTCTTTCTCTTTCTCTGTTCTACTGTTTTACTTGTAGGGGGCTCTTTTGTAAACAAAAGAATTGCTTTTTCTTTTTATTTTTATTTCCGTTTGATTTACTGGCACAACTGGCATTTGTGCTGGTGGCGCATGTAAAAAACATTCGAGCGAGGTTGTTGCCAGTACCACCTGACTGGCCCCCATGCTGGTGGTATGTAAAAGCACCCACTACACTATTTTGTTGTGGTTAAGCAACAAGACAGGTAAGGATGATTAAGGTAATGGTCTAGGGCTTAGGGGCAGGAGACCCCAGACCTTGGAAAAAAAAAAACTTCGTTCGTCTTGTTGTAGTCGAGGGCTCTTTGTTGATGCCCGACACCACTGGGAGGTGGCCCTCGAAGTCACTGGAAATGGAGATCTCCAGGTCCAAATTCTTGAACAGCCCCTCTACACTCTCGGAGTGGTTGGCGTTAGGAAGAGCATCCAGCTGTAGAAACTCTGCCAGATCAAGATTGGAGCCTGGTGTAGCCATCTGGTTTGCCAGTCCTCAGTCAAATCGTCCAACCCATGTTAGCATGGAAAGCGGATGTTAAACGATGATGATGATGATATGATGATGATGATTATCATATTAACTTTGAATTAGGACATTTATTACTTTTTATGGGATAATATGTCAGTTTGTAGTTATTAATTTTTAATTTCTTAATTTCTAATTAGACAACGCTATTATTTTTGTAGTTAATTTTTGTCTTATTAAATTTATCTATCTTTACTTTACTAGACATTTACATATCGTGAATTGTAATGTAAATAAAATGCTGGAGTGGTTTTTTTTTAAATATATATTTTTCTGGTTTTGAATGGTCTGGTGTTCTAGTGATTTTTCATTCTATTATTATTTGTTAGTTCCCGTCTGGCCTATGAAAGGTCGTTTTATATTTTTGTTGGGCGTAATTATTCATACTAATATGTAATTCCTGACGAAGAAGAAGAGTTTTCCATTTTCGTCTTTGGAATTAATTAGGCTCCGAAACAATTTGTAGAATTTTTATTGGATCTGTACCAACCTGGATTATGAATTAAAGATTGTCTACAACTACTATTTTTTCCTTTCCTTATAATTCATATATATATTATATATTATATATATATATATATATATATATATATATATATATATATATATGTATATATATATATATAATATATATATATATATATATATATATATATACATATATATATATACGTATTATTATTATTGTTTTTACGTATTTTTGTATTCATATTCATGTAACATCGTCCATTTTCCCGTCTTTGTTTTGTATACATTCGAAGCTTTCTTCCAAGGAATCTAATGCACTTAGCTTAGATTTTCCTTGGGGCTGGCCAGATTGGAGCAATCTCAAGATTAATCAGCCAAAATTGTGAGGATGATCCAGTTCTTGACTGAAGATTGAAGGCTTCGAATGTCCCGTCCGTGTTTTTTGTATCGTCTTCTAAATGTTTTGCGTTCTTGTCCCAGTTTGTATTTTTTTCACACACATATATATATAAATATATATATTGAGGTTATGAGAGGTAATGATGTCAAGAAGACCCAAAGTTGTTGGGTAATGCTGAGTAAGTGTTATGGAAAGACTATATTTAAGATCCAGGTTGGGAGATTATGCGAATGAGGAGTCCAACATATGTCATATATCAGCATGTGTATGTATAAAAAAATTAACAGAATGAGATAAAAATCCAAGGCTGTGAAAGATTTCAGAACAACAAAAACAACAACAGCAACAACAATAACAACGACAACAGCAGCAGCAGTAGCAGCAGCAGCAACAACAACAACAACAACAAAACAACAACAACAATAATCATAATAAGCAAGAGCAAGCACTAAGAACAAACTACATAAAATACAGAATAGACAACACATCAGAAAGTGATAAGTGCAGAATCTGTGGACAAAACGGTGAAACCGTATGGCATTTTACCAGCTAATGTACGCCACTAGCCCAGAAGGAATATAAGAGATGCCACGACAATATAGCCAGGCTTGTCCATTGGACACTTTGCAACAAGTATGGACTTGACAGAGCAAAAATTTGGTACGACCACAAACATGAAGGCACCATCAAAAATAGAAATGCAAAGATCCTATGGGATTTTATGATTCAGTGTGACCATGAGATAGAGAATAGGAAGCCGGACATAGTCTTAATTGAGAAAAAAAGCAAACGATGCTGGATCATAGATTTAGCATACCCAGCTGACAAAGAAAAGTCGATAGATATGACAGGTTAGCTTGGGAGGTTAAGCAGCTGTGGTCAATGAAAAAGGTAGCAGTAGTACCAAATATTGTTGGAGCCCTGGGAACAGGGAGCAAAAATCTCAAGAAGTATGTGGAACAAATAGGGGCTGCAATAAGGGTAGAGCACTTGCAGAAAACAGCACTGCTTGGAACTGCTCGAATACTCCGGAAGATGCTTGAAAAGTAAGAGGTGTTACCTTAGTCCACTGGTAGCGAACAGCTGACACCGTAGTACACCCCCAGCGTTAGAAGCTTTGCAAAGGCAACAACAATAACAACAACAACAACAGCAACAATAATAATGGTTTCAAATTTTTCCGCAAGGGCAACCACTTTGGGGGAAGAGACAAGTTGATTACATCAACTCCCCCCAGTGTTTCACTGGTACTTAATTTATCGAACCAGAAAGGGTGACTGGCAAAGTTGACCTCGGCAGAATTTGAACTCATAACATAGTGGTAGAGAAAACACCGCTAAGCAGTTTGTCCAGCGTGCCAACAATTCTGCTAGCTTGTTGCCTTAATAATAATAATTGTAATAATAATAATAATAATAATAATAATAATAATAATAATAATAATAATAATAATAATAATAATAATAATATATGGCACACTAGGCATAACAACAGCATGAACTTCCAACCTGTTCTCTTGAGGTCTCTGGGTGAGACTTGGAGCCAACTTGTACAAATGTAAAGCAAAAGTCAAACATAAGATAATAATAATAATAATAATAATGATGATAATAATAATAATAATAATAATAATAATAATAATAATAATAATAATAATAATAATAATAATAATAATAATAATAGCGGCAAAGCATGAGCAAAACAAAAAACTGTTCTCAGTATTTAAGGAAGCTGACAAATACAAACAAAAAATCATACCACCTAATAAACATGAAGAAGAAGAAGAAGATGAAGAAACAACAAAAGCTATAAAACAAATGAAATCCAAACTAAAAATAGAACAGCAACGAACCATGATAAAACGATGGCAAGAAAAGCCCCTTCATGGTAAATACTGGACTAAACTAAACGCAAAAGAAATAGACAAAGAAAAATCCCAGCAATGGTTGAGAAGCTCAGGACACAAAGCAGAAACAGAGGGATTTTTAATTGCAGCACAAGACCAAAGCCTCCCCACCAGAAATTACCAAAAACATGTAATGAAAAGAAATATTACAAGTAACTGCAGAATATGTGGAGATGGACAAGAAACAATAAATCATATTATCTCTAGCTGCCCAGTCCTGGCTAAGAAGGAATATATTCACAGACATGACAGAGTTGGAACCTACATACATTGGAAGCTATGCCAACATTATGGAATAACAACAGAAAAAAGATGGTATAGGCACACACCAGAAAAGGTCACAGAAAACGAGAAAGCAACCATACTCTGGGATATGCCGATACACACAGATAGAGAAATTAAGGCCAACAGACCAGATATAGTTGTCAGAGACCATGAAGAAAAAAAATGCTTTCTAATTGATGTATCAATACCGGCTGATGACAACGTGTCTCTAAAAGAAATTGAGAAACTCTCAAAATACAAAGACCTGGAAATAGAGGTAACTAGAATGTGGAATCTGAAAACAGAAACAATTCCTATCATAGTAGGTGCATTAGGCATGATAAAAAAATATTCAGACAAATATATAACAAAAACACCAGGACTTACAAACACATATAACATACAGAAAATTGCACTACTAGGCACTGCACACATCCTACGCAGAACACTTTCCATACAATAACCATCAGAGCATCACAACAAATCACAGCACATACCCAAGGCACACAGAGCTGCGCTCGGTAGTGAAGTGAAAGCACGCTATAAAAATAAAACTACTGAATAATAATGATAATAATAAAAGATGGGTTACAGCAAATATTCTGCTCAATACCACAGATTTGCTTGTCAGTTATTTGACCATAACCAGTTGAGCATGTCCCTTAGTGGCTGACGATATGTGCATCCCTATTCATGAGCAGAAGTAGTGGGGGAGCATCATAGCCATGTATTGAGAGGGAGTCTTTGGGGTTTGAATAATTCCCCTCTGGAGACATGGGTGGTTCATTCAACATCTTTAATCCTTATTCAGGGACCTTCTGAGCAGGATGGGTTACTCCACCAGAAGAAAATTCTAACTGGGCCCCACCTGCAAGGTCATGCGCTGTTTATGTTGATATGAGACCATCATTTGGTTGTGATGCATGTGCCTGGTGTACTCTTATCATACGGGTAGTCATCATGGGCATACTGGGCTTCGTATATTTTACCCCAGTGTTACTTTGATGGCATGCACTGTTCTCTCTCTCACTCAATAATGATAATAATAAATAATAATAATAATAATAATAATAATAATAATAATAATAATAATAATAACAACAACAATATCAATCTGATGATGATGAGGATGAGCAAAAAGCATGTGGATGATGAGGATGAAAATGGGGAGGAGGAGAAGGAAGAGGAAATGGGAATAGCATAAGGCTGGAATTTTGTCAATAGCACAAACAAAAAAAGTCAAAAAACAAAAAAATAACCTCTAAAGTACAAAAACAATATAAGCAAAAACAACAACAATAACAGCAAACAAAGACACAAACAACACCCAAAAAAAATAAACATCAAAGTCATTGTCATCTTAGGATTGCTTGGATAATATGAAGTGATTGTCTGTTCAAGTGGAAAATCCTGACGCTATCAGGAACAATGGAATCTTAGCAGTCTCCTGCTCGGCTGTTTCCTGTTTGGTTGGCAGAGATAAGTAAGTGTCCGAAGAGCATCTGGTGGCATGATGGAATGGTCGGAATAATGCAGAGGATTGGCAGGAATGAGGAACGAAGAACGAGGACGATTTTTTGTTTTTGGTAAAGGATTGGTTTGGATTGTAGATCCGGAAATGTTTTGTCTTGTCAAAGGTGGAGTGCAACAAATATGACTACAGGGGGAAAAAACAGAGAAATTTAAAAAAATTATTTACTGTTTGTGTGTGCATGTATATATATATATATATATATATTATATATATATATATATCCACCGGAGTAAACACATAAATGTGAAACAAGGTGGAAAAAAACTGTCTAACAAAAACTGTCTGATGAACACCAACGAGAAACTCAGAGTAACAGATTTTGTTGAATTTTCTGCTGCTTTAAATAAAGTATATATATATATATATGTGTGTGTGTGTGTGTGTGTGTGTGTGTGTGTGTGTTTATATATATATATATGTATATATGCATGCATGTATGTATTGTATATGTATGTATAAGCATCTATGCATGTGTGTGCGTGTGCCTGTGCGTTTGTGTGCGTGTGTGCATATATGCATACATATACATATACACATACCTATCTTTATATATATTTATATATATATATATATATACACACACACACATATATATATACATATATATAATATATATTCATATATAATATGTGTATATGTATGTATTATGTAAATATATATATATATATTATATATATATATATATATATAAAATTAATACAAACAAGAAAGCACAAAAAAACACAACAACGCGAGGACGTGGAACAAATATAGTATTATTGGACGCTCAGGAAGAGGAAGGAAGGGAAGAAGGAGGGTTTAACGTTTCGAGCGGAGCTCTTCGTCGGAAACATAGGAGAAGGAAAGATCCAGAGAAGGGAAGACAGAGGAAAAAAATTGCCAACGGTTCACATGCGGTCCCATATATATATATATATATGTCATCATCATCATGGTTTAACGTCCGCTTTCCATGCAGGCATGGGTTGGATGGTTTGACCGAAAACTGGTAAGCTGGGGGGGGGGGCTGCACCAGGTGCTGATCTGGTTTGGCAAGGTTTCTACAGCTGGATGCCCTTCTTAATGCCAACCACTCCAAGAATGTAGAGGGTATTTTTTACATGCCACTGGTACAGGTGCCATTGATCTGGCACTGGCATCAACCTCAATTATGGTCTCACTTGGCTTGACAGGACTACACAAGCATAGTATACAGCATATTAAAAAATACCTTCAAAGGTTAAATTTATAAACAATTTATAAACAAGGGCAAAAGCAAAAAATTCTAATGGCATATTTGGCATTAGAATTTTTTCTTTTACCCTTGTTTATAAATTGTTTATATACATATATACACACACACACACACACACACAGGGTGAGGTGAATATATTATCTAAAGTATGCAAAAATAAAAATAACACTGACATCTCATTTTAAGACATATTTATCAAAATTCCATAAAAACATCTTGAAATAAAAAAGAGTAAATTCATTCAATAAAATCGCCACTGGCTTCAACCATGGCCTCCAGACGACTTTGGAATCTCCTACAACTCTTCTGGATGGTCTCCTTGTTTAAGTTGGTGAATGTTGCCATAATCTTTGCCTTCAGTTCATTTTTGGTGTTACAAGGAGTTTTGTTGGTCTCTCGCCCAACTGCACCCCACACATAATAATCAAAGGGGTTGCAATCTGGGGAGTTAGGTGGCCATATGATAGGGGTGATGTAGTCACAGAAATTGTCTGACAGCCACGACTGAGTTCTCCTGCTTGTGTGGCATGGTACAGAGTCCAGTTGCTTGACATAGGATTTTCCAACAGCCACCTTCTTGACCCAGGGCAACACTACCTTCTTCCGGCACTTGATGTAGGCATCTGTGCTGAGTCTGAGACTGTGTGGGAAGATGAATGGAAGCGTAATGTCAGCATCACTAATGATTACTCCAAACACCATGATATTGGCTGGATGTTTGATTTTCATCCCTCTCAGTACATGTCCTCAGATTAACACCCAAACACTCTGAAATGTTCATATTGGTGCTTCCAATGTGAATGCCAAGCAGTACAGCATGTCGTATCCAAATTTCTGGCAGAGTGAATTGTGTCATGGTACCGTTTTTCGCACAGATGGTGCCCAACTGGCCCTACTATACTGTGTAATCGACAAAATCAAAAACAAAGTGCATGCACGAAAATAAAACTATAAAATGTTGACAATTTACCCCCATTGTACCCTATATATATATATATATACACTGTATATATATATACACACACTGTATATATACACACATATATACATACACTGTATATATACATATACATATATATATATACATATATATTTATATATATATATATATTTACACACACACACATACACATGCATACACTCATATGCATATATATGTATGTGAACACATACACACACACACATTAACATGCATTACAAACAATACAAATACATACGCCCATGAATGTGTGTGTGTGTGTGTGCCTGTGTTTTTTGTATGCATACGTACATGTATATATGTACATATGTATATATGTACATATGTATATATGTGTATGTGTGTACGTGTGTCCACATGAGCATCCGCGGCTGTGCACGTGCAGGGGTGTGTGTGTGTGTATACGCACATATATGTAACGCAAAGGAAGTGATGATGGAATGCATACGAAGTGTTCTGTTTCGTATAGAATATTGCGGATGTGAGAAGCGTGACCATCTGGAGAGGTCACAACGGCAGCAATTGAAGGAGTGAAGAGGCGAAATAAAGCAAGAACCAGGCTGTGGTACATTCATGTTATAAGTAGTAATAGCAGTACTAGCAGCAGCAGCAGTAGTAGTGGTGGTATTCATTGCAGTGCTAGTGTAGTAGTAGTAGTAGTGGTAGTAGTAGTAGTAGTAGTAGTAGTAGTAGTAGTAGTATTCATTGCAGTGCTAGTGTAGTAGTAGTAGTAGTAGTAGTAGTAGTTCTAGTGGTGGTAGTAGTAGTAGTAGTAGCAGCAGCAGCAGCAGTAGTAGTAGCAGTTGTGGTAGTATTAGTAGTGGTAGCAGTAATAGTAGTGGTAGTAGTAGTGGTAGTAGTAGTAGTAGTAGTAGTAGTTTAGAGGCTACCATACACTTAAGATAGTAATCAGGAAATTATTTTTAATAAATTACATTATAATAATACAGGGTGTTCCAAAATTAAGGCAAAGTTTCAGTTTATATATCTCTCTATATATAAAGCTGAAGTTGTCTGTGTATGGTAGGTTTGGTAGCCTTCAACTAACACTATCTCCTCCGAGACCCTGTGGCGCAAGTTGATCAAAATTGAGAGTATGATAGATGAAGGCTTGCTCTTCCTTCTGTAGAAGAAAAATTTCAAATCAGACCATGTTAACACCAAAAATTATTTACATCAAAAAGGTGCTTTTTTTCTATGAAAATTCCTATTTTTTACGATTTTTTTACTGCTGTGTCACCATTTTTCGGTGTATTTCAACCAGAAAAATGTTCACTTAAAGAGAATAACAAGCTACATAATGCAAAATTTTTATTTTTCAAAAATTCCAATTCTAAAGGGTTGAAACAAACCCGAGCAACGCCGGGCGATACTGCTAGTAATGCGATAAGATATGAAAATTATACATTATTATAAAAGCTTAGTGTGTCTTCTTTTGGTTTCAGACAAATTAAATTCAGATTTATAAATTAGATAATGGCTATAGACCGAAATACAATCATGACTGTCCACAAAGGAGGTGAACAACTATAGTTAAAAAAAAAAAGATTAAAATTAACCGAACAACAGTCTGAAAAATTGTCAAGAAATTCATGGTTCCGGGTTCAGTCCCACTGCGTGACACCTTGGGCAAGTGTCTTCTGCTATAGCCTCGGGCCGACCAATGCCTTAAGAGTGGATTTGGTAGACGGAAACTGAAAGAAGCCTGTCGTATATATGTATGTGTGTGTGTTTGTGTGTCTGTGTTTGTCCCCCTAGCATTGCTTGACAACCGATGCTGGTGTGTTTACATCCCCGTCACTTAGCGGTTCGGCAAAAGAGACCGATAGAATAAGTACTGGGCTTACAAAGAATAAGTCCCAGGGTCGATTTGCTCGACTAAAGGCGGTGCTCCAGCATGGCCGCAGTCAAATGACTGAAACAAATAAAAGAGAAATAAAAGAGAGTGGTTCCACTGCTGATTGACCTGGATGTGACCAAAAAGGAAGTGGACCTCTCAGCTTATCAAATGGTGAAGCCCTTGTTGTTCCATCAGAAGACTGGCTGCCACAGCAAAAATAAATGGAACATGGATGTATTGAGTGCTGAATGAGAATCTCAGGACCGACCTCTACAAGATGATCTGCCGTCTTGAGCTCACGCAAGTTTATAAGGCCACAAGAGTGGAGAGAAGTCATCTTATCCTGTATCAGATTGCTGAAGGGATGCTGCTCAACCTGGTGTTCACTGATGGAAAGAAATTTGACATCAAACAGACAGTTAAAAAAAAGAAAACAGAATATAGGCATAGGAGTGGTTGTGTGGTAAGTAGCTTGCTTACCAACCACATGATTCCGGGTTCAGTCCCACTGCGTGGCACCTTGGGCAAGTGTCTTCTACTATAGCCTCGGGCTGACCATAGCCTTGTGAGTGGATTTGGTAGACGGAAACTGAAAGAAGCCCGTTTTATATATGTATAGGAGAGGCTGTGTGGTAAGTAGCTTGCTTACCAACCAAATGGTTCCGGGTTCAATCCCACTGCGTGGCACCTTGGGTAAGTGTCTTCTTCTATAGCCTCGGGCCGACCAAAGCCTTGTGAGTGGATTTGGTAGACAGAAACTGAAAGAAGCCCGTTTTATATATGTATAGGAGTGGCTGTGTGGTAAGTAGCTTGCTTACCAACCACATGGTTCCGGGTTCAGTCCCACTGCGTGGCACCTTGGGCAAGTGTCTTCTAC
>NC_043021.1:16882741-16890241 GCF_006345805.1 Octopus sinensis | reverse complement strand
AGATGAAGATGATGATGGTGACGATGATGACGACGACGATGACGATGATGATAATGATGAAGATGATGATGTTGATGATGACGACAACGACGACGACAACGATAGTGATGATGCTGCTGATGATAATGTTGATGCTTGCATCTGTTTCCCGTGAGTCTATGATGGCCTCATTCACTTGTTGTTGCTATTCCTTTTGTTGTTGTTGTCGTTGTTGTTGTTGTTCTTTTCATTGCTGCTGCTGCTGCTGCTGTTGTCGTTGTTGTTGTCATATTATCATTATGTTTTATCTTTTGGGAGTGTTCTTCAAAGATCTTCCTATGGGCCAACGGAAGAGCATACAAAACCCCCAACACCCCCCACCCCGCACCACCACCACTGCTACCCCTATCGCTCCCTACTGTCCCTTACCACCGCTACCACCCATACCACCACCGCCGCTGCCACTTCCACAGTCTCCCCACCATCACCGCCCCTGCCGCCACCACCGCCACTGCCGCCCCACCGCCACTGCCGACGCTGCCACCACCACCACCGTGTTGGAAAAACGCTCCAAAAAGCGATAAAATCTTTTGAGTTATTTTAAATTCCTTCAAGTTTTTCTTCTACCTTTTCAGATTCTTGTCTCGTTAAAGGTTTCCCGTCTTTGGAACTTCACGATTCTTTTTCTATCAGTCTCTTTTGCTGAACTGTTAGGTTACAGAGATGTAAACACACTAACACCAGCTGTCAAGTAATGGTGGGGGGGACACGAACACACATACACAAACACATGCACATATATATATTTAGATACATATATATATATATATATATATATATATATATATAAATCGAATGGAGACAAGAAGTGGAACGAACCGACACATCGAAACGAACCTGACGCGGGGCGCTGTCAGACAATAATGTGATAATTAAAAATATATGCATACATACAAACATATATGTACGTACCTACATCTACATGTATATATACATGCATATATAAATAAATATAAGTACAGGACGCCACAACAAGACGTAGAAACGGGAAAAACAAAAATTTAACGACAAGTACAGGACAGGCTACACAAGGAAAAATCCAAAAATTTTTTTACAACAAGAAAACAAGTACAGGACAAGCTACACAAGGAAAAATCCACCGTCATCAGCTGTCGCTAGTTAACTCAAGCGTGTTTCGAGGGCAAGACAGGACACTCGTTAACTAGGCCTTCCTGCGAGAGAATTAAAACAAAATTCCAAGCAGCGGGGTAAAACGGGTAAGAACACAAACAGGATGTAACAATAAAACTACACAATAAAATACATATATTTATATATATATATACACACACACACATACACACATACAAACATGCATACATACATACATACATGATATATATATATATATATATATATAAAAAAGTTGAGTTGTGGGGTATCGCACGAGTGGGATTATCCTTTTCTGCCAAATTTTCCCAAATATTCTCATCACACTATTGAACTTCTCTGTTACCAAACACTATATTTATACATGTAATGTGACAATTATGTATAAAAAAACATTTTTGAATTCATAATATCCAATGTGACAATTATGTAAAAAACTTTTTTGAATGCATAATATCCAATGTGACAATTATGTAAAAAACTTTTTTTGAACCCATATTATTCAATGTTTCCTTAAATGTAACTTTTGACAATCTTTTACCAAAGAGTGAAACCGGTTAAGTAAATAAACATCGTTTAAATTGCATTTTCAAACCTTTTTTCTTATATATATATATATATATATAAATGATGGCTTCCTTCAGTTTCCGTCTACCAAATCCACTCACAAGGTTTTGGTCAGCTGAAGGCTATGGTAGAAGACATTTGCCCAAGGTTCCAGACTGGAACTGAACCTGGAACCATGTGGTTGGGAAGTAAACATCTGACAACATAGCCACATACATTCAATTTTTTGTTTTATTTTTCATTATTCAGCCATTGTTATTGCACTCAAAGTCACCAATTCCAACCAAGCAGACCTACAATGAAATTCATTTTATCCATGACCATTGTTTTTTTTGTTCCCGAGGGACCCATGGTCCCACATTATCCAATGTCTCTTTCTTCTGATGTGAGGGATTTGGCTGTTATTTCTAGCAAAGTGAGCATCTACATTGTGATTATATTCTTTTACTCTTTTACTCTTTTACTTGTTTCAGTCATTTGACTGCGGCCATGCTGGAGCACCGCCTTTAATCGAACAACTCGACCCCGGGACTTATTCTTTGTAAGCCCAGTACCTATTCTATCGGTCTCTTTTGCTGAACCGCTAAGTAACGGAGATGAAAACACACCAGCATCGGTTGTCAAGCAATGCTAGGGGGACAAACACAGACACACAAACACACACACATATATATATATATATACATATACATATATATGACAGGCTTCTTTCAGTTTCCGTCTACCAAATCCACTCACAAGGCTTTGGTCGGCCTGAGGCTATAGTAGAAGACACTTGCCCAAGGTGTCATGCAGTGGGACTGAACCCGGAACCATGTGGTTGGTAAACAAGCTACTTACCACACAGCCGCTCCTGCGTCGATATTGTTGACTCATAAACCAAGGATTTTAAGCTTTCATGGACAAGACTTGGGATTAGCCAAGATATTGGAGACACAAATAAAAGACAAATGTTATTAGCTAAGTCAGTACACAGTATTAGCCATGAGCTATCAGAATGGTCTCGATAATGGACACGGTGCTTACCAGAATTTCCAGTCTGACATTCCGAGTTCAAATTTTGCCGAAGATTGACTTTGTCTTTCATTTTTATCCCCTTGGAATTGATAAAATGAGTAACAGTCAAGCACTGGGATAGAGGAAATCAACTAGACCCTTCCCCCCCCCACTAAAATTTTAGGCCCTGTTCCTATAGTAAAAAGGGTTATTAGCTAGATTGCCAAGTGCTGGTGGCATGTAAGAGAACCATCTAAACGTGGCCGTTGCCAGTGCTGCCCCGACTGGCCTCCGTGCTGGTGGCACATAAAAAGCACCATCCGATCGCGGCCATTTGCCAGCCCCATCTGGCACCTGTGCAGGTGGCACGTAAAAAGCACCCACTACACTCACGGAGTGGTTGGCATTAGGAAGGGCATCCAGCTGTAGAAACACTGCCAGATCAGACTGGGCCTGGCGCAGCCTTCTGGCTTCCCAGACCCAAATGGTAATGTCCAACCCATGCTAGCATGGAAAACGGACGTTAAATGATGATGATGATTAAGTGATATTATTGACTAGATGATGAAGATGAAACTTAACATTATCAGCTAGGTCAACGCACGTTATTAGCAAGATCAATGCATGTAAAAAAACAGACATTATCAGCTAGGTCAACACACACATTATTAGCTAGTTCAATGCAAATGAAAAATGAACAATATTAGCTTGGTGAACATAGGTAAAAGATATACACTATTAGTTTATTCAATACGTTATTAGTTACATCAATGCAGACAAAATACAGACATTATTAGCTAGGGTAACCAATGTTGTTTGGTGAACACAGATGAAAGACAAACATTATTAGTTAGGTCAACACACATTATTAGCTAGATCAATGTAAATAGAATAAAAACATTATCAGGTATCTCTATACATTTTGTTAGCTAGATCAACCAATGTTATCAGCTGGCAAAATGTGTGGTACCTGTATTTCAAAGAGCCGGCCTTGTCACACTCTGTGTCACGCTGAATCTCCCTGAGAACTACGTTAGGGGTACAAATGTCTGTGGAGTGCTCAGCCACGTGCATGTTAATTTCATGAACAGGCTGTTCCGTTGATCGGATCAACTGGGATCCTCGTCATTGTAACTGACAGAGTACTCTTTTATTAGCTTGGTGAACACAGATGAAAGACAAACATTATTAGCTAGGTCAACACACATTATTAGCTAGGTCAACCAATGTTATTAGCTAGATCAATGCAAATGAAAGACAAATATTATTATTTATCAGAGTAGACTGACCAACTGTCAATGAAAATGAGAAGAGATGCAAATTTATTTTTGTATTTTCAAGTGTTATCGATGGAAACGTTTCTTCAAGACATCACTTGTAAAATATCCGGGTTTTTAGTATTGTATATCATTTCTTTGTGCAATATAAGGGGAAGATTGTTGTTATTGTTGTTTAAGAACTTAGAATCAAGCTCTTTACTGGTTAAAAACCAAATATTTCCTGGATGTCATCCTCATTGTATTTTTTTGTTTTTTTTGAGAGAGAATCAATATTAAAAAGCTTCATAGTGAATCCAACAGCAACAGTAACAACACAAACAACAACAGTGAAAGCAAAAACAACAGTAAACGACAACAGAAACGGTTGTAGTGAATTCAGATTTTGGCACAAGGCCAGCAATTTTAGCAGAAGTGAGTAAGTCAGCTATATGGACCCTGGTGTTTAACTGGTACTTATTCTGTCAACCCCTATAGGATGAACGGCGAAGTTGGCATTGGCAGCATTTGAACTCAGAACATAAGGGCTGACAAAATGGTTTTAAATATTTTGTCCAGTGTGCTTATGATTCTGCCAGCTTACTGCCCTAATAATAATAATAATAATAATAATAATAATAATAATAATAATAATAATAATAATAATAATAATAATAATAATAATAATAATAATAATAATAACCTCTTCTTCTAAAGGCACAAGGCCTGGAATTTTGGGGGAAGAGACTAGTCAATTATATTGACCCCACCCCACCCTACCCAGTGTTCAACTGGTATTTAATTTATTGACCCTGAAAGGATGAAAGGCAAAGTTGGCGTCGGCGGAATTTGAACTCAGAACATAATGACAGACAATATGCTACTTAAAGCATTTGGACCAACACGTTAACGACTCTGCCAGTTTGCTGCTTTCAAAGTGGTAACAACATCATCATCATCATCAACAACAACAACTGCTGTAGTTACAACAACAACAATAATTATAATAATAAAGCCATCATAGATAAAAACAATAGCAATAACAACAACAACAACAACAACAACAATAGACAACGATTTCCATTGAATAACGAGAAGAGGTCAAGTGCATTCTCTTATTAAACGGATGTTGTTTCATTAAGAAACTTTGGACACACCAAAATTTGGTATTTAGTTCAGGGTCGGAATTATAGCAAGCTTTACTGGTGTCGTTTGGCCCGAGGTCAATGGTTTAACCGGCAGATCTATGATCAAAAATGTTCAAGTCGTGACCATCCTGTCTTAGGATACGTCAGTATTTAGAATTTAAAGCAGGATCGAAATAACAGCTGTCTTTTATTGTTGTTGTTGTTGTTGCCGTTTAACCCAAGGTCGGTTGTGATCCATCAGTGCTATCATCAAAGCTACTCTGACAGGGACCATTGTTGTAATGGTGGTGGTAGTGGTGGTGAGGGTTGTGGTGGTGGTAATGGTTGTGGTAATGGCTGCGATGGTGGTGGTGGTTGTGTTAGTTGTGATGGTGGAGGTGGTCATGGTGATGGTGGTGGTAATGGTGATGGTGGTGGTAATGGTGATGGTGGTGGTAATGGTGATGGTGGTGCCAGTGGCAGTTGTGGTGGTTGTGGTAGTTGTGATGGCAGTAGTGGTAGTGGTTGTAATGGTGGTGGTGGTGGTGTTGGTGTTGGTGGTTGTGATGGTAGTGATGGTGGTGATGATGAGGGTGGAGTGGTGACAATGACAAATGTTGTTTTGGTGGTGGTTGTATGGCTCCAAGTCAAGCCTGATTTAGTTAAACTAGGACTAAAGGCATCCCAGCCATGACCATCCTGTCTTTTTATTTCCTGTGACATACGACAGACACATTGTAACTGTCAAGACAACAGCGATGACGACAACGATGACCACCACCACCACTACAACTACCACCACCACAACAACTACCACCACCACCACCACTACCACTGTTGCCACAGCTGTTTTCTTACTATTCCTCTTCCTCCTCCTCCTTCACTTCCTTCTCCTCCTCCTCCTCATCATCATTGTCATTGTCACCACCACCATCACCACCACCACCGCCACCATCACCACTGCACCACCACCATGGCTGCCACCACTACCACTACCACCATCACCACCACCACCATTATCACGACCACCACTGCTACCACCACCACATTCACCACCACCACCACCACTACCACCACCACCACCACCACCACCACCGCTGCCATCACCAACACAATGACCTTCTCTAACACTCCTCTGTTCACTACTTGACACTCCCCTCCAAACCTTTACCACCACCATCACCAACCACTACAACGATGTGTGTGTGCATGTGTGTGTGTGTGTGCGTGTGTGGTGTGTGTGTGTGTGTGTGTGTACTGCTCTTTTTTCCCTTTTAAATTCATTGTCATTCAGTTCAGAGAAGTTCCAACTGGCTGGAGACATACATTTCAATTTGTTGTTGCTGTTCCTCTTGTGCACCACTTGGATTTTCGTAGGAATTGAAAATGGTAAGTAATCGCTTTGTGTGGGGTTTTATGCACGTGTGTGTATGTGTGTGTATGTGTGTGTGCACATGTATATCTATATCTGTTCTATATTTATTTATCTATCTGTCTGTCTATCTATCTATCTGTATCTATCTATCTATCTATCTATCTATCTATCTATCTATCTATCTATCTATCTATCTATCTATCTATCTATCTATCTATCTATCTGTCTGTCCATCTGTCTGCCTCTCTCTCTCTCTCTCTCTTTCTTTCTCTTTCTCTCACTCTCTCTCTCTCTCTCTCTCTCTTTCTCTCACTCTCTCTCTCTCTCTCTCTCTCTATATATATATATAAATGTATATTTGGATGTGTATGCATCCCCTGCCAAATACATCAGCGTCCATACATTCTTATAATCACACACATACTAACATACACACACACACACACACATATCACTCTAAGCTCATCTTGCTATGTCATCTATTACTATGAATCTACATAATAATAATAATAATAATAATAATAATAATAATAATAATAATAATATTGCCACAAGGGCAGCCATTCTGGAGGAGAGGATGAATCAGTTACATTCACCCCAGCAACAGCTGGTGTTCGACATAAACCCACAGGTCAGCAATGCTCGGGCACTGGACGAGTACATGCAGAATGGGTTTGTCACCGTGCACACATTTTGGACATGCTTGGCTCATGTCACTTCCAGGTGTGTATAGTTTATCTTGAACAGGTAAATCTCTCTGGTAGCACTGCCAGGCCAGAGATTTTTGGAAGTTATCCATCGGTCCCGGGCTGAAAATTCTCTGGAAGAGATCAGCTAGCGGATCTTCTTTGAATCCTTTCTCCCAAAAGCATGAGGCTTACAATTTTAGGGGAAGAGTTTAGCTAATGACATCAGCTTGAGTTTGCAACAGGTATGCATTTTATCAACCCAACCCCACCCCGAAAGGATGAAAGGCAAAGTTGACCTCAGTGGAATTTGAACTCAGAACGTAAAGATGAACGAAATACTG
>NC_043021.1:16867741-16875241 GCF_006345805.1 Octopus sinensis | reverse complement strand
ATATATATATATCGATATATATATATATGTACATTTATCTATATATATATATATATATATAAATAAAGGAAAAGAATTGTCTGAAGATTTGAAGAAAATATTACACACACACGCATACACACATAGAATACAAAAATACACCCGAAACAGCTGAAGTGAACCACAATCCATCTGTCGGTGTGTCTACGTCCCCGTAACTTAGCGGTTCGGCAAAATAGAGCGATAGAATAAGTACTAGGCTTACTAAGAATAAGTCCTGGGGTCGATCTGTTCGACTAAAGGCAGGACTCCAGCACAGACACAGTCAAATGACCAAAACAAATAACAGAATAAAAGTATATATATATATATATATATATATATATATAAAGTAATCGGGATCTTTTCCTTTTGAATGGCGGACAATTTCTAGTTAACTAAACACTTTAAAACTTCGTATACTGGTAGAAAATCGTAATTTGTTTGTTTAACGTAGTTCAATTTTTCGAATTTTAACCAATCCTATGCTCTCTTTTGAGCTAAAATCATTTGCTGCGTCTAAAACTGAGACAACATCCTGTCACTAACCCTCAACCTAACCCTAACCCTAAATTTTTTTTTCTTAATTGTTAAATTAATTTAATTGTTACGCGTGTAAAAAAAAAACGAAAGCAATGGAAAATAATTTAAACAATTAACAAACAAAATAATTCTATAATTCTATACACACGCTTTCGGTATACGTGTGTTACGGAAAGCGTGTGCATAAAATTATAGAATTATTTTGTTTGTTAATTGTTTAAATTATTTTCCATTGCTTTCGTTTTTTTTTACACGCGTAACAATTAAATTAATTTAACAATTAAGAAAAAAAAATTTAGGGTTAGGGTTAGGTTGAGGGTTAGACGCAGCAAATGATTTTAGTTGAATGGAGGTAATCGATTGGTTAAAATTGCCGAAATGCTCGGATTTTCAGACGAAATATCTTACAAACTATAGAATTTTCTTAATAAAACCAAGAGAAAATGATGTTTTATAAACACATTCTACCAGTATACGAAGTTTAAAACTTTTTAGTTACCTAGAAATTATGTTACAAACTGCCGTTCAAAAGGAAAAGATCCAGTAATCGGTATATGATTTAACTTATTAAACACAATTCAACAAATTCGTTCATATTTATGTAATGGAGGAGATTAGATGTTAAAATGGGTTATAGTTTTTATTATTCAGGCTGGTATACAATTTGTTTCATACAAAAAAGTCTCAGATACTCATAATAGAAAATCGGAAAAGTCAAATTTCCACTCGTTGGTTGTTGGAATAAAAACTAAAACAAGACGTTAGAAGTACATCGATTTTTCCCTTAGTAATCATAATGTGTTAGTTCTTGGAGCCATGTCTATTTTAAGATAGATCATATACTGATTGCTCCTATATAAGTTTTCGTAGCTATACAAATTTACATTAGGAAATGCAATGGTAAAGTATGAAGAAACAACGTTAGAAATCTTTGGAAATTACTCCAATTAAAGGACGAACTCACATTCCTCCATTAAAAAAATATATACATTTAAAAGTATATATATATATATATATATATATATATATATATATACACACATATATACACACGCGCATATACTCGTATATAAATAGATACATACACACACACACACACACACACACACACACACACACACACACACACACACACATAGTATCTCACAGAAGTATGTACACCTCTAAAAAATTTTCGGTAAAATTGCCATTACTCTGAAAATATCGAAGGAAATCAAAGGAAATTTATACTGAGTAAAATATATTATACATGCAAACATTATACAAATTTAGAACACAAAACAATAAACAATTTCAAAGATATAAATGAAATATTAATTTTCAAACGTTACGAAAATATGTACGTCCTAAAAAAAGTCAGCCATATTCAATATTTTATCCAGGTTTTTTTTTATTGTAACATATTACAGAAAACAATGTTGAAAAGCATCAAAGAACTAGGAAGACGTTCTATGTTCCAACCTGATAATGGCCTTAAACACACTTTAAAGATGACGACTAAGTTTTTATCAGATAAAAAGGTAAAAGTATTGCCTTGGCCTACCATGTCATCTGATTTAAACCCAATAGAACATTTGTGGGGTGTTTTGAAAAGGAACGTTGAGGAGAAAAAATCCTGCAATGTGGTGGCACTCCGTCGGTTACGACGACGAGGGTTCCAGTTGATCCGATCAACGGAACAGCCTGCTAGTGAAATTAATGTGCAAGTGGCTGAGCACTCCACAGACACATGTACTCTTAACGTAGTTCTCAAGGAGATTCAGCGTGACACAGAGTGTGACAAGGCTGGCCCTTTGAAATACAGGTACAACAGAAACAGGAAGAAAGAGTGAGAGGAAGTTGAGGTGAAAGGGTACAGCAAGGTTCTCCCCCCACTGCCAGAGCCTCGTGGAGCTTTAGGTGTTTTCGCTCAATACTCACAACGCCCGGTCTGGGAATCGAAACCGCGAGTTCGCTGCCCTAACCAATGGGCCATTGCGCCTCCACAATTGCGCCTCTACATTGCGCCTGCAATGTTGAGACCCCCTTCGGTCATGACTGACCGTGGGATTGCACCTAGAAAGTTACCCTCCCAGGCACAAGACGCCTGCAATGTAACACAGTTAAAAGACATCATTCAGAATGAATGGAGGTCGATTACATCGGTTGTATGTGGAAATCTAGTCGACCCTATGCCCAGAAGACTTAATGCAGTCATTGAAAGCGAGGGTTGTCACACCGAATAGTGAACATAGAAAATAATCCTTTAGGGTGTACATATTTTTGCATCGTTTGAAAATTAATATTTCGTTCATATCTTTGAAAATGTTTATTGTTTTGTGTTCCAAATTTGTATAATGTTTGCATGCATAAAATATTTTATTCACTATGAATTTCGTTTGATTTCTTTCGATATTTTCAGAGTAATAGCAATTTTACCGAAAATTTTTAGGGGTGTACATATTTCTGTGAGATACTGTCTATATATATATATATATATATATATATATAATATATATATAATATATATATATGTGTGTGTGTGTGTGGTATGTATGTATGTATGTATGTATGTACGTATGTATGTATGTATGTATGTATATATATATATATATGTACGAGACAGGCTTCTTTTAGTTTCTGTCTACAGAAGTCGCACTCAAGGCTTTGGTCATCCCAGATTCAAAGTAGAGGACAGTTGTCCAAGGTGCAATACAGTGGGACTGGATTTGAAACCGCGTGACTCGGAAGCAAACTTTACTACACAACCATACATAAAGAACAAGGATTAATTAAACATGATGTAATTACCGTTATTATAGTATATTTACCATTTTATAGTATATACGTGATAACTGGGATTAATTTAAGTGACCTCATTACTGCCAAGGCTCTCATTGTCTGCCACTGCGTGACCTCCGTTTTGTACGAGAGGTCAAGATCGGTATGGCTGGCTTCCCAAAACATCTGACCATATTTGACAAATCGGGGCTTATGCTGTTTAGCACCTCTCCTTGAAAAATGCATTTTTTTGAAAAGAAAAAAAAATTTTCGGATTCCTACGTTTTAGATGTCGGAAATTACAAATATACGGAAAAAATTTTTTTTTTAATTTAACTCCCCCCAGCCCACCTTTTCCCCTCCCCCAATTAAAATTTTAAAATTTTGTTTACTTTAAAGAGATCGTAGCGAACTGACGAGCATATGCAAATTAAAATTAAATACAGGCAAAAACATTAAAGTGAATATATATATATATATAAAACACCGTGACCGACCAGGTTATCAGATATTGCAACACATCGCTGGTCACAATGCGCTTCGCATTGTTTTAGCCTTCAAATGACGCCACTCCGCTGGTTAAGCGAGCAGGCCGACAGAAGAAAGAGTGAGAGAAAGTTTTGGCGAAAGAGTACAGCAGGTATCGCCACCACCCCCAGCTGGAGCCTCGTGGAGCTTTTTAGGTGTTTTCGCTCAATAAACACTTACAACGCCCGGTCTGGGAACCGAAATCGCGATCCTACGACCGCGAGTCCGCTGCCCTAACCACTCGGCCATTTCGCCTCCCCACACACACACACACACACACATATATATATATATATATATATATATATAATATATATATATATATATTATATATATATATATATATATATATATATATATATAATATATATATATATATATATATATTATATATATATATATATATATATATATATATATATATATATTATATATATATATATATATATATATATATATATATATATAACACCAAATATTGCGTTATTAGCTTTGAAAGATCCTCTCATACAGATGTTTGGTGCATAAAAGTACACACGTTGATTGTAGCAGGCGAGAGTCGTCTGTCATGAGTGCCGGAATTCTGATATCACGTGATTTCGGTCTACTGGAAATCATCAGTGGGAAGCGCCGGTCACCGTTATCCCTTGATCGTGTGGTCGTTGAGTCATTCGTTGATGACGTCGTAGCCACATTCCGCAACTTCTTCCGGTCTTCTGCTGCACTCTGTGAATCGGCGAAATTGAGGTCTGTCCATTGTTTGATGTTAACTCGGATGACGACCGATCCGGTACGGGTTCCGGTCTGATTGTCCTCATCATGTATGCATCACGGGAAAGTTAGCTTGGCGGCACCCATTCCTCTCCAAGCTGATAACCACAACCACATGCATCTACATGTGACACAACTTGGCCTCGAACAGGTTCTTCCGCCCTAGCTGGTGACTCCCTGGGAAACCTCACCGGAGTCTTTCATCTACTGGTGCAGTGTTTTAACACCATCTCCTCACCTGGTTTGGCGCATCAGCCGAAGTGGGAGGGTACCGTGGCTGGTAGTAGAAGCCATCATGTGAAGGCGGCGAGCTGGCAGAAACGTCAGCACGCCGGGCGAAATGCGTCGCCGTATTTCGTCTGCCGTTACGTTCTGAGTTCAAATTCCGCCGAGGTCGACTTTGCCTTTCATCCTTCCGGGGTCGATTAAATAAGTACCAGTTACACACTGGGGTCGATATAATCGACTTAATCTGTTTGTCCTCTCAGTGTTTAGCCCCTTGTGGGTAGTAAAGAAATAGGTAGGAGCCATCATGTGAGATTAGGAATAGAATGAGTACCAGAGATGCTCGTCCACCCGAGCATCCCTGGTAAGATGCAGCTGCCAAACACCAAAAGTAATACTTCTATTCAGAGCCCCTTATATATGATGATTGCCTCAGCTTCTCCGATAATAAATCGATTGTTCTTATTAACTTTGCATCCTTGCATGTGCGCAGATATTCATTGCCATCGAACTTTAAAAAATACAAAACGGATGACGACATGAGACAATAGTGGGACAGCTGAACACCATTGGATTTAAGTGACAAAAAGCCTGTACAACACTTTCGGCACTCAGTCGGTCGCCATAGAAGAACTTCCTCCCTCAGAGCTTTGTTAAGCATAACCGGAACCTCCTAAACCCCTGAGAAACATATTTAACCCTTAGATGAGACCCTGAGAGGTACTACCATCGTAAGTCAAAACGGACCTGGGAGTAACGGTAATTAAGACGTGATTCCACGCTCTCCATAATCCCAGAACTCCTGAACCGAAGTCTCGTCACCGGACGTCGTTCAAGACCTACCCATAAATCGTACAGACTGCCAAATTGTGGTTTCTATACACACTTGAAAGTATTCCTAGAGTTTGATTAGCTTTCTTAATGTTTTCATCAAGTTCGGCTTCTTATGATTAAGGCCCATCCCATTCTCGCATTTCTATAAAAGTTCCGAGATATTTGAACTAATTTCCTTCTTCCCGATATTGCTGATTCACTGCGCAAGGCTAGGAATTTTACACACACACACACACACACACACACACACACACACACACACACACACACACACACATACACACACGCACGCATTCATGTCTATTCTTAGTTACGTTGAGGCGACAGTTTCAAGGGACTTCAGCTACTTCCTCAGATCAACTTTCGGCTCGCTGTCACGTGCTGTTTGCAAAGTGATTCAGGGAGCGGTGGACCTGCTCTCTGGCATCTTCTTCACACCAGCCTTGACAACGTTGTTAAACTTTTTCGTCGAGCAAGAGGTGCTTGCAATAGCTAATCCCATTGCAGGTGCTCTCTGCCATTAGCTTCAGGGTCTTGGTCAGGTCTCCAGTATTAGGTCCCCTTGGCGATCATTCGGTACTAGTAACATAACTGTCAATTATAAACCCACGTGGGTTTATTTACATTTCTGAAGAAAAAAGATACCCTTCCCCCCACCCCTAACCCTAACCCCACATATATATTTAAAAAAATAGAAATTTTACCGTAAGTGACGATCTTCAAATGTAAACATAGGCGCAGGAGTGGCTGTGTGGTAAGTACCTTGTTTACCAACCACATGGTTTGGGTTCAGTCCCACTGCGTTGCACCTTGGGCAAGTGTCTTCTACTATAGCCTCGGGCAAGTGTCTTCTACTATAGCCTCGGGCGACCAAAGACTTGTGAGTGATTTGGTAGACGGAACTGAAAGAAGCCCGTCGTATATATGTATATATATATCTGTATGTGTGGTGTGTTTGGTTGTCTGTGTTTGTCCCCTTAGCATTGCTTGACACAACCGATGCTGGTGTGTTTATGTTCCCGTCACTTAGCGGTTCGGCAAAAAGAGACCGATAGAATAAGTACTCTGGCTTGCAAAGAATAAGTCCCGGGCCGATTTGCTCGATTAAAGGCGGTGCTCCAGCATGGCCGTAGTCAAATGACTGAAACAAGTAAAAGAGAGTAAAGAGTAAATACACGTGATGTAAATGGGACTCATATCGAAAGAATGCCGGTCCCCTCTCCCAGGGTCTTTGGACAGTTATTGACAACATGTTTTAGAGTTCCTCATAGCTTTGTTGAGCTATACACAAACAAACTAGGAGACGAGAATATGTTTCTCAAAGGTTTATTACTTTCCGTACATCAGGGCTTAAGTCGACAGTTATTTCTGTTTAGTTCAGATTCGTTTAACGCTCACTGCTGACATTATTTTGTTCCCTTCTCAAACCGGAAGTCCCTTTCGCTGCTGACCAACTCCCTAGCTAACCGCAGCAAAATTCCTGTCTATAGTTCGTCTGTCACGAATCCTGAGACACAGAGGTCACGCCGATGACTCTAATTTCCCCCAGGAGAACAATTCGGATAAGATCGGTAGGACGTCGTAAATTGCCTGAATTGAGAATTATACCTGGTGGTGTTCTCCTCTCTAAGGACCAGGCATCCCAACATTCTTGCTGGATCGTTCCCACCCAGTCGACACTCGCATCTCAGTCTGGATCCGTAGCTTCCCGTTCCTTTTCTTGCACCTTGCCTCAAGGAGGTGTCGTGCTGCCAACGAAGGCTCGCCTTTCCACGAATTACAGCATTTACCAGTAATGTCTTAGTTGCAACTCTGCAGCAT
>NC_043021.1:16847741-16862741 GCF_006345805.1 Octopus sinensis | reverse complement strand
GGGAGAGGGAGAGAGAGTGAAAGAAAGATACGTATGGGGGAAAGAGAGAAGGGGATTTCGAAAAGTAAGGTGAGAAAGGAAAAGAAAAAGGGACAATGAGAAAAAGAGAGGAAAAAACGGTCAAAATTAGAAACAACAAATATAAGATGACGCTAATACAGGGAAAAAAAAATTTAAAAAAAGAGAGAAAGAAAGAATGAAAGTAAATTAGGAAAAGAAAAGACGATTAAAAGATGCTGAATAACAAAAAAAAAAAAAAAAGAGCCAAGGTTTTCATCGTTCCGTTTCGGAAATTTCGGATTTTCATACGAACATCCCCGGTTTTTCTCTCCTTCACTCCTCCTCCTCCCGCATCTGTTTCTCCTCTTCCTCATCCTCCTACTCCCTCTCATTGTTTTCCTTTCAGGATGATGAGAGCTTTCGCTTTGCCTTTCAAAGTTATTGAGACCGAACTAACTTTTGATACCCGTCGTCCGTTAAATCCAAAAAAAAACCCTTCTCTCCCTGTCGTTATATACGAAATACTTATTTGTATTATATATATTTATCATTATTACGTGTTATGTAATAATTATTACTGTCATTATTGGCATTATTATTAATCTTTAATTGCTGACTTTAAAAAAATTTTCGTCCGAAGGTTTTTTTCTTAGTTTTTCTGTCTATCACGTTAGGAAGTGATGAGAAAGCTGCCGTCTTCATCCTATGGCACACACACACGAACTCAGACAGGCTTATACATACACACATATGCTTACAAGCATACACACACACTAATACATTCAAAGTAACACAAACACACACACACACACAGTAATACATTCAAAGTAACACACACACACAAACTCAGACAGACTTATATATACACACACATATGCTTACAACCACACACACACTAATATATTCAAAGTAACACATACACACACACACACGCAGTAATACATTCCAAGTAACACACACACACAAACTCAGACAGACTTATACATACACACATATGCTTACAAGCATACACACACACTAATACATTCAAAGTAACACACACACACACACTAATACATTCAAAGTAACACATACACACACACACACACTAATACATTCAAAGTAACACAAACACACACACACACACACACACTAATACATTCAAAGTAACACATACACACACACACACACTAATACATTCAAAGTAACACACACACACACACACTAATACATTCAAAGTAACACATACACACAACTCGTACACATGCCTTATGCACACACGCACACACACTACATACAACATTATGCACATAGATACATATACACATACATACACACCTCATACACTAGACACACTTTGGATCTTTTCACTTTTTGCACACACTACACACAATACAAACACTTACACACATACACCTCCCTGAACACATACACACAAATCTCATACAAACACTCCAAACAGACGACACGCAAATACACACGCATACATTTATAAATACACACACAACTCATACATATACTACACAGGCGCCATGTACGTACACACACACACACACACACACACTCAAACACATACTTTACAACAGCACGCAAATACTTAAACACATACTCAGAGACGCCGTGCACTCACACACAAGCATATATAATACATATACGTACGCACACATACACACGTGTGTACACTTGATCTGCTAGAAATGTCAGCAAAATATTCCCCCAAAGCGCTCCCCAATGTCTGCAATAAATAAATAAATAAATAAATAATAAAAGGAAGGAAATAAACGTACACTGGATAATGTATTCCTTTAAAAACACACACACACACACACACAAAAGGTCTACTGAATAAATAAATAAAAAACCAGGTTAGTGATCACAGCTGGAACGCCTTTGATGTAGGTTTACTAAACACACATACACACGCATAGATAAGAGAATGAGAGAGAGAGAGAGAGAGAGAGAGAAAGGGAATAAAGGTGTGATGGTCACGGTTGGGATGTCTGATCATAGATATAGCCCTGCTCGAGAGCGATGGCGAATTATGAAAGAAAGGCATATCTATCTATCTATCTATCTATCTATCATCTATCTATCTATCTATCTATCTATCTATATATCTATCTATCATCTATCTATCTATCTATCTATCTATCTATCTATTTCTCTCTCTCTCTCTCTATATATATATATATGTGTGTGTATATATATTTATATAGATATGTATGTATATAGCAAGAAAGAGAGAGAGAGAGAGAAAGAAAGAGAGGCTGCTAAAGCTAACCCTACAACAGTTTATAAAAGTTCAGCTGAATGAAAACAGCCTCAAATTTATATTTCTCCATTCGTATTTAAACGGTTCCAATAATAGCTTATAATACAACTGACATACAACACCAGACTCTGGACTTTTAAAGGGCATTTTAACCGATTTAGGTGACCCTTAGGTATTGTAGCACAAGACCTCAGATTTTGAAAAGGGTATCATAACCGAATTAAGCACACCTCCCCCACGCACTTCTGAACTACAGTATAATACCTCTAGCTTTTAAAGGGTGTTAGCCAGATTAGGTGACCCCTTGTGCTTCAGAACAGACCCCCAGATTTTAAAAGGATATTATAGCCGAATTAGGTTACTCCCTCAGCACACCAGTACAAGACTTTGGATTCTTAAAGGGTATTGTAATCAAATTACAATGCTCTTAGGACCTTACTGGGCTATTTATTAATCCGTTATAGCAACCCTGGGAGGTAGAAAAGCAGAGTCGGTCTCTGTAGGATTTGAACTCAAAACGTAAACAACTCGATATATTTGCTGTATTGTTATTTTCACTAGAAGCATGAGATCACAAATATTTGGGTGAAGGACATACCAAGTCGATAATATCGACTTTAATACTTTATCCCGTGACAGTAACAGGCAAGGTTGACCCCAACCGGGTTTGAACTTAGAACGTAAATATAGATGTGAAAAAGTAAGGAAAAAACAAACAAACTATCGCAGCACATTTTTTTGGCCTGACGTCTTACCCCTGCTCCACCATCCATAACTTCCTAACTAGTTTCAAAACTTATTATCAAAGATACTAATTCCAAGAACTGTTCTGCAATGAAAAACATTCAGAAATAGTGTGTCTAAGACTGCAATAGCCAATATCTTCTTTTTTGTTGTTGTTTTGTTTCTTTTTAAAACTGTTGTGTGTGGTTTGAGGGCAATCTGCCTGTTATTTTTAGCAAACCGAACGACCTGCATAACTTTTAAAGCGTATGTATGATTCGAGGGCGATATGACTGCTATTTTTAGCAAGCCGAGCGGCCCGCATAACTTAAAACAGTTGTGTGTACTTTAGGGCGATTTGGCTGTTATTTAAAGCAAGCCGAACTTATAACTGTTGTGTCTACATTAAGGGCGATCTGACTGCTTTTTTTAGCATACCGAGTAACCTTCATTGGTTCCTTTATATATTTTTATGGTGGGATCTTTTCATTTTCGTAAACTGAAAAGATCCTTATGGTGTCTTTTTTTTCTTTTAAAGATTATATAGTGTGTAAATGAAGGCGATTTTCGTTGCTATTATTAAATTTAGTGTCCCGAATCAAGATTCTCCATTTTGGGTGGTTTAAGGATGCTTGTGTTATTATTTATCGTCGTTTATGTTTGCAGTTTCCGAAATTAATTATTGAAGATGGACTTTTTATTTTAATTCATAATTAATTAATGGTTTTTATTATTAATAAGTACGACGCCTGAAGTTTTTGGGAGGCGGGGGTCAGTCGATTTACATCGACCTCAGTACTGGACTGGACTGGTACTTTATTTTATCGACCCCGAAAGGATGAAAGGCAATTTGAATTCGAGAAAGTCAAGTTTGTTGTATTAAGACCAACACACACACACACACACACGAGTTTCGATGAAGAGAGTAAAGAAAGATTGTAAGAATAACGGAGAGAAAGAAAGAAAAATTGTGAGAGAGAGAGAGAAAAAGAAAGTAAGAGAGAAAGAGTCCAAGGGAGAAAGAAAAGGCGTAAGAGTAACAGAGAGAAAGTAAAAGAAAGACGGAGAAAACGTGAAAGACCGAGAGAAAGAAAGAAAGAAAGAGGAAGAGAAGAAGAAAGAGAAAGTAAGAAATAAAAGCGACGGAGAAAGTAAAAAGGAGAAAGAATGAGAACGAATGAAAGAAAGAAAGAACGAGGGATAAAGAAATTCTGTTCGGCCTTTCAGTAAAGTGAAAGACTCTTGAAGGAGAATTAACCTATGTTTGTTGCCAGGAAGATGCTATGAGCAAATAATTTATCCAAAGCACCAGTCTTCGGCTTACATGACAATGCTGTGTGTGCATGCATGTATGTATGTATGTATGTATGCATGTATGCATGTATGTATGTATGTATGTATGTATGTATGTATGTATGTATGTATGTATGTATGTGGGGGTTAATATGGTATATATTTACCTTTTGTTACATATGTGTGTACGTATGTATGGATGTGTGTATATGAATGGCATAATATATTTAAGAAATCTGAAACTTTAAGTAAGAAACAAGTTTGGATAGAGTTTCAACTTCAGATTATATATATATATATATACATACATATATATATATAAATATATATATATATATATATATATATACACTTCATATATAGTGTGTGTGTGTGTCTTGAAGACGCGACTGTTTTCCTAATGTTAATAATCAAACTGGCGTTTAAATCATTAAAGACATCGATATCAAATAACTTCGATCAGATAACTTTGCATGTTGAGAGATAACTTGGCTCTTTTCAAGTTGTAAATGTAACAGGGAATGGCCTTAATGCATACATACATACATACATGTGTGTAGAAACACATACACACATACGTTCATGCACACACTTTTATACACCTTTAAGTTTATATCCACGATACTTTCAAAAAAGTTTTTCCGGCATAAAATATTTCCGTTTACTTTCGATGTTTCATCACTACATTTGTGTGTGTGTGTATATATATATATATATATATATATATATATGTGTGTATATTTGTATGTCTGAGTATGTGTTAGTCTTTCTGTGCGTGTATGCATGTATTAATGTATGTATATGTGTTTCTCTATGTATGCATATGTTAGCGTGTATGTGTGTGAGATGAGATTTTTTTTTTACAGATTTGAAATTTGTCTCTCCGCCCTTCCTCTTACTTTCCCCTCACTTTCTCTCCTCCTACCATGTTTCTCCTTATATTTTACACTATTTCATCCCTCCCTCCCTGTCTCTTTCTCCCTTTTCTATTCCCTATCCCCTTTCTATCTTCCTCCCTCTCTCTTTGCTTCTCTTTCACTTCCCACTTCAAACTTGTTTCCCCTCTTTCCTCCCTCCTATCCCTCTCTCGCTTTCTCTCTCTTTTCGTTTTTTTCCTTTATCACTCTCTTGTTTCTCTCTTCTCCCTCTCCCATTCCTTTCCTTTCTCCTCTCTCTCTCTCCCCTGCTTTTGTTACTTTCTTTCCTTCTTTTCTTTCTCGCTCTCAGTCTCTCTTCCTTTCATCTTTCTCTCTCTCTCTCTCTCTTTCCTTTTGATACACTTTCCCTCTCCACTTCAAAACTTGCCCCCCCCTCTTTCCTCACTCACTCACTCCTTCGTCCATCCCTCCCTCTCTTTCCTCTTCCTCCTCAAGTTTCACTCTAACGGTGAATTAAGTGGAAGTCGTCAGCAACGCTGACTGAAGTTGATTTATTTCTTTATTCTTCTTTATATTTTTTTTCTTTTAATTTAGTTGTTTTTTTCGTATTTAATGGAGAGAGGAAGGAAGAGAGAGAGAGAGAGAGAGAGACAGATAGAGAGACAGAGAAAGAGGGTGGTTATGTATGAGTGAAAGAAAGTTACTACGGCAAACACACACACGCACACACATACACACACATAGACACACATACACACACACACACACGCTGCAATCGTAATTTATACTTTTTTTTTCTTTTATTCTTTTCCTTGTTTCAGTCATTTGACTGCGGCCATCCTGGAGCACCACCTTGAAGGGTTTTAGTCGAACAAATCGACCCCAGGACTATTTTTTCTTTTTAAAGTATAATACCTATTCTGTTGGTCTCTTTTGCCGAACCGCTAGCTTACGGGGATGTAAACACACCAACACCGGTTAAACGGTGGTGGTGGTGGTGGTGGGTACACAAACACAAAGACACACACGCACATATATTCAGGAGTGGCCGTGTGGTAAGAAGCTTGCTTCCCAACTACATGGTTCCAGGTTCAGTCCTACTGCATGGCACCTTGGGCAAGTGTCTTCTACTGTAGCCTCGAGCTGACCAAAGCCTTGTGAGTGGATTTGGTAGACAGAAACTGAAAGAAGCTCATCGCCATGCTTGACCGCCAAATCCACAAGTTTCTTTTTCATTCTCTCTCTCTGTATTTTCTCGTATTCCTTTCTGTTGAAGAGCGTAGGCTCGAAACATGAAAAAACTTTCTCACTTTCCCGAGCGTCAAACTAATACACTTGCTTGTATAAGGTTCGTGGACAACAGGTGGAGCCATGCAGTTGCTGAGTGGTATCCAAGAGATTAAGAAAGACCACTCAGAAGGCCTCCACGATGATGGGAAAACGATTTGATTAAGCAATTTGGGTCAAGCTGGAAAAGAAGGGGCAACCAAGACAGAATTAGAAGCGCATTGTGACCAGCGGTGTATAACAGCATCTGATTGTCTGGTCGATACTGTGATACTGTGCACGACCCGACTTTTCGTCCGATGTCCCTTTGTCCAACGTCACTTCGTCCACGTCTTTTGGTCCGACGTCTTTTTTGTCCCATGATTTTGTTTTTGTCCAACGACATTTTGCCCAGTTTTTAATAAACTCTTTAGAAAATGAGGTGAACATCAAAACCAAAGAATCATTGAGAATTTTATCGATAGGGTTTGTCATTGTTTAAAAAAGAATCATCGGACGAAAAGGCGTCGGAGCAAAAGGCGTTCGATGAAGTGACGTCGGACGAAAAGACATAGCATCGATATCGAAAAGATGAGAGACATTTAAGATGAAACATCTGCATACATACACTGGATGAGTATGAACGGACAGATGTACTTAACGAGGATACAGTTGAATTATAACCTCTTCTATACATCTGTACATAAATAACTACATACATACTCACAAGTGCACACACACACACACACACACACACACACACACACACACACACACACACACACACACACTCCCTATAACTGGCATTCCGTCGGTCATGACGACAAGGGTTACAGTTGATCCGATCAACGGAATAGCCTGCTCGTGAAATTAACATGCAAGTGGGTGAGTATTCCACAGATTCGCGTGCCCTTAACGTAATTCTCAGGGAGATTCAGCGTGACACAGAATGTGGCAAGGCTGGCCCCCTTTGAATTACAAGTACCACTCATTTTTGCCGGCTGAGTGGACTGGAGCAACATGACGTTAAGAGTCTTGCTCAAGGAAATACTGTAACCACCAAGCCACGAGCCTTAACATTACCCCACACACCTACACAAACATACATCCTTTCGGAGTCGATAAATCAAGTACCATTGAAACACTGGGGGTTGATGTAATCTACTTAATCCCTTTCCCCAAAATTTCAAGACCTTGTGCCTATAGTAGAAAGGATTATTATTATTATTATTATTATCATTATTATTATCCTGCTGCTACTGTTTTTCACACATTCTGTAGTGTCAGTCATCACCACCTCTCCTTTGCCTTCCCTCCAACTCATATTCTTCGACCACCACCTTTCCGCCCTTGTTCACCATTTACCACATTCGCCTCCATTCTCCCATCCGCCCGCCATCTTTAGCCATCGCTCATTCTCATGGAAGACGGACATTAAATGTGATATCCGTCTTCCACGCTGTCATGGGTTGGACAATTCAACAGGATCCAACGATCAGGAAGACGGTCATCATTTCTCCAATCTCCAGGTGGAAGCCCTTCCAAGTGCCAACTACTTTGTAGAGTGTACTGGGTGCGTTTGTCGTGACACGTGGCACCAGCACTGGTGAGGTCACCATGTAACTCGCAAGACGAAAAGATCTGCTTCGTCTAAGTGGTGGCCGGAGTGGGGCGAGTGTACTAGAGAGGGAGGTGGCTTTATGGTAGGTGTTGAGAAGTTAACAGAAATTGATAATATATACTCAAAAGGCGGCGAGCTGGCAGAAACGTTAGCACATCGGGCGAAATGCTTAGCGGTATTTCGTCTGCCGCTACGTTCTGAGTTCAAATTCCGCCGAGGTCGACTTTGCCGTTCATCCTTTCTGGGTCGATTAAATAAGTACCAGTTACGCACTGGGGTCGATTTAGTCGACTTAATCCGTTTATCTGTCCTTGTTTACCCCCTCTATGTTTAGCCCCTTGTGGGTAATAAAGAAATAGGTATTTCGTCTGCCGCTACGTTCTGAGTTCAAATTCCGCCGAGGTCGACTTTGCCTTTCATTCTTTCGGGGTCGATAAATTAAGTACCAGTTACGCACTGGGGTCGATATAATCGACTTAATCCTATTTCTTTACTACCCACAAGGGGCTAAACACAGAGAGGACAAACAAGGACAGACAAACGGATTAAGTCGATTACATCGACCCCAATGCGTAACTGGTACTTAATTTATCGACCCCGAAAGGATGAAAGGCAAAGTCGACCTCGGCGGAATTTGAACTCAGAACGTAACGGCAGACGAAATACAGCTGTGCATTTCGCCCGGCGTGCTAACGGTTCTGCCAGCTCGCCGCCTTACAATCGACTTAATCCGTTTATCTGTCCTTGTTTGTCCTCTCTGTGTTTAGCCCCTTGTGGGCAGTAAAGAAATAAGAAAATGATAATATATACTCATATACATATATATAACAAGGAAATTTTATGACAAATTTCAGTGTAACAAATGAAAGTGAAAGCTGTTGGTAATGGAATGATTGGCCTTTCTAAAAAAACCCTCTCATTTTAGTTATGTGTCATTTAAATTCTTTTCTAATTAATCCCGTGACCATTAGCAATTTTGTGTAGCCAGCCATATTGTGCTGAGAACAACGCCGAGAATCAAGTAACGACGCTAATGACGATGATGAAGAGGTTTGTCACCGCAAAGAAGGAAGTACTATCTCAAACTAAACTGATAAACTAACAAACCTTAATGACGAATACATCATTTATTTATTCATTTAGTTATTCATTCATGTCTCTCTATCTTCCCCCTCCTCGTGTCGTCTGCTTTTATGAGACACTTCTTAAACAGAAATAATGGAAGACCGGCCGACATGTTTTATTTGTAACAGACGAAATGTATTCTCGATAATGTCTGAACCTTTCTGAATATTCATACTTAACGTAAATAATGCTCGTTTAACTAAATGGCAACAAAAAGCGTAAACTTTATGGAACAGTCTGTTTTTGTCAATGAAATTAAAATTTCAATCAAATATATTTTTGTTTTCTAAACAACAGCAGTCTGTATCAAGCAGATCTAGTTTGCTATGGTCCTGACTCATCATCCATTATCCAAGCTCCGGCATTGTTTTATTATAAACCAATAGTTTGTAAACAAAAGAAAGGACTGTTTTTTTTTTTTTTCATGTTACTGGCTTTCATCAGTTTTATTTAGTATAAGAACAGGCATAACTCGCTTCTCAACCTAGTAGTTTCGAGTTCAGTCCCACTGCGTGGCACCTTCGGCAATTGTTATCTGCTGTGAGTGAACTTTACCCGTCAGTCTCACGAGGCGGGTGTCATTTCTAATCGGTGGACTTAGGGAATAGCCACCATGACTACCTCACAGAAACAGGAAAGAACAAGGAATTTGAGGCGGTTGTTTCTTTCCGTCAAAGAATTTAACCTTGTACGTTTTCACCCCCTAATTCCGCTCCTTTTTCCTGTAAAATTTAATTATTGTTTTTACTATCACTCCCGTCTCACGTGACGCGTGTAATAGTAAAAAAATTTACCGAATTTGGTTGACGGAAATTGAAAGTAGCCATTTAAGGTGGTGTTAAACCGTTTAAATCTATCATTTGTCCAAACGGGGCTTGAATGAATTTCAGGAAAAACCATTGAGGAAATAAGCTTACGTCGTAACAAAACATGTGGTTCGTGGAAATCCAAAAGCTTAGTAATAGCGAAATCGCCTTATTACTAGCCAGACTAAATTGTATACACACACACACACACACACCGTCACCGTTTATTGAGGCAGATTTTCTACGACTTATTCTCGCAAATTATTGCTTTCAAATTTTGGGTTCTAGACCAGCAATTTCAACCGTTGTATTTATTTTTATTGATTCCGAATGGATGAAAGGCTTAAGTCGACCTTTGCGGAATTTGAACTCAGAACGTGAACACAGACGAAATGTCGCTAAGCGTTTTTGTCCGGCGTGCTAACGATTCAGCCAGCTCGCCTGTAGGCAATGAACGACGCTGCTTGTGTGACCGTTTGAACTATCTCTTCCGATTTTCTTGAAATTTTGCTTTGTGTGGCGTTCCTTCGGTATTGGTCTACAGAGAGTGTCGGCGTCATTCACCCTCTTTTTCACCTTCTTTATTTGTCACGAGGAGAAAGTTGTATAGGTGAATGGCGTCGTGTACCAATATCGTAAGATCGCCCATTGCGTTTGTTTGTTCTCCACCACGGCTTCACAACCGGTGTTGGTAGGTTTACGTCCTCCTAAGTTAGCGGTTCGGCAAAAGCGACCGATAGAATATAAGCACCAGCAGTAAAAAAAGGATTTATTTTTTTATTCGACTAGAAATTCTTCAAAGCGGTGCCCCAGGATGGCCGCAGTCTAATGACTGAAACAAATAAAGAATAAAAGAAAATAATTATTTCTTTACTACCCACAAGGGGCTAAACACAGAGGGGACAAACAAGGACAGATATCGATCCCAGTGCGTAACTGGTACTTAATTTATCGACCCCGAAATGATGAAAGGCAAAGTCGACCACGGCGGAATTTGAACTCAGAACGTAACGGCAGACGAAATACCGCTAAGCATTTCGCCCAGCGTGCTAACGTTTCTTATTTCTTTATTGCCCACAAGGGGCTAAACACAGAGGGGACAAACAAGAACAGACCAAGGGATTAAGTCGATTACATCGACCCAGTGCATAACTGGTACTTATTTAATCGACCCCGAAAGGATGAAAGGCAAAGTCGACCTCGGCAGAATTTGAACTCAGAACGTAACGGCAGACGAAATACTGCTACGCATTTCGCCCAGCGTGCTAACGTTTCTGCCAGTTTGCCTCCTTAAGAAAGTTAATAATATTAATTTAGAAAATCACAACTATTTTTTGCAGAACTTGAGAATAAGCAAGTTATGAAGCTTTAGATATTCAAAATTTATTTTAAAAAAAATTCAGCCAATCAGCTGCGGCCAATCTCAACACGCTTAAAGTGGAACTGCCATATGTTCTCCATAGTTATACGTATATATAAATTTTTCTTTTATCTGATCTAGCTACCAGGTGGGTCTTTATTGGTATAAAAGAACATATGGCAGTTCCAACTTCCGGCGTGTCGAGAATGGCTGCATCTGATTGGTGGAAATTTCAAAAAAATTTCTAAAACATTTCATACTTTAAAACATCGTGACTTTTCATCTATTAATTTGTAATAAATAAATAGATAAATAAATAAATTTGCTGTTGTAATCTTCGTGATTTGAAGGTGAGGACTACGTTTTTTCCCTGAGCTATTTTTGACATGTTTTGAGCGAATCTGATCACCAAAGCCGTCAGAAACCATTCGTTTTTTAAGAATGCCGCATTCACCAAAGCGAGACTGATGTAATGGGGAAAAAATTTACTGGAAACTTGCCCAGGCGTGGCTGTGTGGTACGAAATTTGTTTCCCCCGTTACATGGCTCCAGGTTCAATCTCACTGCGTGGCAACGTGGGCGTGTGTGTCTTGTACTATAGCCCCAGACCGACCCAAGCCTTGTGAGTGGCTTTTGGTAGAAGGAAACTGAAAGAAGTCACTCGTATGTATAAGACAAACACACACTACACACACACACACACACACACACACACACATATATATATATATATATATATACAGTTCATACATACATACACAACCGGTGTTGGTGTGTTTTCGTCCCTGTAAATTAGCATTTCGGCAAAAGAGAACGATAAAATAAATACCAGGCTTTAAAAAAAAGAGAGAAAAAAGCAATGGTGTTGATTCATTCGACTCCAAAGTTCTTCAAGGGGGTGCCCCAGCGTGGCCGCAGTCTAATGACTGAAACAAGTAAAAGATAAAAGATGATATTAGGCTAGTATCGAACCCGGCCACACATCGACACGAACGCTTTAGGAGACAGAATCAAATGGTATGAAATAGCTATTACATCCGTCTTACTTTAGGGGCGTAATTTGTGTTTTTCCGATGGTTTCCCACGTGTTTTGAACGAATCTGATCGCCAAAGCCGCCAGAAATCACCTTCAAATTTCGACGTCTGTAATCGTAAAGGTTCACCTAAGTTTTTGTGGTTTTCGTACTTATCGTGAAAATCTCCATCTATGTTGGAAATTTCATCAAAATCGAAAGACGTAATCCAAGTTGAAGAAATCCTGGAAACCGTTTTTAGTACCGAAGGAAAATTGCAGTGTATATATATGTTCTTAGGGAACACATTTGTGCTGAGAAAAATAATGAAAGCTCTAGTTTAAAAGTTATAGAGCTTGTTTTCCAATCACGTGGTTTAGGGTTCAATCTACTGTGTAGAACCTTGGGCAAGTGTCCATTACTATATAGCCTTAGGCCAATCAAAGCCTTGCGAGTGGATTTGGTAGACGGAAACTGAAAGAAGCCCGTCGTATGTATGTATATATATAAAGTTAATCCAAACATGAAAGCACAAAAAAACACAACAACGCGGGGACGTGGAACAAATATAGTATTATTGGACGTTCAGGAAAGAAGGGAAGAAGGAGGGTTTAACGTTTCGAGCGGAGCTCTTCGTCGGAAACATAGGAGAAGGAAAGATCCAGAGAAGGGAATGCAGAGGAAAAAAAATCGCCAACGGTACATACGCGGTCACTTTTTGAATATATATATATATATGTGTGTGTGTGTGTATGTGTCTTTGTATCTGTTTGTTTGCGTCCCCGTAACTTAGCGGTTCAACAATGAGATTAATAGACTAAGGACCCAGGCTTCAAAAGAAAACCCTCGAAGGCAGTGCTCCGGCCATGCTGCAGTCAGATCGCTGAAACAAGTAAAGTATAAATGGTAAAAGATACATATGTGACGTATATTATGTATATAATGTACATACATGCATACATACATACATACATACATACATACATACATACATACATACATACATACATACATACATACATACATACATACATACATACATACATACATACATACATACGTACGTACGTACATACACACACATACATACATACATACATACATACACACACATACATACATACATACATACATACATACATACATACATGGTGGCCGCCCCCTCGTTATCGAGTATGGCCATTGCACAAAGCTTAATCAATGTTACTATCGTGCAATGCCTGTGCAAGAAGATTTTCTTTTAAAGTGAGGAAAGGCTGTGCACTGAGTCAGTCTCACTCACTAAGCAACAGCAGTCATAATCCGAAAAGAAGAACAAGTCAACATCATTGGAAACCACTGAGCCGCAGGTTTTATGTCGGAGTTATCCCAGTTACCTTCTCCTAGAAGGATGTCCTAACAAAGGCTAGGAGTCCTTCACTTCCAATGGTTTAACCGCGCGATCGAGTATTCAGTCCGATTATTTCTATGTCCCCGTGCATGATACATCCTTAAGACATACATACATTCATACATACATACATACATACATACATACATACATACTGATATACGGACGTGATAATGTAACTATGGACCGAAATCGAAGACGTAATGCATGATAGGTGCAACATTTGTCTTTTTGCTCAAGCCACAATCACTAAGTAGCGATGATTAGAATATAAGTGTGTACATATATATTTAACACGTCCGTGCACACAGAAACAAAATGGCATTCGCTGTGATAACCGTCACGAAAGAGAAATTCTCCTTATGGCTACTATACGTGGAAACACATCGGACTGGGTTATGAATGATGTTTATCGGACTGTAGGAATCGTGTTTTTGTGTTGTTAGGCTTCATCAACCACAGGCACCGAATCCGTCATTCCATAACCCGTTAAGAATCGCCGTTTGCTGTCCTTGTGTAAACACCAAATGATAACTTCGCTGGCGTGTGCAAAGCTTTGTCACGCTGGGAGTAATTAGCTGAAGGCACACTAAACAGCGGTGATTAAAGTACAGGTGAGCACATATCTATGTAACATGTTCGAAAGACATTCTCTACGGTAAATGTCTTGGAAGAGAAATTCTCCTTATTAGGCAGCATGTGTGAAAACACACCAAGCTGGGCTGTGAATGATATCATCGGGCTACAGGACACGTGTTTCCTCGCGTTCTTTCCTTTGTCGTCTGAGTCAGAAAACTGTAACGGAAACAACGCAATGTACCTATTACCCTATTTACTTGTGTATTACGTGATCAGTCTACTTTAAAACATCATGGTCAAGATTAATGGTGGTGGTGAGGTAACGTGTTTGGTTTTATGATCGCTCGATTGAGGTAATTTGGTTCGAGTTGGCAGAAACGTTAGCACGCCGGGCGAAATGCTTAGCGGTATTTCGTCTGCCGTTACGTTGTGAGTTCAAATTCCGCCGAGGTCGACTTTACCTTTCATCCTTTCGGGGTCGATAAATTAAGTACCAGTTACGCACTGAGGTCGATGTAATCGACTTAATACCTATGTCTGTACTTGTTTGTCCCCTCTGTGTTTAGCCCCTTGTGGGTAATAAAGAAATAGGTATTTCGTCTGCCGTTACGTTGTGAGTTCAAATTCCGCCGGGGTCGACTTTACCTTTCATCCTTTCGGGGTCGATAAATTAAGTACCAGTTACGCACTGGGGT
>NC_043021.1:16840241-16842741 GCF_006345805.1 Octopus sinensis | reverse complement strand
ACTGTTAGAGTTATTTTCGCAATTTATCCAGTACAAGTAGATAGTATTTTCCTAAACAATAGATCCACTTATTTCGGTTAGTGACTTATTCACGAATATACCAACACTAGCGCCACAGAGGGTAATATTCTCTGGGAACGCACAAAAGCCCATTTCAGAGTTATTTACTTTTAATTGTTATAATCCCTATCTGGTTAGCCTGTTATTACGTAACGTGCTTCACGATTTTAGTATATATGCCTTATTAGTATTTCCTCCCAAGTTCTATATACTCTGATAACGCATTAAAGCTCTTTTCGGGGCTGCTTTATTTGAATTCTTACTATCGGCTAACTAATTTAGTGTTATTACATAACTGACTTCAGAATTTGGGTATTCTTAACTTATTGGGAATTCCTAAAAACAAGATCCTGCGTAAGACATTTCCGTATCCTCTGTAAATGCACAAAAACCGTTTTAAGGGCTACATACTTTGTATTGTTGGATTAGCGAAACAGTTATGAGAACGGAACCAAGGGATAAGCTCCGCTTTCCCGGGAATTACTGGGTACGTGTGTGTGTGGAGGTGCATGGCCCAGTGGTTAGGGCAGCGGACTCGCGGTCGGAGGACCGCGGTTTCGATTCCCAGACCGGACGTTGTGTGTGTTTATTGAGCGAAAACACCTAAAAGCTCCACGAGGCTCCGGCAGGGGGTGGTGGCGACCCCCTGTTGTACTCTTTCGCCCCAACTTTCTCTCACTCTTTCTTCCTGTTTCTTGAGTAACGCTGCGATGGACTGGTGTCCCGTCCAGCTGGGAGGCGGGGGGAAACACATACGCCACAGAAACCGGGAAACCGGGCCCATGAGCTTGGCTAGGCTTGAAAAGGGCGACGTTTATCGTTATATATATATATATTTTTTTTTTGACGGTCTCTTTCAGTTTCCAGCCACGCAGTGGGACTGGACCTGGAACCATGTGGTTGTGAAGCGAATCTCTTACCGTACAGCCACACATAATGTAATGTATTGATTGTTGAAAGAACCACATGTCCTTTTTCAGTTTGAAAGCCTTCTTGTATGAAATGTCGATAGATTGATCGTGGGACAGAAACAGAAGGTGCCACGTGACCACGCGCGTGTGTGTATGTGTGAGAATGTGAAATGTAATACGTGCACTTTATTCGAATGAGTGTGGTGCGTGTGTTTTAGTCTGTATTTGTAGGCGTTTGTGTTTGTATGACAGGGTAGGATGAGGTATAATGCGTTTGTGAGTGTGAGTGAGTATGAGGGCGTATGAGAAGGTGGAGGTGTGCGTATGCGCGTCGAGTAGTTACGTGAAGTACATAGGTCTATGTGAAGGGGTGGTTCCAGATATAACGCGCGCGCATGTGTGTGTGTGTGTCTGTGTGTGTGTGTGTGTGTGTGTGTGTGACTGTCTGGGTATTTGATGATAATTTTATGGGTTTTTTTAGCCCAAGGTCTGTCTGTCTTAATGAAGCAGAAGTATTTTAAAAATAAAATTTTATATCGGCAAAAGTTATAAAGCGATTCAAGGTCGAAGAGTTTCCTACATTAATTTGGTAAGTGCCATGCAAAAAAAAAAAAAAATAAAAAAATCTTCTTTTTGAGTCACTTTGAAAGTTTGGCCATGCTGGAGCACCGTCTGGAAGGTTTTTTTTATCGAACAAATTAACAGCAGGACTTATTTAGTTATTAAAGTCTGTTACTTGTTCTATCGGTCCATTTTGCCGAACCGTTAAGCTATGGAGACGTAAAAAGACCAACACCAAGTCGTGTGTGTGTGTGTATATAATATATATATATATATATATATATATTATATATATATATATGTATAATATAATATATATATATATATATATTATATATATATATGTATATATATATATATATATATATGTATATATATATATATATAATATGTATATATATATTATATATATATGTATATATATATATATATATATCTGTATATTATATATAATATATTATAGGCGTAGTAGTGGCTGTGTGGTAAGTAGCTTGCTTACCAACCACATGGTTCCGGATTCAGTTCCACTGCGTGGCACCTTGGGCAAGTGTTTTCTACTATAGCCTCGGGCCGATCAAAGCCTTGTGAGTGGATTCGGTAGATGGAAACTGAAAGAAGCCCGTCGTATATGTATATATGTATGTTTGTGTGTCTGTGTTTGTCCCCCCAACATCGCTTCACAACCGATGCTGGTGTGTTTACGTCCTCGTAACTTAGCGGTTCCGCAAAAGAGACCGATAGAATAAGTACTAGGCTTACAAAGAATAAGTCCTGGGGGTCGATTTGCTCGACTAAAGGCGGTGCTCCAGCATGGCCACAGTCAAATGACTGAAACAAGTGAAAGAGTATATATATATATATATATATATATAAACTTGCTTGGAAATGGATGCATCGCGTTCAGTTTAAATAATAAATATTTCAGTTTCCTTCTACTAAATTCACTCAAAAGGCTTTGGCCGGATCAG
>NC_043021.1:16822741-16835241 GCF_006345805.1 Octopus sinensis | reverse complement strand
TGGGAAATGGACGTTAAAGGATGCTGCTGATGGTGATAATGGTGATGACATACGTACGTAAATGTATGTATGTATGTATGTATGAAGAATGGAAGCTGGTTTTTATATCTTCGAATAATGGTAACTAACAGCAGAACTCGAAGCAATTCAAAGAAGCTACACAAAGAAGATTGTCTCAATGCAAAATATCAGCTACTGGGAAAGACTGAAAGTATTAAACCTCTTCTCCCTAGAGCGAAGGCGGGAGAGATATGCGGTGATATACATCTGGAAAATCCTGGAGGGTCTTGTCCCAAACTTTGGCATTCAAAGTTACCCCAACCGCAGAAGTGTTTAACGTCATTGAAATGCGTGGGTCCAAACTGTTTGCTTTTTTTGTTAGGCAAAAATGAGTTGTACCCGTGATTTCAAAGGGTTATCCTCGTCACATTCTGTGTTACGCTGAATCTTCCTGAGAACTACGTTAAGAGTACGCGTGTCTATGGAGCTCTCAGCCACTTTTCATGTTAATTTCACGACGAGTTAGTAGGCTGTTTTCCGTTGATCGAATCAATTCGAATATTCTTCGTAGTTTCTGATGCATTACCAGATTCTTTCTGTTGCATATTATGGATGCTATTATTCTCTCGATTTTTCGCTTAGTTCGTTCTGGCATGTAAATCGTTGATGGTGGAGGAAAAAAAAACAAAAAACAAAAAAAAACAAAACAAACAAAAAAGAAAGAAAAAAACATCGCCTGAAAATTTTACCTCTTCGCGTGGTTGGTTTCCTTTCTTTAAAAAAATCCTTTAACAATTCTTTTCGCTTTGATCTTTGAGGATATTTGGTCTGTGGCACCAAGAACTTATCGGGTCTCTTCTACTTCTATCTCGCTTTCTTTTATGTCTCAGAATGACTTGTGCATCGTGCCAAGTCTTAAGGGATTCCTGCATTGCTCCAGGCAGCCCGTGAAGGTTTCGGCAAAGATCTTTCTTTACCGCAGTTTCTCCCGCTTCTTTTAAGATGTCGGTTGCTGTGATGTTGTCTTGTCTTGGAGGTTTGTCTCCTTCTTCAGTTGTTTAATTGTATATTCCTTGAATGTGTAGTGTCATTGTGGATTCGATAAGATATTGTTGTGGTTGCTGTTGTTGTTGTTCTCTGAAATATGGCTTTTGGTAAAATTCCATTGTTCTTTTAGATGGTCTTATTTCTCATTTTCCGCTATGATTCCACCACACAACAATCATATATCTTTCAGCTGCACAAAGATTTAATAAATGTGTAAGACAAGAAGATTCTCTTTGTCGTGGTCAGTTCACATCCTGTATTAGGATGAGGACGATGACCACACAGGGATGGAAACAAAATTGGAATTTAAAATCCTTTCATATTTTAGCCCAAGGCCAGCAATTTTTAGAGTTGCTGAAGTCGATTACAACGACCCCAGTGCTCAGCTGGTAGTTATTTTATCTACCCCGCAACGATGAAAGGCAAAGTCGAGTTCATCAGGATTTGAACACCGAACGACAAGTCGGAAGAAATACCACGAAGTATTTTGTCCGGCGTGCTAACAATTCTGCCAACTGGAAGCCTTAATTGGAATTACAATCAACTGCGAATTTCTCACTTATTTTCAATTAGCAGACGATATAGTTATCGTGTCCGGAGACCCGACCGAACTTTTTAACCACCGTATTAAATGGCAAATAAGATGCACTTTATTCTCTTAAAAAATGTCTCATATAGAAAAAAAAAAAAAAAAAAAAAAAGGCCACCTGGGTCTTATATTTGAAGTTTCAAATTTTGATACAAGGACAGCAATTTCAGGAGACGGGTTAAGTCGATTACATAGACACTCAACTGGTTCTTGTTTTATCGACATTGAAAGTATAAAAGGCAAAGTCGACCGGAGCCGAATTTGAACTCAAGCATTTTGCCCGGCGTGCTAACGATTCTGCCAACTCGCCACCTTGGACTAACTATAAGGGTAAAGAACCCCTTCGGTCATGAATGACCACGGGATTGTACCTAGATAGTTCTCTTCCGAGGCTCAAGACCGGGTAAGGTTGTTTATGGGAGGCCAGTAGTCACCCATGCATACCAACCTCCCCTCTTCATGCCACTTGTTATCCAAGGGAAAGGCAAAGGGGCCGATGCACCTTGGCACCAGTGATGGCAAAACTCATTTTCTACAGCTGACTGAGCTGGAGCAACGTGAAATAAAGAGTCTTGCTCAAGAACACAACACGCAGCCCAGCCTGGGAATCAAACTCACAAAGACCCCCTTTCATTAAGAATGACCATGAGACTACACCTAGGAAGTTACCTTCCGAGGCACAAGTCTGGGTAAGGTTGTTTGTGGAAGACCAGCAGTCGCCTATGCATACCGGCCTCCCCTCTCCAGGCCACAAGTGTTATCCAAGGGACAGGCAAAGGGGCCAATACAGCTTGGCACCAGTGACATCACAGCTCATTTTCTACAGTTGAGTGAGCTGGAGCAACGTGAAATGAAGAGTCTTGCTCAAGAACACAACACAGCCCGGTCCAGGAATCGAACTCACTACATCATGATTGTGAGCCCGATGCTCCAACCACTGAGCCATGCACCTTCACACTTGGGCCTGTATTACATGCTTTAATGTATTAAAAACTTTTTTTCCTGAATAAGTGTTGTTGAAATTATGGTTCATCTAAGACGGCCGTGTATCTTTTATGCCATCAAGCATTTTAGAATACAGAGTACAGATTGGTCCTTGAAACAAAATTGAATATACAAAAGTACTCATACAAACTTGTTACCAGTTCAGATATACTTGAGGCTTATTCGAACCCGCAAGAAAGTCACTCACTCTATTTTATCATGGAGAATACTCTCGAATGCAGACCAGTGCTCCGTAACCTTTTCCCACTTTTCCACTTGCGGTACACTTGTATTCTTTTCGAAATTCGGTGGCACATCTCAACAAAAAAATATAGGGAAAAATAATTATATAGGCGCAGGAGTGGCTGTGTGGTAAGCAGCTTGTTTACCAACCACATGGTTCCGGGTTCAGTCCCACTGCGTGGCACCTTGGGCAAGTGTCTTCTACTAAAGCCTCGGGCCGACCAAAGCCTTGTGAGTGGATTTGGTAGACGGAAACTGAAAGAAGCCCGTTGTATATATGTATATATATATATGCGTGTGTGTATTTGTGTGTCTGTGTTTGTCCTCCTAGCATTGCTTGACAACCGATGCTGGTGTGTTTATGTCTCCGTTGCTTAGCGGTTCGGCAAAAGAGACCGATAGAATAAGTACTGGGCTTACAAAAGAATAAGTCCCGGGGTCGAGTTGCTCGATTAAAGGCGGTGCTCCAGCATGGCCGCAGTCAAATGACTAAAACAAGTAAAAGAGTATATACAGGTTACACTGCGGCACACCTAGCATCGTCTCGTGGCACACCAGTGTGCCACGACATACCGGTTGCGGGAGCACTGATGTAGACAAATAGGTGTAAAAACTTCGGGTCGGCATGTGACAGTCTGATTAGTATACATCGTTGCTTTTATGCAGAAAAGTCGTAAGTCCAAAAACGTTACTTTTTCTTTCTTTTTTTTTTATATTCAGAAAACGAAAAAATAGTTTCACCATTCCATAGCAAAGCCGTTGTATTACACTTTGGCAATTTTCGATATCTTGGCATTTGAAGCAGCTGGAGATACGATAGTTTGACCAAAAGAACCGGCTATTGCAAGCAAAAATAAATATTGAAATATTGGAAAAGAAAAAAAACGCATTTGGCCAAATTTAGACATACGACAGTTTAACATAATAGCAACGATTGAATTCACAAACACACATGTAACATCCAAAGGTGCATCCTTTTCTCTCTGCTGATATTGTGATCATGTCGCATAAATGTAAATTTGATGTTTATAGAGTAATAATAGAAACGGCTGTAAGTGAAGATGACCAATTTGCTGTTAATAATAAACAATTATTAACTTCGCAATCTCCATTTTCTTCTTCTTTTAAACAAATATATTTACACACACACACACATACACACGATGAGCTTCCGTCCACTAAATCCACTCACAAGACTTTGGTCAGTCCGAGGTTCTAGTAGAAAGCATTTGCCAGAGTTGCCAAGCAGTGGGACTTTCTAACTAGAAAGGGTATGACCTGGTCAGCCTGTAATAACATCAAATCTAAGTAGAAACTTCAAACTTGAAATCTTCAAAGCCACAGTCGAACCAATTCTACTATATGGTTCAGAAACCTGGACGTTATCAAAGAAGCTTGAGAGGCGGTTGGATGGAACCTACACTCGCCTCCTTATGAGAGCTCAAAATCTCTCGTGGAAGCGTCATCCAACCAAAATGCAAATATATGGGAAACTATCACCTGTGTCATCTCTTGTGAAAGGTAGAAGAGTCCAGTTTGCTGGACATTTTGTAGAGCTGAAAAAGAGGTAATTTCTACTCTTCTCCTCTGGAAGCCATCTACTTGCAATACCAGAGGGCGCACACTCTCCTACCCTGATGTAATATCCAGGGATACAGGCATCCAGCAACAGGACCTCCGTAATGCCATGATGGACCGTGAAGTCTGGCGTAGCATGGTAAATTCCATTGTCTCGACCACGGTCGAACAATGATGATGATGATGAGCAGTGGGACTGAACCCGGAACCATGTGGTTAGGAAGCAAAAGTTCTTACCACACACACACACACACACACACACACACACACACACACACATACACACATACACACACAGCCCATGCCTGCTTCTGTGTGTCTGTGCATGTTGTTTGTGTCTACTTTTTTTAGTATATACTGTATTGTGTGTGTGTGTCCTGCGTCTGTATATCTGTGTCTATAAGTGCTGAGGGGTAATAACTACTACTACTACTACTACTACTACTACTACACACACGTTTCCATATATGTACATTTAGGGTTGTTTTGTTTGATCTTTACTTACTTGTCACCTTCCTTCTTTTTTTATTACTAATAAAGTGACTGTGAAGAAGGTGGTGGTGGTGGGGCTGATGGTTTGAAACGATGACTACTTCATATATATATATATATATATATATATTATATATAAATGCATATGTATGTTTGTACATATGTATTTGTCTGTGTGTGGGCATTACTCATAAATATTAAAGTGTTTTAAAGCACCCCTCTAAATTTATCTACCTACCTACCTATTTATCTATCTATCTATCTATCTATCTACTTATCTATCTATCTATCTATCTATCTACCTACCTACCTACCTACCTATCTATCTATCTATCTATCTATCTATCTATCTATCTATCTATCTATCTATCTATCTATCTGTCTGTCTGTCTGTCTATCTATCTATCTATCTATCTATCTACCTACCTACCTACCTACCTACCTACCTACCTATCTATCTATCTATCTATCTATCTATCTATCTATCTATCTATCTATCTATCTATCTATCTTTCTTTCTTTCTTTCTCTCTCCCTCTTCTCTTTTCTACTCTCTTTTTCTTTTACCTCTCTTTCCCACTTCTGTCTCACCTCTTTCACTTTGTAACTTGGCATCTCCTTCGCTCAATTCATCTTTTTTTTTTCCTTTCATTCATTTTCTCTCGCTCTCTTCTCCCTCTTTTCTCTCCTCTCCCCTTTGCTTCTCTCTCTCTCTCTCTCTCTTCCTCTCTTTTCTTTCCTCTTTTCCCCCCTCTTTTTCCTCTCGTAAGGAGGCCATTGCAAAATCAGACGATGAACGAAAACAAAAGGAAACGAAACGACAAACACACACACACACACACACTACACACGTACGCACGAGACATACTTAACGAAAGAGAAAAGGAAGGATAGAAAGTAAATAAGAGGGAGAGAAAGCGAAAAGGGTGTGAGGGGAGAGAGGAAGAGATACAAGAGAAAAGAGAGAGAGAGAGAGAGAGAGAGAGAGAGAAAGCAGAAGGAAGGGGAGGTGTATGAAAATTTCGATTATTTCTGTGTTGTTACTATCAGGTATTTTAACAGCCGTAATAAATACTGAGGTATTTTGGGTGTGAATGTCTGTATGTTATTGTGAGTGTGTGTGTGTGTGTGTGTGTGTGTGTGTGTGTTTGTGTGTGTTGTATGAAGAAAATGCACACGTGTAAGTGTGTGCGTGTGTTTGTGTAAGTGTGTTTTGTGTATGGGAGACGTCTATAGGTTGTGTATGTGTGTGTATGTGCCTCTGAGTGTGTGTTTGTAAGTCTGTGTGTGTTTGTAAGTGTGTGTGTGTATGTGCCTCTGAGTGTGTGTTTGTAAGTGTGTGTGTGTGTGTGTTTTGTGAATGGGAGATGTCTATAGATTGTGTGTGTGTGTGTGTATGTGTATGTGTCTGAGTGTGTGTTTGTAAGTGTGTCCGTGTGCGCGTGTGTGTATGTGTGTTTTGTGTATGGGAGACGTCTATAGGTTGTGTGTGTGTGTGTGTATGTGCCTCTGAGTGTGTATTTGCAAGTGTATGTGTATGTGTGTTTTGTGTATGGGAGATGTCTACAGGTTGTGTGTGTGTGTGTATGTGCCTGTGAGTGTGTGTGTGTGTCTGAGTGTGTGTCCGTCTGCGCGTGTGTGTATGTGTTTTGTGTATGGGAGACATCTATAGGTTGTGTGTGTTTGTGAGTGTGTGTGTGTGTGTCTAAGTGCGTGTGTGAATGCGTGTTTATCTGTGTGTGTGTGTGTGTGTGCGTGCGTGTGTATATGTGTGTGTGTAGTGCGATGGTGGGGCCTTCTGTGTGTGTCGTTGTGTACAGGAATGTGTGTGTGGTGTGTGCATGTCAATGTGCTTATATTTGTATACACACTATACACTCATACATACATACACACATACATACAACCATACATACATACACTCATACATACATACTTACATACATACATACATACATACATACACATATGCATACATACATACATACACTCATACATACATACATACATACATACATACATACATACACACACACACACACACACACATATATGCATACATACATACTTACACACTATACACACATACATATCTTTTACTTGTTTCTGCTAATAGACAGCGGCCATTCTGGGGCACCATCTCGAAGAATTCTTCGCCGATTGAATGGACGACGCCCAGCACCTATTTTCTTCTAAAGCTTGGTTCTTAATCGCTAAGTTACGGGGATGCAAACACACCGACACCGGTTGTCAAGCGGCAGTGGGTGACAAACACAAACACACACACACACGCGCGGATATGTATATATGACGGGCTTCTTTCAGTTTCCGTCTAACAGTGCTAATGAAAGTGTGGTGTGTGTGTGTGGTGGTGGTGGTGGTGGTGGTGGTGGTAGCGTAACACGGAAAATCAAAATGTGGGATGCTGATGACGATGATGATGATGATGTCGACATTGACGACGACGATGACGGCGATGATGATGATGGCGATGATGATGATGGCGATGATGATGATGGCGATGATGATGATGGCGATGATGATGATGGCGATGATGATGATGATGATGTTGATGGGGATGATGAGGAGGAGGAAGAAGGGGATGGTGGTGGTGGTTATGGTGATGACGACGATGATGATGATGATGTCGACAACGACGACGACGACGATGATGATGATGATGATGGCGATGGTAATGGCAATGTCCGACTGCCTCCACCGTCAATGGTTTTGACAGGAGATACACTGGTGATTCAGTTTGGTAATTATTATCTCAACAACTGGTGACTTGTCATAAATAACAACAACAACAACGACGACAACAACAACACAACACCATACATGAAAATATTAACGACAAAACAAAAAACAAAACAAAAAAAAATCCGTGGCGATGACGTCACAAGGGTCATCCGGATTTGCTGTAACAAATTGTTGAAGTGGTTGGAAGGCTTGATTTCTTTATTAAGGACGTTATTTTCGGGTGTGGTGGTGATGGTGGTGGTGGTGGTGGTGGTAATGGTGGTGGTAGTGGTGGTGGTGGTGGTAATGGTAGTGGTGGTGGTGGTGGTAATGGTGGTGGTAATGGTGGTGGTGGTGGTAATGGTGGTGGTGGTGGTGGAGGTAATGTAATGGTGGTGTGTGGTAATGGTAGTGGTGGTGGTGGAGGTAATGGTAGTGGTGGTGGTGGTGTAATGGTAGTGGTGGTGGTGGTGGTAATGGTAGTGGTGGTGGTGGTGGTATGGTTGGTGGTGGTGGTAATGGTAGTGGTGGTGGTGGTAATGGTGGTGGTGGTTGTAATGGTGGTGGTGGTGGTGGTGGTGGTAATGGTGGTGGTGGTGGTGGTAATGGTAAGTGGTGGTGGTGGTTTAATGGTAGTGGTGGTGGTGGTGGTAATGGTAGTGGTGGTGGTGGTATGGTAGTGGTGGTGGTGGTGTGGTGGTAATGGTAGTGGTGGTGGTGGTGGTAATGGAGTGGTGGTGGTGGTGGTGGTAATGGTGGTGGTGGTGGTGGTGATGGCATTCGTAAAGGTAGTGGTAATGGTGGTGGTGGTGTCTGTTGGTAGTTACAGTGGTAGCATCATGAAGGTGGTGGTGGTGGTAGTTGTAGAAAGTGTGTGTGTGGGGAGTGATAATGTTGGTTGGGCAGGGGGAGGAGTTGTAAGAGTAGTTAGTGTTTTATTGTGGTGGTGGTGGTGGTGTGGTGGTGGTGGCAGTAAGATCAGTTGTGGTGGTAGGAGTAGTCATGGTGGTGCTGTTCTTTGTAGAGGGTGGCAGGAGTAGTTACTGTCATTATGGTAAGAGCGGCGGGATTGGTGTTGGTGATGGTGGTGATGGTGGTGGTGGTGGTGGTGATGTGGTGATGGTGATGGCATTAGCTGAAACCGGATCTTGGTGTGAGCATTTCTAACTAAAGTACTGCAAAGTACTATCAAAATACCATCCTTAAAGGTCTCCAGCTCCAATTCCTCTGCAGAGATAGATGACGTTGGTGCCATTTGATCCCTGAACGTAGAGGATCGGGCTGTGAGTACTGCCATGTGTCTCTGCAAAATTCTACTCATCTAGGCAGCAAGCTAGCGTAACTAGTCGAGCATTGGATGTAATGCCTTGTGGTGTTTGTTCTGGCCCTCTCTCTCTCTCTATTCTGAATTTAAATCCCGCTGGAGTTAACTTTGCACTTTCATCCTTCCTTCCAGTGCTGAGAAAGTGAAAGTATCCGTTCTTGGGTGGTTTTGTTGGATGGGTAGCTTTGAGGTGTTTGGTATCCTGACCTGACCGTTAGTGTTTCTGATTCCTTGGGTGGTTGGTTAAGTCGATTGCGTGGTTTAGCACCACCAGAGTCCACTCTGTTGCAAGCAAATACCTATTTCTTTACTACCCACAAGGGGCTACACACAGAGGGGACAAACAAGGACAGACAAACGGATTATGTCGATTATATCAACCCCAGTGCGTAACTGGTACTTAATTTATCGACCCCGAAAGGATGAAAGGCAAAGTCGACCTCGGTGGAATTTGAACTCACGACGTAACGGCAGGCGAAATACGGCTACGCATTTCGCCCAGCATGCTAACGTTTCTACCAACTCGCCGCCTTACCAAGCAAATACCATCACAATCCGGTCCTCGGATGCCTTTAACAGAATCCACTCTGTTACAAGCAAACGCCACACCTGGTCCCTGGGTACTCTTTAGCAGGGTCCACTCTGTAGCAAGCAAACATCATTAGAACCTGGTCCTTGAGTGTGTTTAGTAGCGTCCACTCTGTTGCTTGAAAACACCAACATCAGCTGGTCTTTGAGTACATTTAGCAGGGTCCATTCTGTTTGCAAGCAAACACCATCGCTGGGTGCTTGGCTCCCTTTAGCAGGGTCGACCCTATTTGTAAGCAGATACCACCTGTTGGCCTTTGGCTGCTCTTAGCAGGGTCCACCCTGTTTGTAAGCAAACACCACCAGCTGGTCCTTAGCTGCCCTTAGCAGGGTCCACCCTGTTTGCAAGCAAACACCATCACTAGGTCTTTGGCTACCTTTAGCAAGGTCCACCCTGTTTGTAAGCAAACACCACCAGCTGGTCCTTGGCTGCTCTTAGCAGGGTCCACCCTGTTTGCTAGCAAACACCATCACCTGGTCCTTGGCTACCTTTAGCAGGCTCCACCCTGTTTGCTAGCAAACACCATCACCTGGTCCTTGGCTACCTTTAGTAGGGTCCACGCTGTTGCAAGCAAACATCAGCTGGTTCTTGGGTACCCTGTTGCTACCATTCAAGCTTGGTTTGAGGATAACCTCTTGTAATCCTACCACATGCTTCAGAAGCCCTGAGAAAAATAAGGGCTCATAGTGCTTCACTAGGAACTTTTCAGCACCTCTTTGTATTTGCGTATCAGAGGGATAGTCTGTTGTTTAACCCTGATATTAACTCTGGTCCTGCAAACCTATGATCATAGGGGTTTTTGATATGACACTCCATTCTCCACATCTTTGTCGGGGGGGGGGGGGCATTGCCTATCTATGGTTACATCATCCAACATGCCTTTCCCTTTTTAGGATGATTCAGTGCAATTTGAGGAGGGTTTGGCTGCTATTTTGAGAAAAAAATGTAGCGACCCCTTCATTAGCATGTATGCATCATGAGAGAAAGAAAGTGAGAGAGAGAGAGAGAGAAAGCATGGATTTACACCTGGAAAGTCCTGCATGTGACAGCTGGTGATGGTGGTGGTGGTGGTAGTGGTGGTGGTGGTAGTGGTGGTGGTGGTAGTGTTGGTAGGGAGAGCTTTACCAACACCTTGGTTGGTACTTGTTTACAGCTGAGTAGACAGGGCCAACGTGAAATGAAGTGCATTGCTCAAGGAATAGCTTTATGACTGTGAACCCCCATACGCCTACCTGTGGGGTCATGCACCTCCTTTCATTGTGGCTGGCAATGTGAGTTGTAAGAGACGAGGGAGGGATAAACGCAAAGGATGTATGGCGTCTGTCTATCAAGTTAGAGATACGCAGCCATTCATATATAGCCATGCGTACGTCTATCATACAGACGTACATACGTATATGCATACGCTACATGCCTTCATGCATGCATGTCTGCATACACACACGCATACATACACACACACACACACATAAAGACATGCATACATACATGTCGCTCCACACAGACGCATATATATAGAGGGAGAAAGAGAGAGAGAGAGGCAGACAGACAGACAAATAGAATGATAGACAGACAGACAGATAGATAGATAGATAGACTGACAGACAGACAGACAGACAGATAGATAGATAGATAGATAGATAGATAGATAGACAGATATATATATATATATATAGATAGATAGATAGATAGACAAATAGATAGATATATAGATAGATAGATAGATAGACAAATAGATAGATAAATAGACAGACAGAAAGATAGATAGATTTCTTTATTGGCCATGCAGGGCTGAACACAGAAGGGACAAAATACAAAGTAGAGCTTTTCTTTTTGGGAAGAAGAGAAAAAAAAAGTCTCCTGTTGCTAAATTACAGCAACATTCGTCCTAAACCAGGACTGCCATGTTATGTTGGCAAAGAATCTTTACTCCAAACATACATATATACATGTATACATGAAGTACATGAAGACACGTGGCTCAGTGGCTAGAGCGTTGAGCTTACGATTGTGAGGTTGTGAGTTTGATTCCTGGACCAGGCTGCGTGTTGTGTTCTTGAGCAAGACACTTCATATCACATTGCTCCAGATCACTCAGCTGTAGAAAATGAGCTGTGATGTCACTGGTGCCAGGCTGTATCGGCCCCTTTGCCTTTCCCTTGGATAACATCAGTGGCGTGGAGAGGAGAGGCTGGTATGCATGGGCGACTGCTGGTCTCCCATAAACAACCTTACCCAGTCTTGTGCCTCGGAAGGTAACTTCCTAGGTGTAATCTCATGGTCATTCTTAACGAAAGGGGTCTTTGTGAGTTCGATTCCCAGGCTGGGCTGTGTGTTGTGTTCTTGAACAAGACACTTTATTTCACGTTGCTCCAGCTCAGTCAGCTGTAGAAATGAGTTGCAACGTCTCTGGTGCCAAGCTGTATCGGCCCCTTTGCCTTTCCCTTGGATAACATCAGTGGAATGAAGAGGGGATTGTTTGACAGAAGTGCCCGAGGTGGTGCCCCAGCATGGCCACAGTCGTGACTGAAACAAGTAAAAAGACAAAACAGATAGATAGTTTGAGAGAGAGAGAGAGAGAGAGAGAGAAAGTGTTGTTGAGTATATATGTGTGTTTGTGTGAGTGTTGTTGAGTATGTGTGTGTGTGTGTGTGTGTGAGAGAGAGAGAGAGATAGAGGAAGTAGGAGTGGGTGTGACTGAGCATCATTAAGTAGGAAACATATCTATATTCTTAGGTTCATGCCCTTTCTCTTGCTGAGTCATATGTAGGAGCCATGTTTATGGTGCAACAAGGATGTTATACACACACACACACAGTAATGTGGACACGTGCCTATATATTGGGGGGAGGGGTGTTTACGTATGTATGAATATATGTATGTGGATACATACATACATACATTTTTGTATGT
>NC_043021.1:16786623-16822641 GCF_006345805.1 Octopus sinensis | reverse complement strand
ATACAAATATACATATATGCAAATGTGATTGCATTGTATACAAAAGACATTTGTGTAGAAAATGTCATAACTTAGAGCGTTGGCTCTGAATTCTATAGAAAATCTATAGTTTCACACTTAAAAAAAGAGAATATTGCACTGTTAACACAAACAGGCACAATATTTACTTGTAAACCTTTAATATACTCAGTGGTATATTACGGTTGCTAAATGAAATACTGTGTCCTTGCTAGCAATTTATGTATGTATGTATGTATGCATACCCTACAATATCATTCTAAAACTTAACTGTTACCTTATCAAAATCTCAAAACTACAAACATAATGCATGTTTAATTAAAGACATGTGAATAAATAAACATTACACTATTTACAATGGACGGATAGGTATCCTTATCTTTGCTCTTATCACGTTTCAGCTGATGTACTCTCCAGCCTTCATCAGGTGTTCTGGTGGAATTTTGAACCAAACCCTTTATTTGACTAATGGGGTACCCTGTTCTCATTCCTAAGGTATGCTGCTGATGTTAGTTTTCTGTTGATATTATTTTCCAAGTCCCAGCCTGGGAATGAACTTAGACTCCAAGGGTTAGTAGCCTGCACTCTTATCCACTACACTATATGCATGTGGGTAATTATACAGTGAATTATAGGACTTCTAAACCTAGTATTTTGTCTTTTCTTAATACTGGTTCCCATATTACATTCATATCTGCACAGCCGAAATGTTGTGATAAAAACATATGAGAGGTGGGCACATGTCTGTCCATTGTAAATAATTCCTCATAGAATTTCTATAGAATAGAAACAAACGTTACTTTTGACAGAATAATATGAACGCTAAAGGGTTAAGATTCTGTTGTTAAAATCTACATTGCAACAAGGTGATAGTACTTCAACAATACACAAAATATCTTATGGCTCTTCAAAGGTCATATGAACCCCATTTGAGAACAAGTGGTCTTAATCGATGCCAAGGGTTATAAATGACCAAATATCTCAGACCAGGTGAGACCTTGCTTTTCATATATTTGTGTGCCAAGGCTCTCTGCTGCCAGTGGACAGGCAGAGTTCTATGAAGCATTCTTTCAGGTTGGTGTTGTATGTGTGTGGGTTTGTACATATATTTCTAACCCTATATTTTACTTGTTTCAATGACAGGACTGCAAACATGCTGGGACCACAAACTTGAAGGATCTTAGTCAAGCTGACTCCAGTACATATGTATTTTTCTAACCTGGCACATTCTAATTGGCATCTTACACTGAGCCACTAGGTTACAGTGACATAAACAAACCAACACCAGTTGTCAAGGGAGAAACACAAAGACACACAAATCATCATCATCATCTATATATATATATATATATATATATATATATGTAGGTCCCGGGTTGATTCGGGGTTAACCACAGTAAATAAGGTACTCAATACATAGCAGAGTAAAATTAATTTATTATATAGAAGGAGCTTCTACAGGACTAGAACTGTTTCATTCAAGAGAAATCTTCAGGAAGCTAGTTAACAAGAATTGTATTGGCATTTATACATTTAGGCAGGTTTAAAGGGGTGTTGGTGGGGGACTTTTTTGGGGTAGGCATAGCGCAAAATATCATACTTGGGGGAGTGGTCAAGGAGTCAGTGTTAAATTAGATAGAAGAATAAATTTTAAAAAATAAATTTAAAAAAAATAATATATATATATAAATAAAAAAAGGGGAATAGAGTTTTATTTACCTAAAACTCTATTCCCCTTTTTTTATATATATATATTTTTTTTTATTTTTTTTTATTTATTCTTCTATCTAATTTAACACTGACTCCTTGACCACTCCCCCAAGTATGATATTTTGCGCTATGCCTACCCCAAAAAAGTCCCCCACCAACACCCCTTTAAACCTGCCTAAATGTATAAATGCCAATACAATTCTTGTTAACTAGCTTCTGAAGATTTCTCTGAATGAAACAGTTTCTAGTCCTGTAGAAGCTCCTTCTATATATAAATATATATATATATATATATATATAATATATATATATATATATATATATATTATAGGCATAGGAGTGGGTGTGTGATAAGTAGCTTGCTTACGAACCACATATATGTTTAGCATATAGGGTGTCCACTTTAGTGGTCATTCCTCTTAATTTTGTATATATATATATATATATGTATAGGGTGAAAGGAACACACGAGTTGATATATATAAAAAACAAGTAAAAATAGAAAATGCTAAAATAATTTTATAGTGAACATTTCAAAAAGGTCATTTTGAGACCTTTTCAACTGTAACGATTAAATAATTAAATTTAGAAAAATTAGAAGAAAAGTTTTTTTAAAAGAATATTTCTATAGTAGTGTTCAGATTTAAGTGGCATTCTGCCTTTCTCTGACTCCCTTCATCATCGTTATCATCATCATCGTCGTCATAATCATCACCACCATCACCATCATCGTCATCTTCTCTTCTCTTCTTCTTCTTCTTCTTCTTCTTCTTCTCCCCCCCCCTACCCCTTAAGTTTGTCACTAATGTTTTTAGTATAACACCTACGCTAATTCTATAAAGAAGCCTGTCAATATAAATATTCTCCTGAATTGAACTGAGACTGCCAGCCGCCACTGACCATTCAAAATACGACCATCAGGGCACTCCCAGATTCTCCCACCCCCCTTTCCTCACCAGCCTTCTCTCTACTACCCTACCAAGAGCTCACAACTACCTCGAACACACAAGTGCAAACAAGGGAGTCAGAGAAAGGCAGAATGCCACTTAAATCTGAACACTACTATAGAAATATCTTTTAAAAAAACTTTTCTTCTAATTTTTCTAAATTTAATTATTTAATCGTTACAGTTTGAAAAGGTCTCAAAATGACCGAAACCGGTACTGAAATGTTCACTATAAAATTATTTTAGCATTTTCTATTTTTTACTTGTTTTTTCATATATATATATATATATATATATATATATATATATATATATAGGGCGGGGGCGGCTTCTTCCAGTTTCCGTCTACCAAATCCACTCACAAAAATTTAGTCGGCCCGAGGCTATAGTTAGAAGAAACTAACCTAAGGTGCCATGTAGTGAAACGGAACCCGGAACTATGTGCTTTGTGGTAGTGAAATATACACCATCATCCTCGGTCAGATAAATATGGAATGAAACTCCGGGGCCGCTGACGCCCCATGTCCGCTCCGGCCGAAGATTTGACGATCAAATGTCACATTCCGTTTAACCTTGTCTAAAAACGTCCTAAAGCATCTGTCCTTTCTTTTGCTCCATTTATTTTTACCGTTAGTAATAGATTATCTCCCTTAGTTTACTTACACACACACACACACATATACATATATATATATATATATATATATATACACGTGTGCGCGCACACACGTTCACATACAGATTGGGCGCGCGCGCTGCACAGACATACATATATATACAGATGGATGCACGCGTACGCACAGTCACATATAGATGGGTACACGCGAATACAAACATATTCACACATATACATAGGTACACACGCACGCGTATAGATACGCATATGTACATTCACATATATATATATATATGGAGGGTGCCTACTAACATGTACATACACAATTGCATGTGTGTGTGTGTGTGTATATATATATATATAAACATACATACACGGCGGAGGTAAAACATACATATATACATTTACACCTATTTAATTTATTGTAAAAGATGTACACAGCTATGCCATATCATTAATATTTATATCGTGTGTATACGCTGAGAATAACCCTAATTTTGGCAAAAGACCCGTAATTTTAAGGGGTAAGGAAGTCGATTACCTCGACCCCAGTGGAGCACTGGTACTTATTTCATCTAACTTTACGTTCCGAGTTCTCCGCCCGCCGAGACCGACTTTGTCTTTCATCTTTTCCGGATCGATAAAGTATGTACAATCTGAGTGCTAGAGTTTGATGGCTTCGACTAGCCTCATCCGCTGAAATTTGCTGGCCTAGAGGAGCCAAAATTTGAAACCGATAATAATAATAATAATAATGGTTTCAAATTTTGTCACAAGGGCAGCAATTTTGGGGGAGGAGATGTGTCGATTACATCAACTGTTTTTTTTATTTTATCAACCCCCGAAAGGATGAAAGGCAAAGTCAACCTCGGCGGAATTTAAACTCAGAACGTAGCGATTGGAGAAATCCCTATTTCTTTACTACCCACAAGGGACTAAACACAGAGGGGACAAACAAGGACAGACAAACGGATCAAGTCGATTACATCGACCGCAGTGCGTAACTGGTACTTAATTTATCGACCCCCTTAAGGATGAAAGGTAAAGTCGACCTCGACGGAACTTAAACCCAGAACGTAGTGATTGGCGAAATCCCTATTTCTTTACTACCCACAAGGGGCTAAACACAGAGGGGACAAACAAGGACAGACAAACGGATTAAGACGATTAGATCGGCCCCAGTGCGTAACTGGTATTTAATTTATCGACCCCGAAAGGATGAAAGGTAAGGTCGACCTCGACGGAATTCGAACTCAGAACGTAACGGCAGACGAAATACCTATTTCTTTATTACCCACAAGGGGCTAAACACATAGGACAAACAAGGACAGACATAGGTATTAAGACGATTACATCGACCCCAGTGCGTAACTGGTACTTTAATTTATCGACCCCCGAAAGGATGAAAGGCAAAGTCAACCTCGGCGGAATTTAAACCCAGAACGTAGCGATGGGCGAAATACCTATTTCTTTATTACCCACAAGGGGCTAAACACAGAGGGGACAAACAAGGACAGACAAACGTATTAAGTCGATTACATCGCCCCCACACACACACACACACAGTGCGTAACTGGTACTTAATTTATCGACCCCGAAAGGATGAAAGGTAAAGTCGACCTCGGCGGAATTTGAACTCAGAACAGGCGAAATACCGCTAAGGATTTCGCCCGGCGTGCTAACGAGTCTGCCAGCAGGCCGCCATAATAATAATTAATTCTTTTATTGGACACAAAGGCTGATATAATAATAATAATAATAATAATAATAATAATAATAATAATAATAATATGCTAATCTTAGCATTTACCGAATATATAAATCTTAATTCTCACCCACACCCTCACCCTTCATTTCCAAAACAAAAGTATGTTGCCTTTTGATTGTTAAAGTTATTTACCGATGCAACAATTAGACCTTCGATTCCACCACCACCATCACAACAAACCGCCTCATTTATATAGCAAAGAAAATTATATATCGGGGGTATCAGAAAACCCTGGTTTTGATTTTCCTCCCAAGTAACCTCCTTAGTTCTGCCTCTTACTAAATCTGAGAGATCCCGTGACACCATTTCGCTGCTTCTTCGCAACTGAGGAAATCACACGTCGTTCAAAATGGTTAATGCTTTCGAGAGGAAAGGAATGAATCCCACAAATTATTCGTCCCTTATTAATCTAATAACCAAAAGTGGGAATCTTTTCCCACTTTTCTTTAATAAAAACTAACCATTAATTTGCATCGCGACAACCGTTTCATACGTGTGTATGTATACACACGTATGTATGTATACACACACGACATTAATGTATGTATACCCACATATACACATACATTTACGTTAAATCCGACGGGCAGCCTTTAACTTTTCTATCTAAAGGGATTTTTTTTAACACTATTTAAACGCAATCATTTATAGCTTTATCTACTTCGAGTTCCACAGTTTACACACACACACACACACATACTTACTTCGGATTTCGTTTAGATACAAAATCCAAGAACCTGATCTCGACTGTTGGCTATATAAAATATCTTAGAAACAAAACGCTAGCATCGATTCTCTAATCATTCTTCAGAATGGCATGAACATCACCACACGCTCACGGATTCTCCCTCGGTACATCACCAAACCATAAAGATATTTTCGTAAAAGACATTTCCAAGGAATTCCCATATTCCTTTCTTTGTCTCTTTCCTCTCTTCTCAAAATAATTTCGAAAAATTATTTAGTCATTACAAAGAAAGCGAAAATTAAAATATCCAGAACCGATCATTTCGGTCTAAATGTGTTTATATATAAATATTTATTTTAATTTCCGAAGATAATTACTGGGAGATAGGGTTTCAAATCCAACCTAACGGATATATTATTATTATTATTATTATTTAAGTTCAAATTCCGCCGAGGTCGACTTTGCCTTTCATCCTTTCGGGGTCGATAAATTAAGTACCAGTTACGCACTGGGGTCGATATCTGTCCTTGTTTGTCCCCTCTGTGTTTAACCCCTTGTGGGTAGTAAAGAAATAATAATTATTATTATTATTTGTTGAGGCGCTGTGGGGCTATAATTCTTTACTATTTTTCAATAACTGCTACTAATGTATATACAAAGTTTAAAATACGTTTTGTTTTTAAAAGAAACAAATTTAAAAAGCCATTTTCATAGCGACATGAAGAAAAAATAATCTTTTCCCTTATTTTCGTGGTGTTTTATATAACCTGAAATTATGTAGGTTATCGTGTGTGTATATATACGTATACAATATAGGTTGTTTTGTGTGTTATTGTATATATATATATATATATATATATATATATACACACACGCAAAGTATGGCATAGGAGAATTCACAAAAAAAAAAAACAAAAGACGAAGACAGATGGTGTAGACAAGAAACAGATGTATTAGTAATAACACTCGGGAAGTGAAAAAGTCTTTAACGTTTCGAGCCTACGCTCTTCCACAGAAAGAAACAAAGAGAGAAAATAAAGAATGTGTAGTAACTAGCGATCTATCATGATACACACACACACAAGATCTTTAATGAAGACATATGTAGCTTAATTGTAGATCGACGAGTTAAATTCGTGTATGTATGTATATATTTATATATATATATATATATATATATATATATATATATATATATATATATATAATATTAATTAAGGGTAGAAATTGATATTTATCAATTAAAACCAGTGGTCTAGCATATTAAAAAAGAATCCGAAGATTCAAATATTTATATATACCAATTAACACGAAAAGTGGACAGTCAACATGCTAGATATAGACGTCAATCGCCATTCTCCACAAAAGATTATGTTCTCAAATCAATTTGAGATTATATTATATATTATATATATATATATATATATATATTATATTAAGCATATAAGCCAGAAAACAATAGCCATTCAAATATAAACTTCGTTCTAATTTTTAATACTACTGCGCTTATATATAATTATTACATATAGATGTGTGTGTGTATACATATTTGTGAAATATAAAGAAAAATTTACTTTATTAAACGCTAGGAGAAAATAAATTAGTTAATTCAATTAAATTAGGCTGACGGGAGGTTCAAGATGTTTTATCTAGCTACTCTGTGGATGTGTCTGTAGATAACCCAAATTCAGAAATTATTTTATATTAAGAATATATATATATGTAGTATTAGGAATATCAACGTAAGCAATTGGTATTAATTAATACCGTTATTTTATGATTATTATTACTATTATAATTAACATCTTGTGCCAAAATTGAAAAGAATTAATTATTATTATTATTATTAATTAATTAATTAATTAATTAAAAAGAAACTGAAAAATGATGTGACTGAATATCACACACACACAAAGCGACCTTTAAATATATAATCGTAGGCCAAAAGGGGAGAAACCATGAGCCTGCTAGAAACAGCAGCTCACCAAAAACGGTGAAGATCTTTATATTGATCCCTTTTAAAACTCTAAAATCAAATAACACCTAATTAATTGTCTTGGGAGAGGGGAAGAATTCAAGAAATATTGGATATTGTTGACGTATTGTGTTAAAAAAATATATGTAATAGGATGGTCACAATTGGAGCGCCTTTAACGACTTCATTGATTGATCGATCGCTCAGAGCAGAACAAAGGTTTTATTAAGTCTTTTGATTAATTATACATAAAGTTTAAATGTTTTTTTTGTTTGCTTTTTAATAAGATGTGCTAATTAGTAATTAATAAGGCTAAACTTAATTCTTCATATGGAAGGGATATTACAACAATCGCTTGTTGTTTAACCCCAGGTCAGCCTCTTTCCAACAACACTTCAGTCATCGACCTTATGATTAAAGGCACTCTACTCGTGACCGTCCCATCTAGAAATTGCTTTGGTGAAGTTTGGAGAGTAGTGGTGCATGATTACATTAACCGATGTTTCTCTGATCTCAGGGAATACATATTTTTTTTTAGAAATTAGATGCTATATTTAAGAAGAGCATCCGATCATCGTCACATTCACTTAAATACAAGATACACCATATTCATTCATGCGTGACTAATATTTAAACATTTTAAGGCAAAGCAGATTTGGGTGCTGAAACCAGAATTCCTCCCAAAAATATAGTCATATAGATACATATATACACATATATGTATAAATATATACATATACACACGCATAGACATCCACACACACATATAGGCACACAGACATACGTCTATACATATATGCTCACAAATGTCTATATACATACACGCACGCAGAGACGTATATATACATATATACACATAGACGTGTGTATATATATATATATATATATATATATATATATATATATATCCATACACGCACACAAACATACGTATATCTACATACACGCACACACATACATACGTACATACATACACAAACATACGTGTGTATATATATATATACATACACACGTGTAAATATGCACACCCGCATACACACACACACACACACATATATATATGCACACACGCATATATATATATATGTACACACGCATACACACACATTTATATACGCACACACGCATACACACGCATACACACATATATATATATATATGTATATATCTATATATATGGCAATCTTACGGTTCTAGTATATATTATTTTATATATATATATGAAAATGCTGTCTCTTCCTCCAGCCAAATAAATATCCACGTATTTAAATAAAAAGCAATTATATATATATCGAAGCACACACAAACCGAACAGACATCATTACTGAGGTATTAATAATCATTAATAATTAACAATTACTAAAACGACGCACAAGGATCGGGGGATAGATTAAAGAAGAAAAAGATCAGTGATATACTTACATAATTCATAATGGTTATTTTTGCAAAACTTTAAAAAATCAAATTAATATTTCTCAACTGGAAGCGACGAAGTAAATAAATGTGAGCCAAGATAAAAGTGCTTTTCAGCTCAGATGGATTGAAAATGGGGGGGTTATACAGGGATGATGTGCATGTGATATTTGGGGTATTTGTGTTGTCTATTTGGGCATGTGAGTGTATGTGTGTGTGTATGTATGTATGTATGTATTTATATGTATGTTGCTTTAAAGAGGTTTATTGGAAGAAGAGATAGATGTTAAAAGGAAGAGAAGCTCGGAGACATAAAAAAAGTGTAAGAGAGAGAATAAATAGCAGAAAGTAAAATGGCGGCGAAACAAAGGAGAAGTGAGAGAAGTGAGAGAGAGAAAGATACAAAGAGAGAGAGATATATACACACAGAGAGAGGGAAACAGATACAGAGAGAGAGGGGGGACAGATACAGAGAGAGACAGGGACAGACACAGAAAGAGAGAGAGATATATACACAGACAGAGAGGGGAACATATACAGACACAGAGAGAGACAGAAAGAGAGAGACAGAGGGGGAGAGATATAGTGAGAGAGAGGGGGGAGATAGCTGGCTGGTCATGCGCACTGGAGGTAATAAGTGGGGGTGAAGACAGTATAATGAGGACTTAGGAGAAGGGAGATAACGTTTGAGAATTTTTACGTTTGTGTGGGTGTGGATACATGGATATATATATATATGTGTGTGTGTATTTATAGGTGTGTATATATCTATATATATATATATATGTGTGTGTGTGTATTTATAGGTGTGTATATATCTATATATATATGTGTGTGTGTGTGTGTATTTATAGGTGTGTATATATCTATATATATATATATGTGTGTGTGTGTATTTATAGGTGTGTATATATATCTATATATATATACTCTTTTACTTGTTTCAGTGATTTGACTGCGGCCATGCTAGAGCACCGCCTTTAGTCGAGCAAATCGACCCCCGGGACTTATTCTTTGTAAGCCTAGTACTTATTCTATCGGTCTCTTTTGCCGAACCGCTAAGTTACGGGGACCTAAGCACACCAACATCGATTGTCAAGCGATGATGGGAGGACAAACACAGACACACAAACATCTGGGGACTATCTCAAACCGTCTAACCCATACCAACATGATCGGACGTTAAACGATAATGGTGATATATATACATATATACATAATTTATGTATATATACCTACACATATATATATATATATGTAATACTTAATAAATAGGGTTCAGCAAAGATTTGCTTTACCACAAACCGAAGTTTAGAAATAGCAGCCAAAAAACGTTACCTGTTTCTTCTACTTTAAAAAGGGACTCCCAGAAAAACCAAAATACTGTGTGATTGTTTTCAAGTATTTTGGTTTTTCTGGAGTCCCTTTTTTAAAGTAGAAGAAACAGCTAACGTTTTTTGGCTGCTATTTCTAAACTTCGGTATGTGGTAAAGCAAATCTTTGCTGAACCCCATTTATTAAGTATTACTTAAGTTTACCATGAAATGGTACTTTTTTCATGCCGAATTCTACTTGGTGAAATTATTGATTACTTCTTAATTAATTAATTTTACCTTTTTGTTATTATTCATATATATATGTGTATATATAGGTACGTATATATATATATGTATAAATACATACATAAATATGTATGTGTGTGTGTATATATATATATATATATATATATTAACGGTAAGTGATTGCTTTCGTCTATTTGCCACTCCGGTTTTGTGTATATGAGCCGTAAGGGCCTTCGTTTTTGGAATCTCCACTTATAGAAAATGGAAAAAACGGTCTTTGACTGCCATTTCTAATTCCTTCGGTATGAGGCGAAACAGCCTGCTGCTAGCCATCTTATTTTCTTTATTATTATATATATATATATATATAATATATATATATATATATATATATATATTATATTATATATTAATATATAGGTAGATAGATAGATAGATAGGTAGATAGATAGATGATAGATAGATAGATATATGTGAAGGCGCGTGGCTCCGTGGTTAGAGCGTCGAGCTTACGATCGTGAGGTTGTGAGCTCGAATCCCGGACCGGGCTGCGTGTTGTGTTCTTGAGCAAGACACTTTATTTCACGTTGCTCCAGTTCACTCAGCTGTAGAAATGAGTTGCGACGTCACAGGTGCCAAGCTGTATCGGCCCCTTTGCCTTTCCCTTGGACAACATCGGTGACGTGGAGAGGGGAGACCGGTATGCATGGGCGACTGCTGGTCTTCCATAAAACAACCTTGCCCAGACTTGTGCCTCAGAGGGTAACTCTCTAGGTGCAAACCCATGGTCAGTGTCTGACTGAAGGGGGTCAAAGAAAAGAATATATATATATATATGTGTGTGTGTGTGTGTATATATATGTACATATATACTAGCAGAGATACCCAGCTGTGTCCGTGTCTCATGGAATTGAAGAATTAGACTTTTCTTTTATATTTTCTCTAATGAACTGGAATGCGGTGCCCCAGCATGGCCACAGCTCAAGAGCTGAAACTGGAAACATAAACATAAAACCTATGTTTCGAATTTCATCAAAATTGCAGATTAAGAATTTTAATGAGGGTTCTTTCCCTCTTTACACACCCTAACAAAAATTCTAATCATGACACATTTATCCCATACTACTCATCTTTATGCCCAGATTCCAAAATCCAAATCTTATAAAACCTATTCAAAGGTTCTTGCTCCCGAAAAATGGAGTACGCGGAGTTCTAAAATGTGGGCGTTAAGGCCCCTATAGTGGGGGCGGGGGTCTTAAAGTCAACCAGAGAAGTTGAATTGTTGGGAATCTTTTTTAACTTGGGTTTTATATCTATTGTTCAAATTTCTTTGAAATCAGAAATATATGAATGTTCACTGGGTTTGTAAAAGTGAACAAAGCTACAGGAAACCAAAAGATGAATGATCACAATAAGCAGTCAGCTATCCTACCCTTGTCGTTACCACACCCCAATGTAGGATTCCTCACCATACAGGTGATGGGCATAGCTGTAAGATGCATTACAGATCTACTGCAAATGGAAGGGTGTGACTCAACTCAAATAAACATTAACTGTATGACATGAGGGCTAAGGGGAAATGAAAGTGTCACCTCTGGAGTTTGGCAATGATCACTATGCCGATAGGTAACTGGACAGAATAAATTTGCAATCTATAAATGTCTTTGAATGACCAGTCACTTATCTGGGAAGGCCTTGAAATCAGTGTTGCCATCTGGGGACTATCTCTGACCCAGTGATAATAATAAGACTCAAAGAAGGTCTGCAACCAAATAACTTTACTCAACACTTTGCAACTGAATCAGTGAAGGCAAAGATGCCTCTCCTTTACTTGACAATTTATACACCACATTGCAGAAATCACAATCTAAGTATATCTCAAAGCAAACTCTTACAGTATTGTACCATTGAATTACAAGTAACGCTCATCTTGTATGCTTGGGTGAGTCTACAGCATTCAAGACTACAATTGTATTTGTCCTGGCTTAGGAAAACTGACTAAATCGTAGGGGTTAGCCCCCATTAAGGGGCCTTACTAACTCCTAAGAAGTTTAAATTTTAGAAATATTACTTCATTTGTGTCTAATATCTAAAACAGATGGGCACTTTAGTATAATTTTACCTAAAAAACTCCAAGAAAGTAAGGAGATAGACAAAGAATAAGCTGCCTTCACTTCAGCTCAGAAGCTACTCTAAGCTGAAGCGAAGGCAGCGTGTTCTTTGTCTATCTCCTTAGCTTCTTGGAGATTTTAAGTAAAATTATACTAATGTGTCCATCTCTTATAATTTCATTAAATTCTATGTCTTTATGCAGCTGAGAATTGCTCTGCATTTAAATTGATGTAATGATTGCATTGTTCAATTAAATGGAGTTGCTTGAAACGACTGTACTGCATTACCTCTGGATATCCTTTTTGCTTATTTTGAAATTGTATGGATGATACCATACTAAATGCTGGTGCCTCAACTTAAGTACCATATTCATCTGAATCTGTATATACATATATATGTTTGTATGTATGTGTATATATATATATATATATATATATATATATATATATTATATATATATATATATATATATATATATATATGCATATGAATATATACAATGTACATAAATGTATTTTATATATATATATGTGTGTGTGTGTGTGTGTGTGTGTACATACATATATATGTATTTTAGTGTGTATATGTATATACGTATGTTTATATATATATATATATATATATATATATACACACTCATACTTATACATGTGTATATATAATCATTTGTATGTATGTATGTATGTATATAATATATATATAATATATTATATATATATATATATATATATATGTGTGTATATATATATATATGTATATATACATGTGTATATATAATCATTTGTATGTATATATATATATATATACATACATATATATATGTGTGTATATATATATATATGTGTGTGTAGGTATGTGTGTGTGTGTGTGTATACATACACATACACAGACACATATATCAATACATATATACACACATCCTGAAGCAGAACACAGAGAAGTGTAATATCAAACCAAACGTCAAGCTCAGTCGTGTATTCCACACTGCACCCTAGTATTCAGTGTAGTGCGAAGGAGGTCACCCAACATGGGATGGGCTGCAGTACAGAATATGACCCGATTAATAGAAACTATTATAATTACCAGCAAACGGGTGTGGTAGTCAATGCTTTATGGGACCTAAATGTGTTTCATCTTGGTTTTTTTTTTTTTGTTAATGTTTGTGTATTTCCTATAAAGGATTGAAAATTACACCTGCTTTCTGTTTATTACTTTTACTACATATACATATGTATATAGGCGCAGGAGTGGCTGTGTGGTAAGTAGCTTGCTAACCAGCCACATGTTTTCCGGGTTCAGTCCCACTGCGTGGCATCTTGGGCAAGTGTCTTCTGCTATAGCCCCGGGCCGACCAATGCCTTGTGAGTGGATTTGGTAGACAGAAACTGAAAGAAGCCTGTCGTATATATGTATATATATATATATATATATGTGTGTGTGTGTCTGTGTTTGTCCCCCTAGCATTGCTTGACAACCGATGCTGGTGTGTTTACGTCCCCGTCACTTAGCGGTCCGATATAATAAGTACTGGGCTTACAAAAGAATAAGTCCCGGGGTCGAGTTGCTCGATTAAAGGCGGTGCTCCAGCATGGCCGCAGTCAAATGACTGAAACATCTAAAAGAGTAAAAGAGTAATACATACTTACATTCCCACCAAGTAGTGGAGGCACATGGCCAGTGGAGGCATATGGCCTAGTGGTTAGAGCAGCGGATTCACGGTCGAGGGATCGCGGGTTCGAATCTCAGACCGGGCGATGTGTGTGCTTATGAGCGAAATACCTAAGCTCCACGCGGCTCCGGCAGAAGGTAATGGCGAACTTTTGCTGACTCTTTCGCCACAACTTTCTCTCACTCTTTCCTCCTGCATCTTGCGGCTCACCTGCGACGGACCGGCGTCCCATCCAGGTGGGGAACCTATACACCTGGGAAACTGGCCCTTATGAGCCAGGGATGGCTCAAGAAGGAACAAACAATACATTCCCACCAAGTACCTACAACATAAAAGGCAGAAAACATTCGCAGACAATAAATGTAGGTTTTATAAGACTAAAACTAAAGACATCAACCACATTATTGCCAAAAGTCAGAGAATGTCTTCTGTATATGAAGGGTAAATGAAAAGTCTTGAGTTTCAAAAAAACAAAACATGGTACAAGACTTCTGATGAAGGTACAAGACTTCAAGGCTCAAAACTTTTCATACGCTCCTCGTATTCTCTTCCCATGAGACATGATACAGTGACCAGAATGGTCTGGAAGGCGGCGAGCTGGCAGAAACATTAGCAGGCTGGGCAAAATGCTTAACGGTATTTCGTCTCTCTTTACGTTCGAAGTTCAAATTCCGCCAAGGTTGACTTTTCCTTTCATCCTTTTAGGGTCGATAAATTATGTACCAGTTACGCACTGGGGTCGATGTAATCGACTTAATCCCTTTGTCTGTCCTTGTTTGTCCCCTCTATGTTTAGCCCCTTGTGGACAATAAAGAAATAAGAATGGTCTGGAAGAGGATAGCAAAAAAGAGAATACCTACCAATGAGTTTGACTATATTGAGATGGATGGTTTAAAAGAATACTGGTGGAACTTGAAAATTAAAACAGCCACCAAGATAAAAATACAACTGGTCAGATATTATTGTGTGGGACCACAAACAAATGATCTGTTCAGTTTTGGAAATCACTGGACATGAATGTGGTTTTGGAAACCCACTGGACATGAATGTGGTTAGAAAAATACAAGAGAAAGAGGTCATCTATGGCCAATTGATAAGAAGTTTGCAAATCCAGTACCCAAGATACACCTTCAGTTTCATACCCATCATTATTGGAGCAACAGGGTACATACTGACCCGTATGGAACAAAGTATGGCTGAACTTGCAATCTTGGGGAGAGAATGCAAATCCTTAATTCGTACACTACAAATGATCATGATATCTTGGAACATAAAACTCTGCAAGACCTTCTTAAGATTTAAAGGATGATGGTTAAACGAAGATGCTTTCTCTTACAACCTTGCTACCAAGTCTTGTGGCCAGTTAAAATTTACTCTAAATTAAGAAGAGAAAGAGAAGATATGCATACATGGGATGAGATTGTTGTCCAATCATGACCATTGTTCATGATATAGTGTGTGTGTGTGTGTGTATGTTTGTGAAGGCGCATGGCTAAGTGGTTAGTGTATTGTACTCAGGATCATGAAATTGTGGTTTCAATTCCTAGATCAGATGGTATGTTGTGTTCTTGAGCAAGACACTTCATCTCATGTTGCTCTACAATCCCTTCGACACCTGGCACGTGACACATGGTGCTCTTGTCCAGACAACATCAGTTTGATGGAGAGTGATCATGGACATTTGATCACCATAAACAAATCCTTTGGACTGATCGTTCAGCAAAAAAGCTGAACATCGGAGGCTCAAAACCTCTGATAGGTTATGTGTCTCCAGCCATTTAATTCTGACAAGTTCCCTATCCAGCTAAGGTGTGAAACCAATGGTCATCCTCTGACCAGTCATAACAGTTTCTATTTCAAATTTTGACACAAGGCCAGCAATTTTGGAACAACCTTCAAAATAGTTTTTGTCGAGGGAGGCTCAGCAAAAGGTGGCATAACTACAGATGTGTACCCCACCGACTTTGTTGCCTCGTAACTTCCAGAAAAATGGATACTTTCTTTACGAAATTCTCAGCAAATACCGCTTAGATGTTGTGAATGCAGAGCATATAGGGAATTATGGGAAAGAATTTATCCGAGGGGTTCGGAAGAGAGGTTTCCGAAACTTTTTCTGGAAGTTATGAGGCAACAAAGTCGGTGGGGGTACAAAACTGTAGTTATGCCCTAAAGTTATTTAGCCAGAGGTCATGTGTATAATGTGTGTGCGCGTATAATACGTGCACACACATATGTACTATTTACTCAGCGAAACCCGGCGAGCTGGCAAAATCGTTAGCATGCCAGCCGAAATGCTTAGCGGTATTTCGTCTGCCGTTACGTTCTGAGTTCAAATTCCGCCGAGGTCGACTTTGCCTTACATCTTTTCGGGGTCGATAAATTAAGTACCAGTTACGCACTGGGGTCGATGTAATCGACTTCATACCTATGTCTGTCCTTGTTTGTCCCCTCTATGTTTAGCCCCTTGTGGGTAGTAAAGAAATAGATATTTCGTCTGCCGCTACGTTCTGAGTTCAAATTCAACCGAGGTCGACTTTGCCTTTCATCCTTTCGGGTTACGACGCACTGGGGTCGATATAATCGACTTAATCCGTTTGTCTGTCCTTGCTTGTCCTCTCTGTGTTTAGCCCCTTGTGGGTAGTAAAGAAATAGGTATTTCATCTGTCTTTACGTTCTGAGTTCAAATTCCGCCGAGGTCGACTTTGCATTTCATCCTTTCGGGGTCGATAAATTAAGTACCAGTTGCGTACTGGAGTCGATCCAATAGACTGGCCTCCTCCCCCAAAATTTTGGGCCTTCTGCCTAGAGTAGAAAAGTATATAAGCTTACGAGAGGGTCACGGTTGAAACGATTTTTAAAACAAGATGGGTATTTAGAACATTCGCTTATATACTTCCACACAAACCATGCGAACGGATGCATTGATGCATAAATGAAACAGACACTTTATTTTCCATGTTGAATATTGTAAGACAACACCAAAGATTTAGCTTCGCGCTAAGTTCGAGCAATACATGCATAGACACATGCACCCACCCACGAGGGAGGGTTGAAAAGTTCTTGGCTTTGGGTTAAAGAAAATACAGGAAGATCAGTTAATTATGATTTTATTCAACATGTTCCCTTCTCAAATCCAGATACATATTGCAGCGGTCCTTTAGGTTTTTTTTCTAAGCCCTGTAAAGAACTCGGAAGGTTTGGGTATCCAACCAGGATTTTCGCAAGACCCTTAAAGCCAAGAACTTTTCAGCATCCTCTCGTATGTACATGTGTGTGTGTGGATAGGAGATTTTAGGGATCTTTTCGGTTTGAACGGCAGATTTTTCTAGCGGTGTCATATGAAATTGTCACCCATAATTATGACCCTAGTATCGATCTATTGCATTTCAATCTGTTTTTAGGGTTAGGGTTAAGGGTGGGGGGAAGGGTATTTTTTTTCCTTCACATATGTAAATAAACCCAATCTGTTTCTTAAACGAGGGACATATTCATACGGCACAGAATGTTTTTTTTACCTCAACAGACGTCATTGATTAGTTGAAATTGCAGGAAAAAAAACAACAAATATCTTACAAACTATAGAATTTTCTCAATAAAGCCAAGAGCAAAATATGTTTTATAAACACATTCTACCAGTTTACGAAGTTTAAAAGTGTTTAGTTACGTGGAAATTATTTTTTAAAAACTGCCGTTCAAACCGAAAAGATCCGATTTTAGTTCGTGTGACAGTGATGCTAATTTCTCACAAGCACCGATAACAAAATTCAAGTGAAAGTGTTAAAACGACGCCATCGCATCTTTAGGTTTGCTTATAATCTTCAAGCGCGTTGTCTTGGTAACGACATCAACAACAGACTAGACTATGCCCCGGCAGCGAAATGCATTGTGGGTTGATATAAGCTACTGTAGAATGCCTTAGTGACAGCCAATCAGAAGACAAGTCCGAGCGAATCAGACACGAGCGTTGAGCGTTCATGGTTACCGCTGTAGACATTAATAATTTTGATGTCGTGGTTTAAATTTTTATACACGTTTATGATATCTTCTTCTTTATATATAAAAGTGGGGTTGTGTGCTGTCTGTCTCCTACGATTTAGATTCCTAACTACTCCCACATTTTGCGGTGCCGTTTAACCAAAACCGGGTATCTTATAGTCGTGATTCATATCGAGCCCTTCTGGGTATTAGCGCGCGTCTACGATTAAAAAAAAAAATTTACCATCATTTTTTTCATTTTAATGCATTTTTTTCGCTATTATATAAGGGAAGTAACTCTCTAAAAATGTCTACGATGAGTCAACGATTTAAAAAAAAATTTACCATCATTTTTTTCTATTTTTAATGCATTTTTTTGCTATTATATAAGGGAAGTAACTCTCTAAAAATGTCTACGATGAGTCAACGATTTAAAAAAAAATTTACCATCATTTTTTTTCATTTTAGTGCATTTTTTTTCGCTATTATAGAAGGGAAGTAACTCTCTAAAAATGTCTACGATGAGTCAACGATTAAAAAAAATTTACCATCATTTTTTTCCATTTTAATGCATTTTTTCGGTATTATATAAGGGAAGTAACTCTCTAAAAATGTCTACGATGAATCTATGATTTAAAAAAAAATTTACCATCATTTTTTCCCATTTTTAATGTATTTTTTTGCTATTTTTTGGCTATAAATCTCTAAAAATGCTTATATAGTTATTTCCCTTACAAATCCGAGCAACGCCGAGCGATACTGTTAGTATCATCTAAAACTGTTTTATCATTGTACGGATCTCGCTATACCTGCTATACGTTTAAATAGGTGGCCTTCAGTCACACCTGCGTGTTTATTGATTCAAACAATAGACACGCGTATATGGAGCATTTGTTCCGTTTTTGTCTACACACATCTTATAATTCTGCTGTAATATGTCAAATTACGGATCTTTTCGGTTTCAACGGCAGTTTTTTAAAATAATTTCCACGTAACTAAACACTTTTAAACTTCGTATACTGGTAGAATGTGCTTATAAAACTCTTTCTTTTTCTTTTGGCGAAAATTCTATAGTTTGTAAGATATTTGTTTGTTTTTTTCTACAATTTCTGCAATCTCAATCAATCAATGACGTCTATGGAGGTGAAAACATTCTGTGCCGTATGAATATGTCCCTCGTTTAAGAAGCAAATTGGGTTTATTTACATTTCTGAAGAAGAAAAGATACCCTTTCCCCACCCCTAACCCTAAAACAGATCGAAATGCAATAGATCGATACTAGGGTCATAATTATGGGTGACAATTTCATATGACACTGCTAGAAAATCTGCCGTTCAAACCGAAAAGATCCAATGCATATTTTAAAGAAGTATTATGGCTTCCTTACCAACCACATGGTTCCGGGTTCAGCCCCGCCGCGTGGCACCTTAAGCAAGAGTCTTCTACTATAGCCTCGGGCCGACCAATGCCTTGTGAGTGGATTTGGTAGACGGAAACTGAAAGAAGCCCGTCGTATATATGTATGTGTTTGTGTGTCTGTATCCCCCCCCCCAACATCGCTTGACAACCGATGCTGGCGTGTTTACGTCCCCGTAACATAGCGGTTCGGCAAAAGAGACCGATAGAATAAGTACTAGGCTTACAAAGAATAAGTCCTGGGGTCGATTTGCTCGACTAAAGGTGGTGCTCCAGCATGGCCGCAGTCAAATGACTGAAACAAGTAAAAGAGTAAAGAATAGCTTCTAAGGGGTTTAGAAGTTAAAAGGGCAAAAATTACGGATCTTTGTGTGTGTTTGTCCCCCACCATCGCTTGACATCGATGTTGGTGTGTTTACGTTCCCCCGTAACTTAGCGATTCAGCTATAGGGGGCCGATAGAATAAGTACTAGGCTTACGAAGAATAAGTCCTGGGGTCGATTTGTTCGACTAAAGGCGGTGCTCCAGCATGGCCGCAGTCAAATGACTGAAACAAGTAAAAGAGTAAAGAGAATAATGCATACACACACGACAGTGTCGTGAGGAACAAAAATAATTGCAATAATTCAGTGAGAAGGAATATATTAGGGTCTTTTCGGTTTGTTAAAAACTGCCGTTCAAACCGGCAAAAAGATCCATATATTATACAAAAGAAAACCGAAAAGAGAGAAAGAATAAAAAAAAAAATCAAGGCAACGCGAAGTTCCTCAATTGGTGACACATGTTCATAAACCAATACATATTCAATTACTCGTGTACACAATCTCACCTACGCACTCTTTTTACACATACATACACTTACACACGCAGAGAAATTATACAAAAATATGTTGGTATCCATAGATTTATTGCAGGAATAAAGTCTATTACACATCCCAGCTGCTATTCAGGTGATACTTTATAATATATATATATATATATATATATATATATTATATATATATATACTATATATATACCGAAGTAAACATTAAATGTGAAACAAGGTGGAAAAAAGAGTACTCAAATACCAGTGGTAGAGTAATATGCTTTATTTAAAGCAGCAGAAAATTCAACAAAATCTGTTACTCTGAGCAAAAATGTCTGATGAACGGCAACGAGAAACTCAGAGTAACATTTTGTTGAATTTTCTGCTGCTTTAAATAAAGTATATATATATATATATATATATAATAATATATATATATATAACTTAGAATAACTTAGAAAGTTTTGGCCATGTCTAACTTAATAGCACCACCTGGCGAAGTTTTCAATTATATATATATATGAAAGAATGGAGCTGAACGACGAATTAACAAAATTCCTTTATTTTCGACACTTCAACCGTGTTTTTTCTGATGTGAATTTGGTACCCAGGTATCGGTTAATTCGAATTATCCTTAATAAGATAATTCATTCAACTACTCAAATATATATATATATATATATAATATATATATATCTATATATATATATATATATATATATATATATATATATATTATATATATATATATATTTTAATAAATAGAGGGTAAATGTTTTTTTAATTTTCATTCCCTTTCGAAATTACCCCTAATGGTGGTTTGGAGTTTAACTACTACTTCTAGCGGATTAGTTGTCCTGTTATGGCCATCTCTTATGTGTTTAAATGGACACTGCATTTATATATATATATATAGGTACTACTAGCGAACAGTGGTCCTGGTGCGCGAACACGCGCACTCGCGCTAGCTAGTCGTGACTAGTCGATCCTACAACGACTACCTATCAAAGTAAATGAAACACAAAATAAATACTTTTTTTTACACAAAGTAAATAATTTTTTAAACAAAGTAAATAAAACACAAAGTATGGATCGACCAGTTATGACTAGCTCGCGCGAGTGCGCGCACCGGGACCACTGTTTGCTAGTAGTACCTATATATATATATATATATATATTTCAAACGCAGACACGTACACACAAATGCCTTCTATCTTTAGTTAGATACACATATAAAAACACACACATTTTCACGTACATACAGATACCTATACATATACTCCCGCTCTTTAATCACATACACGCAATATCCTATTCAAACACACACACACACACTTTCTTATTCGTTAGACATACACACACTTTGCCTTTAGTTACAGATACGTATACGGATACGCGCGCGCGCACACACATATATCCACGTACACATTTTCTCTTCAGTCAGACACATACACAATCAGATTCTGACACACAAACACATACACGTAAATACGCATAATTACCCACACACAGTCTCATTCATTCAGACACACACACACACACACACATTTATCTCGCTTTTCCCTCCCAAACGAAATATTCCACGCCATTATAATATTTTAAAAAAACATTTCTAATGATGTAATTCTTGTTTATAATTAAATATTTCAGCGAAACGGAAGGAAACTAGAAAACACAAAACTCAGCAAAAATAAAGAACGATTATGGCGACTTAAAATACTTAAGAATGTATTAGACAATTTCACCTTCTTCGTCAGCGAGGCGTCGGTGGTGTAACGGTTAGCATGGTTGCCTTCCAAGCAGTCGATCCGGGTTCGACTCCCGGCCGACGCATCCCTTGTGATTTTTTTTTTTTTTGTTAATTAATCAATTTGTTTAGATTGATTTATATTGGTGTGTGATTGTGTATATTGATTAATCATCGGATCTACTTTTACTTGCTTCACTCGTCGGACTGCGACCATGCTGGGGCATCATTTCAAAGTTCGTTTCATCTGCAGGGAAGGTGACGGCCTCAGTTTTTTGGGATACAAAAGGTATTGTATTTGTTGACTATCTTCAGAAGGGCCATCCCATCAATGGAGTGAGTGCTATCTCGACTTTCTGAGGCAGCTACGAAAGGCTTTACAATGGTCACAGGTGGGACAGAAACACCTAAGCTGTGACCAAAAGGAAAGGACACAGTTTTGGCGTTCATCTTTGAACAGGGCCTTGGGCCCAATTCAGACCGTCAGCTGGAAAGGGTAATGGCAATTGCTTCAGACAGGAAGCAGATGTCATTACCCTTGGAAGAGCAAAGCATGAAGGTCTCTAACCCTACAAGCCTACCAGGGACAGTAAGCAGAGAAAATAGATGGATGTAGAGATATATTGGAGTTTAAAATTTTTTAAAATAAGGCACAGGAGTGGCTGTGTGGTAAGTAGCTTGCTTACCAACCACATGGTTCCGGGTTCAGTCCCACTGCGTGGCATCTTGGGCAAGTGTCTTCTACTATAGCCTCAAGCTGACCAAAGCCTTGTGAGTGGATTTGGTAGATGGAAACTGAAAGAAGCCCATCGTATACATGTATATATGTATGTGTACGTATATGTTTGTGTGTCTGTGTTTGTCCCCCCTAGCATTGCTTGACAACCAATGCTGGTGTGTTTATGTCCCCGTAACTTAGCGGTTTGGCAAAAAGAAACCGATAGACTAAGTACTAGGCTTACAAAGAATAAGTCCTGGGGGTCGATTTGCTCGACTAAAGGCGATGCTCCAGCATGGCCACAGTCAAATGACTGAAACAAGTGAAAGAGTAAATAAAAAGAACACAAAAACAACAGAAGTGACATGTACTTATTTTTATTTTTTATTAATGTTGTTTTTAGTTTTTTTTTTTTTTAGTTTTTTTTGTTTTTTAATGTTCATATTTAACCCTTTTGTTACAATATTTTTATTGAAATACTCTATTTTTTGCTTCAATTAATTTTGAAAATAAAAAAGAATTTAGTAAATTAACTTTATCATTATAGGTGCAGTGTGACTGTGTGGCAAGGAGCTTGCTTCCCAACCACATGGTTCCAAGTTCAATCCCACTGCGTGGCACCTCAGGCAAGTGTCTTCTACTATAGCCTCGGGCCAACCAAAGCCTTGTGAGTGGATCTGGTAGACGGGAAACTGAAAGAAGTCCATTGTATGTGTGTGTGTGTTTGTACCCCCACCATCACTTGATAACCGATGTTGGTGTGTTTACATCTGTGTAACTTAGAGGTTCAGCTAAAGAGATCGATAGAATAAGTACTAGGCTTACAAAGAATAAATCCTGGGGTTGATTTGTTCGACTAAAGGCGGTGCCCCAGCATGGCCACAGTCAAATGACTGAAACCAGTGAAAGAATAACAGAACAAAGGCTGGTGTTAGGAACCCACATCAACGTGAAATTTTGATGACAGGTTTTCTTTCTGATCTCTTTAAAAACCCCAGAAAGTTTGTACCCTAGAAAGAGGGGTGATCGCAGAAAGTCCCTTTCGTTACCATATTTCTGTAGAAATACACCAATCTTGTTTCAATTAATTTTGAAAATAACAAAGAATTTATTAAAATAAATTTATCGTTATTTAGTTATTATTTGGAACATAAACATGGAATTTTGATTTAAAGTTATAATTTAAAACAGAAGGCTTGCACCTTAGTCCCAGGGGCCTCCCTTAACCCATTAGTGTTCACATTATTCTGCCAAAATTAATGCTTTTTCATCTAAATTGTTTTGAACTAATCATGCATTATCTTGTAGCTATGAGATTTTGATGATGTAGCTATTAATTTTTAAAACGATATTGTAGGGTTGGTGTGAGAGACCAGATCTGGCCAGTTTGAACATAAAACAGGCAGAATACTTTTGGCCGGATATGGCCGGTTAAAATGCTAAAGGGTTAAAGTGAATTGGCATCAAAAAGGTTAAATATTTAAATAATAAATTTTAATGTAATTTTTTTATAATTTTTATATATTTTTGTTTTCTTGTTTAGAAACCTCAAATCAGAATTAATTGATAACATCAACCCCAGTATTTGACTGATTCTTAATTGTAATCAACCCCTAAAGTATGAAAGGAAAACATGATTTCAGTGAGATCAGGATTTGAACACAGACCCCAGAGGATTGAAACAAATAATGATTCTGCCAATAATATTAATTTCTATCATAAGCCCCTAACCACAAATTTGTGGGGAGGGGCTTGTTGATCAAATTGACCCTTTGTGTCTGTAATGTATTTTATGAACCCTTGGAAGTATTAAAAGCAGCGTGGAACAGGCAGGATTTGAACTTGAGACACTGCAACTAAATATCACATAATGGCAATTTCAAAGTAATTTTCAGAGTTTGAAGCCTGAATGTAAAGCAGTCACACCAAAGGTTAAGTTTTCATAGGTCACCATTCGGAATCCGGCCGCGCGAATCATAGATGCAAATTGTTCCTGGAAAAGAAAGAGAGAGAATGAGTGAGAGGGAGAAAGAGAGAGAGAGAGCATGGATGAGAAATAGTGTGTTCATGAGCAAGAGAGAAAGAGGGAGAAAATCAATGAATGAGAGAGAGAGAGAGAGAGAGAGAGAGCATGCAAGAGAAAGAGAGAGAACAAGTGAGAGGGAATAAAGGCTAATAAAGATATGATGGTGGTGATGGTGATGATGGTGATGATGGTGGAGAAGATTTATTAGAGAACCAAATCTCAGTAAAACCAACAAAACTCTATGTAACTACGCAGACAGACATGCAGACATCTCCCAAAAGTTGACCTTTCGATGAGGTCACCATACCCTGGAAATTGGCAATTGCTTGTCGATCTGATTTCTAAATTGTAAATTTGTTTGTATGTTTGCTTATATATATGTTTATCCTCTTTACTCTCATTTTACTCTTTTACTTGTTTCAGTCATGTGACAGTGGCCATGCTGGAGCACCGCCTTTAGTCGAGCAAATTGACCTCAGGACTTATTCTGTGTAAGCCTAGTACTTATTCTATCGGTCTCTTTTTGCCGAACTGCTAAGTTACGGGGACGTAAACACACCAGCATCGGTTGTCAAGTGATGTTGGGGGGCCAAAGACAGACACATATACACAAACATGCATATATATACATACATATATATATATATATATCACGTAAAAGCACCCACTACACTCACGGAGTGGTTGGCGTTAGGAAGGGCATCTGGCCGTAGAAACATTGCCAGATCAGACTGAGCCTGGTGCAGCCTTCTGGCTTCCCAGACCCCAGTTGAACCGTCCAACCCATGCTAGCATGGAAAGCAGATGCAAACGATGATGATGATGATATATACATATATATATACGACGGGTTCCTTTCAGTTTCCGTCTACCAAATCCACTCACAAGGCTTTGGTTGGCCCGAGGCTATAGTAGAAGACACTTGTCTAAGGTGCCACACAGTGGGACTGAACCTGGAACCATGTGATTCGTAAGCAAGCTACTTACCACACAGCCACTCTTACGCCTATATGTACCTATGTATGTATTCTTTTACATACTGGACCGGGTATGGTGCATGATTTTAACATGGAAACTAGACAGAACAGTCAACTGAAGTTTATCTCTGCAATTATATTACTCGTAGTGTAAGGGCAGTGAGATGGCAGAGTCATTAGCAAGCCAGACAAAGAGCTTAGTGGAATTTCTTCCAGCTCTTTATGTTCTGAGTTCAAATCTTGCTGAGGTCAACTTTGCCTTTCATTCTTTCTGGGTTGATAAATTAAGTACCAGTTGAGCACTGGGCTCGATATAATCAACCAGCCCCTTCTGATAACATTTCAGGGTTTGCCTTTATAGAATAATGGATTTACATATGTATTCAAACACATACGTACATATGTGTGTGTGTGTGTGTGTGTGTGTGGTGCCCAAGCATGCATGCGTGCATTTGTGTGCGTATGTATCATCATCATCGTTGTTTAACATCCGTTTTCCATGCTGGCATGGGTTGGACGGTTTGACTGAAAACTGGTAAGCTGGGGATTCATGTGTGTGCAAATGTGTGTGTATGCGTATGAAAATTTGAATTTATGAGTGTGCGTGAGTGTGATGTATGTTTGTGGCTTTATTTATGTATGTGCATACATGTAAATATATATGTTGTGTGTGTGTGTGTGTGTGTGTATGTTTATGTGAATGATTGTATAAATGTGGGTATAAATATTCACGTGTTGAGTTTATGCGAAAACCTATATGCAAGTTTGTGTGTGTGTGCATGAGAACACACATGTGAATGTGCATAATTCTGCGATGTTAACATGCGTGTATATGTACGTACATCTATGTGTGTGTATGTGTTGTCAATATATATATCTATATATATATATCTTATATACATACTTGTAATGTGTGTGGTAACTATATATATAATACATATATATATATATCTATATATTATATATATACCATATATATATATATATATATATATATATATACATATATACTTCCATTATATACATATATATATATATATATATATATATATATATATATAATATATATATATATATAATATATATATATATATACTTGTATGTGTGTGTGTAAATTATATATATCATCTATATATATATCTATAATATATATACATCTATATATATACATATATATACATATATATATTACATATATATATATACATATATATATATCATATATATACATATATATATATACATATTATATATATATATACATATTATTATATACCTATTATATATATACATATATATATATACATATATATACATATATATATATACATATATATACATATATATATATACATCTATATACATATATCTATATACATATATATCTTATTATATATATATATATATATATATATATCTATATATATATATATATCTATATATATATACATATATATATATATATATATATATATATATATATATATATATATATATATATATATATATTATATATATATACTGTATGTGTGTGTGTGTGTGAGTGTATGTGTATGATTAACTTGTGCATTAATGTATACATATGTATGTGTGAGTGTGTGTATGACTTTACCAAATATAAAGGTCAGCTGTATCAAATGTCATGGCTCGGAACAACAAACAAACAAGCAAACAAACAAACAAGAACCCATTGAGTTCTTCAGTTTGTCTTTGATGTGGTCAGACAAGAGGAAGCAGTTTTTTTTTTTTTTTTTAGTCGACCAGGAAAGAGAAGAAAGCCTGACTAATTGACTAACTTATGGATAGGTCAATATCACAGACACGCAACAACAACAACAACAACACTAGAAATAACAGTAGCCTTCACTGGTTGTTTGATGTCACTGTGAAATGTTTGTTACAGCTAGTGAAGTTTATAATGAAAATAAATAACAGCACTTGCAACAGAACAGTAAATTTCAGCTTTACTGCCAAAGAAAATGAGACACATTGCATATAAGCCACAGGACCTCTCAAAACTAGACACCAATATCTAGTATTGCTCAATACTTAATTAGGTTACCTGTGAAGAAAACTAAACAATGCCAAAGTAAGAGATCCCCACAAACACTTTTCACTTTACGAGAATGAAGGACAACCCCCAGAATAACAAGACTAAAATATAAGAAATTCACAACTGAACATGTGTATGCCCATCATCAGCTGCCCAGACAGATATGACTGTGGTTTTGACACTTGAGCAGTACTATTCAAAGTGTATATATCTACATATATATAAAGAAACTAGACACCAATATCTAAGCATTGTTCAATGCCTAATTAGGTTACATGTGAAGAAAACTAAACAATGCCAAAGTAAGAGATCCCCACAAACTATGAATCCACAAACACCTTTCCCTTTAAAAGAATGAAGGACAATCCCCAGAATAACAAGACTAAAATATAAGAAATTCACAATTGAACATGTGTATGCCCATCATCAGCTGCCCAAACTGATATGACTGTGGTTTTGACACTTGGGCAGTACTAACAAAACTGTCCGACGAACGGGAACGTGAAACTCCAAGTAACAGGTTTTATGAATTTCTGCTGCTTTTAAATAAAGTATATATATATATATATATATATATATATATATATATATATATATATATATATATATATATATATATAAAAACAAACTAGACACCAATATCTAAGCATTGTTCAATGCCTAATTAGGTTACCTATGAAGACAACCAAACAATCCCAAAGTAAGTGATCCCAACAAACTATGAATCCACAAACACTTTTCACTTTACGAGAATGAAGGACAACCCCCAGAATAACAAGACTAAAATATAAGAAATTCACAATTGAACATGTGTATGCCCATCATCAGCTGCCCAAACAGATATGACTGTGGTTCTGACACCTAGGCACTACCATTCAAAATATATATCAAGGTGGTAAGCTGGCAGAATCGTTAGCACACCAGGTAAAATTTCGTCCATCTTTATGTTCTAAGTTCAAATTCTGCTGAGGTCAATTTAGTCTTTCATCCTTTCAGGGTCGATAAAATAAGTACCAGTTGAGCACTGGAGTCAAAAGCTGGCATGAAATCATGAGTCCAACACCCTAACCACTAAGCCATGCACCTCCACTAAAAAGGTAAAGTTACCTTCTCAAGTCATACCGACTTATAGGGACTGGTTGCCCGATTTCATAGCGTATATATCCCCCACCTGGACAGGACGCTGGTCTGTCAGAGGGCGACTCATTTTTGCCAACTGAATGGACTGGAGCAATGTGAAATGAAGTGTTTTGCTCAAGACCACAATGCATCGCCTGGTTCTTCCGAACATGAATCCTACATTGTAACCACTAAGTCACCCACTTCCGCTAAAAGAGATCTGGATATATTAGATGTCCCCCAATTTCAGCAGGATAAAAAAGGGTTTTTAGTGGTTTAGAGGCTAGGGTATTTGGCTCACAATTGTAAGATCGTGAGTTCAATTCCTGGCAGTGTGTTGTGACCATAGATCTGTTCTATATAGCCATGGTCAACCATGAAAAGACGGAGAGAGAAAGGAGTTGATAAGATGGACAAACCTGGTCAGGAAACTGACGTATGCTTTCCACAAGGTACTGATAAGATTTCCAGTCCCCAGCAAGGACCTGCCCCAGAACAGGGATCACTTGGAACGAATAAAAATCATAGACGCTGGAAGAAGAAAGAAGGGGGATTAATAGAAACAGAATTGCGGTAAAATAGGGTTAAACTTTGTGTGTGTACGTGTGTGTGAGTATGTGTATGTATGCGTGCATGTGTGTGAGTGTGTGCGTGTGTGGTGTGTGTGTGTGTGCCTGTGGTGCATGTGAGTGTGTGCATGCATGTGTGTGTGTGAGAGTGTGTGTGTGGTGTGCCTGTGTGAGTGTGTGCATGTGTGTGTGTGTGCCTGTGTGAGTGTGTGTATGTGTGTGCATGTGAGTGTGTGTTTGTGCACGGCAGATGAAATACCTATTTCTTTATTACCCACAAGGGGCTAAACACAGAGGGGACAAACAAGGACAGACATAGGTATTAAGTCGATTACATCGACCCCAGTGCGTAACTGGTACTTAATTTATCGACCCCGAAAGGATGAAAGGCAAAGTCGACCTCGGCGGAATTTGAACTCAGAACGTAACAGCAGACGAAATACCGTGAAGCATTTCGCCTGGCGTGCTAACGATTCTGCCAGCTCACAACCTTAATGATGATGATGATGATGATGATATAATAATAATAATAATTAGTTTCAAATGTTGACACAAGTTATCTGTCCAACCCATGCCAGCACGGGAGGCAGATGTTAAATGATGATGATGATGATGAGAGACATACTAAAACATAGGACTGGTGCAGGAATGGTCACAGGGATTGTCCCAGGTGGGATGGTATTAAAAAAAGAGTTAAAAGGATAGCAACTCACTTGCGTATTGCAAAATTTGGTACTTGGCTGAACTCCAAACAGAGGAATCTTCCACCTGGACGGAGGACCCGATAAGCTTCTTCAAGAGCCTGGAATTAAGAATTTAAAACAACAACAATAAGTCATGGAAAGGGAAATCAGAATATGATGACTAAAGAATAAAGGAGACAGGCTAAAAGGTATAAACACACACCACCACCACCAACAACAACAACATCATCATCAATCTTTAACGCCCGTTTTCCATGCTAGCATGGGTTGGATGGTTCGACCGGGGTCTGGGAAGCCAGGAGGCTGCGACAGGCTCCAGTCTGATCTGGCAGTGTTTCTACAGCTGGATGCCCTTCCTAACGCCAACCACTCCAAGAATGTAGTGGGTGCTTTTTAAGTGCCACCGGCACAGGGGCCAGAGGAGGCTGGCAAACGGCCACAGTCAGTTGGTGCTTTTTACGTGTCACCGACATGGACACCAGTCAGGCGGCGCTGGCATCAGCCACATTTGCATGGTGCTTTTTACGTGCCACCAGCACAGGTATCATAACTACAATTTCCATTTGATTTTTATTTTGATGTTGATGTTGACGTACTTGACTAAATAGGTCTCCTCAAGCACAGCGGGTCACCCTACAATCCAAGGTTAGCACAGCAGGCTGTCCTGTGAGCCCCACCCCATATATATATATAAGCATATAAACACACAACACACACATCGTCATTTAATGTCTCTTTTTCACACTGACATGGGATGGATAGTTTCACAGAAGCTGGCAAGGCCAGAAGCAGCACCCGGCACAGTCGTCTGTTTTGGCAAGGTTTCTACAACTAGATGCCTCCCTGCTAATGTCAGCCACTTTACAGAATGTACTAGGTGCTTTTTACATGGCACCATCACCAACAGGGTCACCAAGTACCTTATACACACACTCACATATATACATGTAAAGACACACACATCCTTATTGTTGTTGCTATTGTTATTTAAGTCAGTCAGTCAGTCATCACCAATCCTTTGTTTTTGTTGCTGGGTCCAGAGGAAAGGGTATTGTCCAAGGCCTTTGAGGGACCTTCGAGACCAATGAGATTGATATCTGGATTATTTAAAAATATGGTTGAATTTTGACGTGGTGGGAAGAAATTTAACATTTAAATGCTGGTAAGCATTTTGTTCGACGCATCAGTTGCTTAGCTGCATATTATCTAATTTCTGAGTTCAAATCCCGCCTAGGTCATATGTGCCTTTCACCCTTCCGGGGTCGGAAGGAGTACTGATATTGAGTATATCGACAAACCCTCTTCCACTCATAACCTGCTGGCCTTATACCCTAAATAGAAAACTATCATTTCCGTCGATTCTTCGTGGTTTCAACTTCAAATACAGAAGGTCATCACCAATCCTTTGTTTTAGTTGCTGGATCCAGAGGAAAGGGTATTGCCCAAGGCCTTTGAGGGCCCTTCTAGACCAATGAGATTGATACCATTGACCCTTTAGAATTTAAACCAGCCGTCTCCATATTCTATCTTGTATTATGTTCATAATGGTCATGTCCGGCTTCCCAAACCGGTCTTATAATGTCATTCTGAAAATAGACCATCACATCATTGAAATCTCAAAGCTACGAGATGATGCATGATTAATGCAATACAATGTGGATTAATAAGCATTACATGAGATAGGAGTAATCTGAACGGTAAAGGGTTAAAGGCGGCGAGCTGGCAGAAACGTTGGCACGCCGGGCGAAATGCGTAGTCGTATTTCGTCTGCCGTTACGTTCTGAATTCAAATTCCGCCAAGGTCGACTTTGCCTTTCATCCTTTCGGGATTGATTAAATAAGTACCAGTTACGCACTAGGGTCGATGTAATCGACTTAATACGTTTGTTTGTCCCCTCTGTGTTTAGCCCCTTGTGGGTAGTAAAGAAATAGGTAAAGGGTTAAAGGTGGTGAGCTGGCAGAAACGTTAGCACACCGGGCGAAATGCGTAGTCGTATTTCGTCTGCCGTTACGTTCTGAGTTCAAATTCCGCCAAGGTCGACTTTGCCTTTCATCCTTTCGGGGTTGATTAAATAAGTACCAGTTACGCACTAGAGTCGATGTAATCGACTTAATACGTTTGTTTGTCCCCTCTGTGTTTAGCCCCTTGTGGGTAGTAAAGAAATAGGTAAAGGGTTAATGCTGCAGTTGATCCTTTGTAAAGACATGAGCTGAAAGGGAATACCAGATGTTCTTGGAAGGAAGGACTGAGGAGATAGTGATTAAGGAGGGGCCAGAAAGCATTTGTCCAAGGTGCTACACAATGGGATTGAACTTAGAACCATGTGGCTGCAACTACAGGTGAAGTGCCAGGCCAGTAAACATATACTATTGCTATGTATATGTATGATAGGGTTTCTACAGCTGGATGCCCTTCCTAATGCCAACCACTTTACAGAGTGCACTGGGGGCTTTTTCCATAACTCCAGCAATAGTATATGTTTACTGGCCTGGCACTTCACCTGTAGTTGCAGCCACATGGTTCTAAGTCAAATCCAGAATGTTCGTTGGTTGGACACGTACCTTGTCTATGTGAGTCACGTTGCGAATCCCAAAGGCAATGGTGTAGGCGTCAAACTGGTTGTCCTCCAACGGGAGGGATTCTGCATTGCCCTGCACCCACTTAATGGAAGCTGCAGAAGACAAAAAAGAAGAAAAAGAAATTAGAGGCGGGAGCAGATTTATTAGGGGATCAGGTAAGATGCCTTGTGGCAATTTTGTCTTGTTCTTTGTTTTCTCTGTTGACCTCTACCATTATGCATGATACAACAGAGCTCAGATTCCCAGTCCAACTACAGGTGAAGTGCCAGGCCAGTAAACATATATTGCCATCATCATCATTTAACGTCTGTTTTCCATGCTGGTATGGGTTGGATGGTTTGACAGGAACTGACCAGTGCAGGTGGCACGTAAAAAGCACCCACTACACTCATGGAGTGGTTGGCGTTAGGAAGAGCATACCAGATCAGACTAGGCCTGGTGCAGCCCTCTGGCTTCCCAGACCCCAGTTGAACCGTCCAAACCATGCCAGCATGGAAAGCGGACGCTAGACGATGATGATGATGATGATGACCAGCTGAAGATCTGCCCTGGGCTTGTATTGTCTATTTTGACAGGGTTTCTACAGCTGGATGCCCTTCCTAATGCCAACCACTTTACAGAGTGCACTGGGGGCTTTTTCCATAACTCCAGCGATAGTATCTACAACATTGGTTCTCAAACGCTTTTGTCTCAGTGCCTTGTTTTTGCTTACTCTCTTACACACATTCACAAACACACACACACACAAACACACAAACACACACACACAAACACACACACAAACACACACACACACACACAAACACACACACAGAGGAAATTCGTCCTTCAATGTCTCTCAGCTGACCAGATAAGCAGTTTTATTTTTGTGGGTCCCGAAGTGACACATTAGGTCAATATTGGCATAAAATACAAACTCACACACACTTTTATTAAAGAAAAAAACCCACCTGGGTCATACCCTAACTCCTCGCATCGTTTCTGACCAACGTCCAGCATCGACTGGTTGATATCACAAACAGTCACTTGGGCAGATGCCCCCACAGCAGCATCATTTTCAACTTCAGGTGAGCTACTGATGGTGACAAACTCATCCTTAATTAGTTGATCGAAATCTTCAGCATCGTTAGGCAGATCTGCTCGTAAGTGTTTGACATAATTAAGAAATCTATATGCAATGTCACCTGCAAGTAAAAGAAACAAAACAAAAACAGTTAGAAAAATATGAAATGAAATAAAAATTGAAAATTATATACAAACAGAAAAAATGTCATCTGGCCCCCTGGTATAATACCAAATTTATTTAATGGAAATCATCATCATCATCATCATTTATTGTTCATTTTCCATGCTTCTTCTTCTTGTCTTGAGATAGCATTCACCCGGGGTGGGTTGAGCTGGCTTCATTCATCCTCAATGCTGCATCTCTCACAAACGCCGACCAGACCTGGCGATTTGAGGCTAACGACCGCGTGATCTCCAACCAGTTCTTATTCCACCGGCAAACACCATAGACATGGGGGCCTAGGTTGGGTTCCAGATCAGCCTTGACCTATCAGTACTGGGATCAATTTGTCGGACTAAAACCATTCAATGCAGTGCCCTAGCATGGCCACATTCTAAAGGTAGAAACTGATGGGAGATAAATATAAAAGAAAGGATAAAGTTGGAGAAATATACATGGAAAACAATATTTTTAAGAGCCAGTTCCTTACCTGTTCCTCCAGCCACATCAACAAGTTTGGTTTCACAAGTCGGAGCCAACTGCCTTATGAAATAATCCTTCCAAAGACGATGGATTCCAACACTCATGGCATCGTTCATCAAATCATATTTGTTGGCAACATTTTTGAATACCTCATGAACTAAAATTGAAAAATGAGACAAATGAGTTGGGATTAGAGGATTCAAGCATTGACATTCATTTAGGGGTGAGAAGATAAGCTAGTGAGATCATCATCATCATCATCATCAAATCATCTATAGATATCACAGAACAAGCTTTTCCCATTCACTACATCGATGATGTATTTTTGAGCTACTGACTTAATTTCTGCATAAAAAATGTATCTTTTTTTTGAAAAAATTCCTTCTTTCCAGAACTTGTTTCATCCAGTGGTAGCAAAGAGAAGCATTGCTTTCCCAACTGATCTTCCATATTTCACAAGCCTTCAACAAGGATTTTGCATTTCGTATACATTCACTGCTTTCTTCCAAGGAATCAAATGCTCTTAGTGTAGTTTTACCTTAGCGTAGTTTTACCTTGGGGTTGGCCAGATTGGAGCAACCTCGATTATAAACAGCCAAAATTGCAAAGATAATCTGGAACTCGACTGAGGATAGAAAACTCCAAATGACCTGTCCTCGTTTCCTTTGTACCATCTGTCTGGATGTTTTGTGTTCTTGTCCCATTTTTGTGTGTGTGTGTGGGTGGGTGGGTGGGTGCAGGCTTGGCTGTGTGGTAAGAAGCTTGCTTCACAACCACATGGTTCCAGGTTCAGAGAAACGTTGCTTTCCCAATTGATCTTCCATATTTCACAAGCCTTCAACAAGGATTTTGCATAGTCCCTAAATCATAGTCTTGGTTTCTGGTGGGGATGTTTTCCAGAAACCAGTTCACCATATCGCATCTGCTTGGGGATCCTCTCTACTCTTTACTCTTTTACTTGTTTCAGTCATTTGACTGCGGCCATGCTGGAGTACTGCCTTTAGTCGAGCAAATCGACCCCGGGACTTATTCTTTTGTAAGCCCAGTACTTATTCTATCGGTCTCTTTTGCCGAACCGCTAAGTGACGGGGACGTAAACACACCAGCATCGGTTGTCAAGCAATGCTAGGGGGACAAACAC
>NC_043021.1:16741623-16784123 GCF_006345805.1 Octopus sinensis | reverse complement strand
TATCTCTCATGCCTTCGCTCCAGGGAGTGAAGCTGTAGTTTTCTCAGCCTATCCCTGTAGCTCATCCACTGCACTGTTTCAATTTCTTTTAGTGTAATGGGATTGGAGTGCTTCAAACTCTGTAGGGACCATAACTGGGAGCAGTAGTCCAGGCGGCTGAGAACAAAAGTTCTCCGCAGGGTCAACATAGTTTCTTGCTCTCTTGTCTCGAAGGACCTCAGTATCCATCTTACCAGTTGTCTACACTTTGCTACCATCTCGCTAATCTCTCTCTATATAAACGGCAGTTTGTCTGTGCGTGTTTCTGTGTGTCTGTTTGCTTGTACCCTCACCCTGACCACGGCTTTCAACCGATTCTGATGAAACTTGACACACACATAGCCCAATATCATAATTCAAAACTAACGCAGCGAAAATTTTGAAAAGTTCCCCCAGTTCTGAAAAAAATCGATAAATTCGACATGGGGTCGAAAATCAGAAACCCAAACCACAGACCGTCTAGGGGACGCAACTCCACCTTTTTAACTCTCAAAAAAAATTTACCATCATTTTTTTTCCATTTTTTTGCTATTTTTTGGCTATAACTCTCTAAAAATGCTTTATAGTTATTTCCCTTACAAACCTGAGCAACGCCGGGCGATACTGCTAGTGTGCTTATAAAATGATGCGTCATTGCACATACTGATCCCCAAGTCTTTCACTGTCTGTGACTCTGGGATTGTAGTACCTTTGGATCCTATATATTTAGATTGTATTGCATTCATGAGTTGATAGTGCAGTACTTGAAATTTTCCAGCATTAAACTGCATATTGTTTATTTTGGCCCATTTGTATATTGAATTTAGGTCCCACTCTAAGCTTGTGACATCATCTTCGTTTTTTATTGCCTGTGATATTTTGCATCCATGGCCTAGTGGTTAGAGCAGAGGACTCGCAGTCAAGGGATCACGGGTTCAAATCTCACACTGGGTGATGAGTGTGATTATGAGCGAAACACCTAAGCTCCAGCAGAAGGTAATGGCAAACTTCTGCTGACTTTTTCTATCAGTGGTGGTGCCCCAGCATGGCCGCAGCCTTCGGGCTAAAACATTTTTAAGGATTTAAAGATTTATAGCTAGTGACAGTGGCTGTCCGAGTGACTGTGGGCATATCTAAGAGGGCTATTATGAACAGTAATAGCCCCAGAACAGTTCCCTATGGGACACCACTTAAGATTTGAGTTTCCTCAGAAAGGAAACCATTGGCTGCAACTACCTGACTGTTTTTAAGGAAGTCATGCAGCCACTTTCCCAGTTTACCAGCGATGCCAAGGTCTTGTAGCTTATGGCTTATCATGCCATGATCTACCTTATCAAATGCTTTTGCAAAGTCAAGGTATATCACACTGGCATCAGAATGGTCAAGCAGCTGTTTCAAAACCTAGCATGTATGTATGTACATGACCGCGCATGTACCGTTGGCGATATTTTTTCTTCTGTCTTCCCTTCTCTGGATCTTTCCTTCTCCTATGTTTCCAACGAAGAGCTCCGCTCGAAACATTAAACCCTCCTTCTTCGCTTCTTTCCTGAGCGTCCAATAATACTATATTTGTTCTACGTCCTCGCGTTGTTGTGCTTTCTCTTTGTGTTTTCATGTTTAGATTAACTATATATATATATATGTGTGTGTATGTCTGTGTGTGTGTATGTGGATATATATATGTATATATGTACACACACATATATATATACACACATATAAATACATCTATACATACATACATACGTGTGCGTGTATGAGTGTGTGTATACATTCACATGTATATTATTAATATACCGGCTGCTGCTAATGGAAATTTGAAGAGTAGAATATAATACGATAGTAGAGAGGGAGTGATAATCACATTTACGTAGACGAGATTTAAAATTGGTAATTGTATCATTAAAACAGCAACAACAACACCTTTCATTAAGAGATTCTTTACAGGTGAGAATGATATGAATGCATGTGTGTGTGCATGAGTCTATGTGGGTGTGTATATATATATATATATATACACGCACATATGCATACATATACCTACACACATGTATGTATATTTATATGTATACATTTATATTTACATAAATGTAACCATGCCTAAATAACCAGAAGAGTTTGGTGCAGTGTTCTGACTAACCAGCCAACCCATGCAATCATAGAAAATGGACATTAAATGACGACGACGATGACATACTATATATATATCCTCAATAGGGGACTCCACTTCACGCCTCTCACGCGCCACTGCGACGAATTTACTCTGCATTCAAAATGTGACCACATGTGTACCGTTGGCGATTTTTTTCCTTCCATCTTCCCTTCTCTGGATCTTTCCTTTTCCTATGTTTCTGACGAAGAGCTCTGCTCGAAACGTAAAACCCTCCTTCTTCCCTTCCTTCCTGAGCGTCCAATAATACTATATTTGTTCCACGTCCTCGCGTTGTTGTGTTTTCATGTTTGGATTAACTTTATATATATATATTATATATATACTTACACACTCACACACATATACATAAACATAGACATGAGCATGTGCATTTTGTACTCAGAATTATGAAAGCACAGAATAAACTAGTTGTTTTGTTTGTTCATTGCCAATACATTGTATCTTACCAAAATTCCTGAGGTACCAGGAAGTAATCCATCAAGGAGGCAGAGGGACTATTTCCTGGAAAGCTCCGTGGATGAGTGACTTCCTGGAAACTTCTGTGAATGAGAGACTTCCTGGAAAGTTCCGAGGATGCGAGACTTCCCAGAAAGTTCCGAGTATGAGACTTCCAGGAAAATTCTGAAGATGAGAGGCTTCCTGGAAAGTTCCGTGAATGAGAGACTTCCTGGAAAGTTCCGAGGATGATCGGCTTCCTGGAATGTTCCGAGGGTGAGACACATATTTGTTAAGATTATAAAATCAGTGCTGGCTGTAATTTCTATTGAAAATCTGTAAAAATAACCGTAAAAAGTGATTTAATAGCACTGCTAACACAGTAGGTCACAGTATTGACTTATATACCATGCTTGAGAAGACCTGTGAAGCCAAGTGAGATTGTAGTTGTGGCTGATACCAGTGTTTCGTAACTGGCACCCATTCTGGTGGCACATAAAAAGCACCCACTACACTCTTGGAGTCGGTGGTGTTGGAAAGGGTATCCAGTTGCAGAAACCATACCAAATCAGACTGGAACCTGGTGCTGCTCTCCAGCTTACCAGTTTTCAAACTGTCCAACCCATGCCAGCATAGAAAAGAGACGTTAAATGATGATGATGATAATTATTCTTTGTAGTATATCATGGTTGCATAATGAAATATGGTGTCCCAAGTCATTAATAAAAGATACATACATATTCCACAGGGTATGCCATAATTTTTACTTTCATAGAACAAAGCCTAAAATATTGGGGAAGGGGGCAAGTAAATTACATCACCCCCACCCCTGTGCTCAGCTGGTACTTAATTTATCAACTCCTAAAGATGAAAGGCGAAGTTGACCCTAGTGGACTATGAGCTCAGAATGTATAAACAGACCCTACCATCTCAGGATATACCATAATTCGTTTTAACAAGGTATCTATCACCAATGGTGCCCAACAAATATTCATTTAACCCTTTAGCATTCAAACCGGCCAGAATATTTAACCTGTTTTATATTGAAACTGACCAGATCTTGCCTCTTACCTCAGTCCTACCATGTCATTCTAAAACTAAAGAAACCACACCACTGCAATCTCTAAACTACAAGATAATACATGATTAATTCAAAACAATATAAACAAACATCACGTTTGACAGAATAATCTGAACACTAAAGGGTTAAATTATATGGGCCTATGGTTCAGCTGTATATAAACACATGCATATATATACACACACACACACTTACAGGTTTGCCCGTATATATATTTGTTTGTCATTTTGACTTTGGCCATGCGGGAGCAGTACCTTAAGGAGATTTTAGTCAAAGCAATTGACCCTGGGGCTTATTCTTTGTAAGCCTAGTACTTGTTCTATCAGCCTCTTTTGCCAAATTGCTAAGTTATCGGAACATAAACACACCAGCATTGGTAGTCAAGCAATGGTGGGGAGGACACAAAAATATACATATATATCGGACGGGCTTCTTTCAGTCTCCATCTTCCAAATCTACTCACAAGGTTTTGGTTGGCTTGAGGCTATAATAGAAATCACTTGCTCGAAGTACCAAACAGTGGGAGTGAACCTGGAACCATGCGGTTGAGAAGCAAGCCCCTTACCACACAGCCACTATATATATATATATGCATATGCACACACACACATATATATATATATACTTTGTTTCTTGTGTTTGGCATTTCTTTTTTTCTTAATACACAGGAAATATTTGGAAGTTTCATTCCACATATCAATGACTTAAATTTTTTGTTATCTATTAATTAAAACAAAAATACAAAAAGAGCAAAAAAAAAGGAAAATTTTTTACCCAGAGGCAGAAAATTTAAGTTTCTCTTTTTTTTTTTTCTTTCTTAACAACTGTTTCAAACACTTTTTGCAGAAAGCGAAAATCAAAACCAGAAACAAAAAGGTTGTTTGTTTAACTTATTATTTATTTGTTGATTTCATTGTTTCAGCATTCAAGAGACAAAAACATCAAGAGCAACAGCAGCATAAACAAGCCAGGAGGGTGACACGGTCGGTCGGTGGCTCGTTTAAAATGTTCACTGATAAATATCGCTTACTTCAGACAAGGTCTCATGCGTTATCCTTTTCATTTATTTTATAATTGATGGATTTTGCATACTTTATAAAAATTCCATTCTTTGCACCAATTTCATATATATATATATCTTATACATACATGTTACAAATATATATGTGTGTGCATATATAATATACATATATTAGATATATATATATATTAGATATATCTTATATATGTAACCTTGATCAGTGTCCAAACTCAAAGGATACAATGCAATTTCATGTGTATATATGAATGTGTGTGTATGCATTATATGATGTTATACATGTATATATAATATGTTGTGTGTACAGATTATGTTGGATTTTCTTGTTTTTGTTATTTTTTTGTCAATTTTTATTTTTTGAATTTTCAAATTCAGTAAAAAACTATTTCTGGAAAAAATTGCAACATACTTGAATTCTTTGCTTTTTTTAAAAAAATTTTTTCCTTTCTTTAATTTTAATTTTTTAAAATTAAAATTTAAAAACAAAAAAAAATGGGAAAATAGAAATACTATTTAGATTTGGGTACCAGTAAGATACTGGTGATTTCGTCTTGTGCCTAAGAAACAAGCCATTATAATGTTGTTTATCATTTTTTACTGATTGCTAACATAGGCAGCAGGACACAAATTTATATACATACATATATGCCCACACACATGGTACCCTGAAAATATAACCTAGTTTTAGTATGATTTTTTGCATGGGTGTTTTAAAACTGGGCATCAGATTTTAGAACACTGTGTATGAGCTTATATATATATATACCTATATATACACATACATGCACGTGTACGTATATATATATATATACACATACATGTATATATATATATACCTATATATATACACATACATGCATGTGTATGTATATATATATATATACACACATACATGTATATATACCTATATATATATACACATACATGCATGTGTATGTATATATATATATATATACACACATACATGTATATATACCTATATATATATATATATATATATACACACATACATGTATATATACCTATATATATACACATACATGCATGTGTATGTATATATATATATATACACACACATACATGTATATATACCTATATATATACACATACATGCATGTGTATGTATATATACACACATACATGTATATATATACCTATATATATACACATACATGCATGTGTATGTATATATATATACACACACATACATGTATATATATATACCTATATATACACACATACATGCATGTGTATGTATATATATATACACACACATACATGTATATATATACCTATATATACACACATACATAGGTACACATATATACATGTGTATATATATAATTACACACATGTATATATAGACGTATATATACATATTCATGTATATATATAGACACACATATTCATGTATATATACACATACATATATGTATATACGTGTGTGTGTGTGTATATATATATATATATTTATATTGTCACAGAAACAAACATGTATACATTGATAAGCATATTCATTATTGACATTTTATAAACTCATCCGATTAAATCGACCCCCAGTGCATGACTGGTACTTTATTTTATCAACCCCTGTAAGGATGAAAGGCAAAGTCAACCACGGCGGGATTAGAACTCAGAACAATAAACGGCAGTAACTAAATACCACATTATTATTATTATTATTATTATTATTGCAAGATACAAATGGCCCGAGCGGATAATGCGTACTGGATTGCTAGTTCTTTAATATCACAGTTCAATTCCCACTGCAGGCTTCGTATTAGATTAGCATCTTTGACAAGACACTCAACTCTACATGAAACCAAAAAGGCCTCACACAAATTTAAGGTTATTTTATTTATTTTTTTTTTTATTAACTTCCTTTCTTTCTTATCATCATCATCATCATCACAATGTACATTCTCACCAAATTAGGGAGAATTCCTCTTGAAACATTGGCCTGTCGACTATAGACATAACAACGAAAGCATAAGTTTAAAAAAAGATAAAAGATAAAAGAAAGAAAGAAAAAAAACATACTAAAAATACCACAGAGACGAATATAAATGACAACAGCAAAAACCCGCTCATTTCTGTAGAATCTTTGTCATTAATTAGCCAAGTCAATCAGGCATGTTTCCTTGCATAAACGCGGCGCAGCAAGCATTGGCGTCGGTCTGTTTATTTTTTCTTTTGTTTCTCATCGCTATCACCTGCTTTTGTTCTGTGTGTGTATGTGTACATACATACATATATATACATATATATATATATGTGTACATACATATATATGTCTGTATGAATTTATAGATATAGGTTTCTATAATTATATAATATGTACACAATGTTGTGTGTGTGTGATGTACATATAATCACTGGTTGCATGTATTCATATTTTATATAAAGTATGAGTGAATGAATGTATATGTGTGCATGTGTATATTATATATGTAATATATATATACACATAATTGTGTGTGCGTATATATAAACCATGTTTGCATGTATGTGTTATATATATATATTCATATGTTTGTGTAAATATATCTCATTGTTTGCATGTGTGTGTATAATTTTTTAGGAACCACATTCTAGGGGATGGGAAAATGAGGATGATTTTAAAAAATGCCCTTGTCCTTTAACCCCTAACCCCAAATAATTTTTTACTCCATATATAGTCACTCCCCCAAATCCCCCCTCTTGCTGCTGCAACAGAACAGCCAAATCTTTTTAGTTCACTCACAATGGAACATTTCACACAGAACCACATCTTGTTGTTAGCTTGTGAAACAGCTGTAGAGCTTTTTCTTTTTTTTTTTTGCAGAATTTTTTTTCTACTTATTTAAATTTTTGTAATTTAAATTCATTATTATGAGATTATTATTATTATTAGAATAATAATAATAATTTTTGTTAATTAAACTGAATTTCTAGGTTCTGACCAATATTTCATTTTATCCACTTTCAAACTGAAACGGAAAGTTGAGCAGTAAGCAAAGAAGATTTGGACGGATGAATCAATGGGGGGAGGTAAAAAAAAATTTCAATTATAAAAAAATAAAAGGGGGAGGAGGAGCGGTGTCAGTGGAGCAGGAGAAAGAGAGAGAGAGGGCATTGTGGTGTTGGTTGGTGTGGACTAACGATGACAGATGAAGAGGTTAAGGTCCTTGAGACAACCATTAGCTTGAAGAAAGCTGCAGAATGTGATGACCAGAAGGGGGGGAGGGGTCAGAGTGGGGCAGGTGGCTGATGGGGGTGGGGAGCTGGAGTTGAGAATACTGGAGTGTCTGTGTAAGCCATTTTAACGAGTTCATGGATAATTACATCACATGAATATTCTTATTCTTCTTTCATTGTTTTTTTTTTAACCCATTGCTTTGAATTCTATTATTATTATCCTTGTTTAGTTGTCCATTTCAAGAAAAGCCAAAATTTACACCATTTCCTTCAGAAAAAAAAATATACATACATAAATATATATATATATATAAATATATTATATTATTATTATTATTATTATTATTGATGCAAATAAACAATCACCTTTTTTTTTCTTATTGTTTGGCCCATCCATCTTTCCAAGCAATTTTATACAACTTAGAATGTTCTTCAGCCTCTCCCATCTGTCCCTCACTTCCTTCCATGGCTAGATTGGGTTATTGTGTGATTTCATATTTGTTTTGACTAGACACAAAAGTGTTTAAAAATTTAGTGGGGAAAAAGAAAAATGGAAGCTGTGTGTGTGTGTGAATGGCCTTGAAATGAAATGAAAAAAAAAAAAAAAATTAAGTGAAATGAACTTGAATGAGCAGACCTGGAATTGAAACCCTGATGCAGATTCAATTTCAGGCTCATTTTGCACTGCACTGCGGCACTCACCACTACACAACCCACAAAACTGGCGAGAATTGTTTTGAGTGTTAATGAGGTTGGCGGTGGCAGCAGTGGTATGCCTGGCAGGAGCATGGGGGGTGGGGTGGGGATGAATGGGAAAATTCATTTGATGAAGAGGGAGAGAGGGGGAGGGGGAAGGAGAGGAGAAGTAAGAAGCAGAAAGACAAAGGGAAGGGGGTGGGGGCAAGTTGCCAATGGAAGCATCAAGTAATTTTCATGCTTTGTCCCCACCTGCTGAATAAAATAAACATTTTTAAAAAAAAAACCCCTTAATATTCCTGGCCAAATAGAAAAGAAATAAAATAGTATTAAAAAGAAAAATACAATAAAACAATTAAAATCACAAAAAAAAAACATGCTAAAAGTATTACTATTATTATTATTTATAATATACACCATTGTGGAAATTATTGTTGATTGTTAAGAGGGCAACAGAGCAGCCAAAGAGACACCTCATCTTTAAAAGTCGGCGCTGGTCTGTCTTATTGTTGGAGACAAACCCCTGGCCCAACATTGCACACATAGAATGACATTCATTATACACAACAGGGCATCGTATAAGTTGGTACCTACTTTGCAGGTAACAGAGATTGTTTTTGACCTCTGACGCTGCTACCAAACACAAGCATGATACCCCTCCCCACAAATACATACACAGACAAATTCGTCATCGTCATCACTGACCTGACCAAATTTTTTTGTAAAAAACATTTCATAAAATGTTGAGCAGCATTACACCATTTTACACATTACAAAATATTTCCTTCCACAAATGACGACCATACAATTAATTATCAACGTCAAAAAATACAACAAAGAAAGAAAAGAAAAAAAAAATGAATTCTTTAAAAATAATAATTTCCCAAAACATTGTTAAATAAAGTGACAAAATTTTTTTCTTCCAATTTATTTAAAAATCAATGAACTCAGTTTTAATTAGAATAAAAGAAAAAAAAATTAAATAACCACACAGACGTAACTATGTTGATTTGTTTGTTTTTTTGCTCTAAGGATGTTTGTGTGTGTGTGTGTGTGTGTGTGTGTGTTAGTAGGTGTGAACCCAATGTATATAAAAAAATTTGCGCATGTGTTTGAATACATACACGACATAAGCATACATAAATAGGTATGAGATCTGAGGTGACGTGAAAAAGGTTGTTGACCGCGTTTTACTAAAAAAAAAAAAAAGATACCACATAATTAACCATACTAAATCTACATTATTCACAATACTAATTATGACTAAACGACCATCAAAGCCAAAATTTGATTCAATTTCCTTTCCCTTATGGTTGTTGGTGTTATTATCATTCTTATTATTTGCACGTAGTAAGTTAAACGAACTCATTTTTACTCATTACAAAGTCCTTTACACCTCCTGTCTACTTTAACTAAATATGATTTTGTATACTGCACTTTTTCACCATTAAACACCTATTAAACTATTGTTACAATTTAAATTATGAATTTTGGCCCTCAAATTAAATACAACTTCATTAAAAAATTCTAGTAAAAATTCAAGCTATACATACATACATACATAATAAATATATATATATATATATATATATGTATGTATACATAACCTTCCTGCATAGAATATAATGCAATCATGCAACTACCAAATTTCAACAAAATGGAATTTTTAGAAACCAAACCTGGATTTAAAATAATAATAATAATGAATATTAATAATATAGATTCTATTTGAAATTAACAGGAGATTTTCAAATATTAATATATTATTAATTAATCAAAATAAACCTTACAGTTTGTTGATAGGAATTAAATAAAAAAAACAATTTTGTGCAGTTTCCCCAGCAGGACAAAACATATTTGAAGAATAAGGATTTTCATGCCAAAGTATTGAGCACCCAAATAAAAACGCTTTGGAGCAAAGTGGGGGTGGGGTGGGTGTTTTTATAGGATTTGTATACTTCTTAGATGTGTGTGTGAGTACAGTAGAATAAAAGACAAGCTTATGATTGTCATTCATATCTGACCCTTTTAAAATAAAAATTAATTAAAAAATATATGAATATAAATGTGTTCATACAGATGCATATCCTTGTAAGTGTATGTATGTGTGTATGTATGTGTGTGTGTGTGTGTCTGAATCTCCTACGCTTCACCACCAATTAAAAAAAAATAAACACAGAACATTAACGATGTTAATTAACATTCATTAAAAATAAAATAATAAAAAAAACTCTTTTTAAAATTAATTACTTCTTTCATCACGCATAAAAAATAAAAAAAAAAAGACAGAAAAAAACTGTTAAACACCAAGAAGACAGAAAAAGAGAAAATCCCCAAAAAACAAACCCAAATGAACCTTAGCATGTTGCATAAAAAAATATACATAAATATACATACATATATATATATGTGTGCGTGTGTCTGTATGTACGTACGTATATACTAGAGGTTAAAATTTTTATATCCCCTAATAAAATGGTCAAGATGTGTGTATGAAAATGATGAACAACCCAGAGGAGACGATTACAGAAGATTAGGGGTTTGAGGGAGCCAGCCTTCATGTCCTCCAAATTCTTCGAAATATACTCTATTGCCACAATGTAAAAAAAAAATAATAAATTCCTGTATTCTCACCTTCTGCAGATTATTGTTACTTGCAACACTTTGTAGATTTAGAATCACTAAAGAGATTAAGCAGTGTTTCGAGACATTAAACCTAATCCAATTAGCAGACCAAGCTACCTGTGACTAACCCCTTAAAGCCTTGACATTGGTGGGAGGGAATCTTTGCGGAAAGGGTGAGAGGGAGGGTGGTCTTATTTAAGAAGCTCTGCGTAGTTCTTTTCCCTCTTGTGAGTAAGCATGTGGTATGCTGGCAGAGAGAGACGATGATGATGGTTTGTGCTGCCAACAAACAGGATGTGATGTTTGGTAGAGAGGTGGAAAGAAAAACTGTCAAATGGATAAAAAAAAGTGGACTTGCAATTATATAATTATACATATAAGTTACATAAATGTGCATGAGTGTGTATATACATACATCACACGTATATATAAACATATATATATATATACATATACATAAATATATATATATACATATGCATACAAATATATATATACATATGGATACAAATATATATATATACATATGCATACAAATATATATATATCCATACACATAGAAATATATATATACATACATATAAAAATATATATATACATACATATAGAAATATATATATACATACATATAGAAATATATATATACATACATATAGAAATATATATATACATACATATAGAAATATATATATATATATACATACATATAGAAATATATATATACATACATATACAGATATATATATATATATATACATACATATATACACACACACACAAACATCTGTCTCTCTCTCTCTATATATATATATAACACAAACACACACATATATATACATACATATACATACACACAAGCATTTAAAAGAATATATCAAAAAGAGAATGTTGAAAAAAATAAGAAAAAGAAAAAAATGAAACGATAAAAACAGAAACTCCAACAAATACAACAACACAAAAACGTATTAAACAAAAGAAAAACAAAAAACACAAAAAAAAATTAAAGGAAATCCTTGAGTCATGTGATGAGTGGTCATTATTATCTTTTTTGCCATTTTTCCAGAGGGGATGGTCATCTCTTAATTTTTTTTCCCCTTCTCATTTGCTTAAAACCTTGCATCAATTTTTTTTCCTTCCTTTTCTAGATCATTCACTCACCACACACACACACACAAATGTAAAACAAACAACCAACTCTGCATGAATAATGGAAATAATAATAATAATAATAATAATAATAATAATAATAATGATGATAATAATAAACGGTTTCTAATTTTAGCACAAGGCCTGCAATTTTTAGCGAGAAGGGGCTTACATTTGATTGACCTCAGTACTTGGGACTGGTACTTAAATTTTTGAAAGGCAAAGTTGACCCTGGTGGCTTTTGAACTCAGGACACCAAGAGCTGAAGAAACGAAATATTTGCAAAGCACTTATTTTTTGCCCAATGCTCTAACAAAACCTGTTGGTCATTCGCCCTAAGTGAATGAAAAAAATAAATAATAATAATAATCATTATTATTATTATTATCATTATTATATTATTATTATTATAATGATAAAATAATAATTTCACATTTTAACACAAGGCAGCAATTTGGGGGATGGGGTGTGTGAATGTGGAGTAGGGGTTTAGTTGAATACATCAACCCCAGTGTGTAACTGGTACTATATATATATATATATATATATATATATATATATTTTTTTTTGACCAACACAAGGATGAAAGGTAAAAGTCAACCTCAGCAGAATTTGAACTCAGAACATAAAGCACTGCAAGGAAATTGTCGCTAAGCATGTCGGTCAGATGTGCTAACAATTCTGCCAGCTCACCACCTAAATAATAATAATAATAATAATAATGATAATAATAATGATGATAATATTAATAATGATGATGATGATAATGGTGATGATGATGATAATAATAAAAGCATCAAAAATAAAAGACAAAAAGAGTAGAAGAAGAGGAAGAAGCAGGATGTTTATCTCATGTTTTTTGGGTGTTTTTTAAAGGATTCTGTTTTTTTCTTTTTCTTGTTCTTTTGTTCTTCTCCGTTTTTTGTTGTTGTTTTTTTTTTGTTTGTTTGTTTGTTAATTAAGAGAACAGTTTTTAAGATTGGGTCACTACAAAACTTTGATGGTGTTGAAGAAGAAGGGCATTGAGAGAGAGAGAGAGAGAGAGAGAGAGAGAGAGTGGATGGTTGGTTGGACGAAGGTACAACAGGAAGGGGGTGGGTGGGTGAAGACCGAAGTCCCTACCCCCAACCTCCCCCCTCCCTCCTTCTCTCCAGGGGAGGAGAAGGAAGGACAGGGACAAGTAGGATGGTTTTTCATTATTGTCTTGTTATTGTTTGTTTGTTTGGGGTTTTTTTTTTGCATTTTTACTTTCTTTTGTTTTATTATTATTATTATTATTATTTTTTTTTTTTTTACAATGGTGTGATAGCAGTAGTCTCCATGGCAACAGGTACAGACATAGATTCCCCCACCCACCCACCAAACCCCACCCCCACTGTTTGTGTGTGTGTGTCTGTAAGTGTGTAATTCTCAAAAGCAATACATTAATAACGATGTTGGGTGTTATTTTCTTTTTCTCGAGTATGTCGGTATATATATATATGTGTGTGTGTTTATGTATGAGTGTATGTGTGTGTATATGTATGTATATATATATATACATACAAACATGTATATGCACACATATGTATAGACGTGTGTGTGTGTATATATATATATATATATATATATGCATACAAACATGTATACACACGTGTGTGTGTGTATATATATATATACACACACACACATATAAGTGCATATATATGTCTATGTGTGTGTGTGTGTATATATATGTATATATATAAACAGGCACATATACATACATATACACACATATATACATATATACACATATATACACACGTGTGTGTGTGTATATATACACACACACACACATATAAGTGCATATATATGTCTATGTGTGTGTGTGTGTATATATGTATATATATATATAAACAGGCACATATACATACATATACACACATATATACATAGATGCATTAATATAGGAGTGTGTACATATACATGTACACACACACACACACAAGCATGTATTACATGTCATTATATATATATACATACACACACACATACATATACATGTATTACATACATATATATCATTATATAGATATGTGTGTGTATATACATATATATTCATGTATATACCATTATATATATATATATATACATACACACACACATAAATATATATATATATATATATAGCTTGATATCTTTTGATTTCTCCAAGTGAGGGGTTTACAGCCATATTTTTTCTACCCCCTCCAGTTTCCGACAACTACCTCTGTGCACTAATGAAACCACGGCTGCCATCCGGACCCTTTGGTTGACGGACTATGTTGTTGTCTGGACTGCAATAATCCAATGGTTGCAGTAATTTCACAGGTTTGCTGGAAAAGAGAAAACAAAAATAGATATATATAAATATATAAAAAGGAAAAACAATTACAAAACAAAGCAAAAAAAAAAGGTGCAAGAGTGGCTGTGTGGTAAGTAGCTTGCTTACCAACCACATAGTTCCAGGTTCAGTCTCACTGCGTGGCACCTTGGGCAGGTGTCTTCTACTATACCCTCGGGCCAACCAAAGCCTTGTGAGTGGATTTGGTAGACGGAAACTGAAAGAAGCCCGTCGTATATATATGTATGTGCGTGTATGTTTGTGTGACTGTATTTGTCCCCCTAGCATTGCTTGACAACCGATGCTGGTGTGTTTATGTCCCCGTCACTTAGCGGTTCGGCAAAAGAGACCGATAGAATAAGTACTGGGCTTACAACGAATAAGTCCCAGGGTCGAGTTACTCAACTAAAGGCGATGCTCCAGCATGGCCACAGTCAAATGACTGAAACAAGTAAAAGAGAAAGAAAGAGAGTTATCATGGCTCTATGGTTAAGAAGCTTTTGTTGTGTAACCACATGGTTTTGGGTTCAGCCCCCACCTTTCACCCTCACTTGGGTGCATCCAAATGCACCCTAACCCCTATGCCTGTTCATTCCTTCCCAGAACATCAACCGTCTGGAATTTGATCCTGGGTCATATCTTTCTGACAGGTGTTGGTCTCAAATCATTTAAATGGAACTTAAATGGCACCAAACTGACCTGTCTTAGAGGAATTGCAAAAGTCATGGGCTCTGCCCCTTCCCCTAGGCTTAATTTCCATCTATCTCTTCCACTTGCTATTTCTAGCAGGCTGATGGGCTTAGAATCCTCAGGCCCTTTTCCAGAGGGTCCTCTCGGAAGCAACCGTCATTACACTTTCCTGCTGGATTCCCAGGCTTGACCAACTCAGACTATGGACATTATCCAACCATCTCATTTTTGGTCCACCCCTGGGTCTCCTGCTCCCTTGGTTTGAAGAATGTGTTATGCGATTCCTTCCTGTGATATTCTAATCACATGTTCATAATACCGGAACTGTCACCTCTCAATGCAGAGAAATAATGGCTTGACCTGGAGAGACTCACACCTCCAAGTAATGCACCCAGTCAAGTAATATTGCTCAAAAGAACCTTTAACAGACCCCCATTTTGGCTTCTTGTATTCGCGAATGTACTCTTTTGGTCATTACCCAACATTCATAACTCACTGAGACTAATGGATTTTATGCAACCATCTCGTCCTTGATCCACCCTAGGTCACCCACCAGTTGGCTCAGCTTGAAGGACCCATCTTGAAATTCTTTCTTGAGACATTCTAATCACACAGAGTTGTGACCCCTCAATGTGGAGAAGTAGTGGCTTGATATGGAGAGATCCCCTGACCTCTGACCTATGAACCATGTTGAGTAACATTACTCCAGAGACCCTTCAGAGGAACCCCATTTTGGCCTCTTGCATTTGCAATCCTACTCTTTCAATCACCTGGCGTGGCTGTGTGGTAAGAAGCTTGCTTCCCAACCACATGGTTCTGGGTTCAGTCTCACTGTATGGCACCTTGGGCAAGCTTTTTCTACTATAACCCCGGGCCTACCAAAGCCTCATGAGTGGACTCGGTAGACAGAAACTGAAGGAAGACCATCATGTGTGTGTATGTATATATGTGCGTGTGTACATGGATACATGTTTTTTGCGCTTGTTCCCACCAAACTGCTGGACAACCAGTGTTGGTTTGTTTACATTCCTGTAACAAAGTGGTTCAGTTTAAGAGACTGACAGAATAAGTACCAAACTTAAAAGTTAAGTAACGGGGTCAATTTGTTCAGCACGGCCGCAATCCAATGATTGAAACAAGCGAAAGGTAAAAGATAAGAGAGCAAGCCTCACCTATTGTCTGAAGGCAATTGTGTCTGTTGGCCATCATAGCCAGTTGCACATCCCATGATCCTCAGTCTGGCTTCAGCATATTCAGCTTCTCGTTGTTCCAGTGTCTTTAGGGGACGATTAACTGAAACATTGCTAAAACGGAAAGAGAGAAAAAAAAAAAGAGAAATAAGGCTCGTTTCAAACATTTCCACCAGCTGTTTCTGTTTACGGTGGGTGCCCCAGCATGGCCACAACCCAATCACTGAAACAAGAAGGTACAAGATAAAAAGTGCTGATCTGGGGGAGAGGGGAGAAAGGGAGTGACTGAGCGAGCAAACAAACTAACTAACAAACAAACAAACAAACATTGTTTATACAGTGCTATGTTCAAGAGATGAGGAATTATTTACATTATTTACATTTGACGGATATTTGTCCTCATCTTGTTTGTTGTTAACACAACATCTCGGCTGAAATACTCTCCAGCCTTCATCAGGTGTCTTGGGGGAAACTTCAAACCTGAGTTCTCATTCTACAGGCATATGGTGTAGTGGTTAAGAGCGCGGGCTACTAACCCCAAGATTCCGAGTTCAATTCCAAGCAGTGACCTGAATAATAATAACATCGAAAAATACCTTAGGAATGAGAACCCAGGTTCGAAACTTCCCCAAGACACCTGATGAAGGGCTCGAGGGTATATCAGCCAAAACGTGTTAACAACAAACAAGATGAGGACAAATATCTGTCAATTGTAAATAACATATTGCTTCATCCAAAGTGGGAACCTCTACATAGGTACTTGACCTGTTAGAAGAAATAGCAGCAGGACATTCTTCACATCACATTTGAACTTCTTAAGAAAAGAAGGTGCAAACTGGTTAATATAACCCTAGGTACATTATATCTGGAAAGCAAACAAATAAATAAAATAAAATAAAAAATAAAATGGTTTCAAATTTTGGCACAAGGCCAGCAATTTCAGGAAAGGGTAAGTTAATTACATCAACCCCAGTACACAACTGGTACCTACTTTATCGACCCCTGGAAGGATGAAAAGCAAAGTTAAACCCCCAAAAAGATGAAAGACAAAATCGACCTCAGCAGAATTTGAACTCAGAATGCACGAAATGCCACAAAGCATTTTGTCTGATGCGCAAACAATTCAGCCAGCTCACCACCTTTAAGTAAAATAATAATATGAAAGGGGATGTTCACAGTTGGAATATCTTTCATCATAGGTCAACTGACATGTGTGTGTGTGCACGCGTGTTCAGTACACTCTGTAAAGTGGTTGGCATTAAGAATGGCATCCAGTCCATAGAAACCATGCCAAAGCAGAGAGTAGACATCTGACTTGCCAGCTTCTGTGGAATCATCTGACCCATGACAGCATGGAAAAATGGACATAAAATAATGTGATGTTTTCCTAGAAAGCCGAACCATCACTATCCTCTTAGCAATCCTAACCCTTGACTAAGCTGAGCATCCATGATGTGACAACTGGAGGGAGATAGGGCTGCCCTAGTATACCACTGGTACTCATTTTCAGGCCGAATTGATTGAAGCCACGTGGAATTAAGTGCCTTGCTCAGAGACAATGCACTGCCCAGTCCAGGAACTGAACCCACCACTTTATGATCAGATGATAGACTTAATCCATCACCAGGGTTTAATACTAACACCTGGTCCTAAGGTGCCTTAAATGCTGCTGCTATTATAGTGGTAGTAGTAGTAGTAGTAGTAGTAGTGGTGGTGACTAACTGTTTTTCATTGAAGTGGAGCTTCATTCTCATTCTTGTCTCGCTGAGATTAGACAGACATATGATCACAAGCATTCCAGTCGTGACTATCCCACCATTCTTTTAGACGTGGGGTGATTTGAGGGAAATTCGTTTGTTACATCTAGTGGTTTGAACTACCCTAACCTAGGCGTAGAGCCCTCTTCTCCCAGCCCATGTCTGGCTTATATGAAGCATGGTTTTTGTCACCACTGGGAAAAAGCAGTTAAGTACCTTGCTTAAGGAAGACCTAATACCACGATTTTGGCAGTAATGAAACGTGGGCTTTTGATCACTGTTAGCAAAATATACCAGTGTAAACAATATCAATGTCTCTTTTCTTTTTCCATGCAAACATTGTCTTCGACTCATTTTTTGAATATTTCTACTTTCCTTACATCTACATTATTAGATATATTATTTACACATTTCATAACTGTCTCATCACTATTTTGGTGAATTCAGTGAAGTCTGTGCTTCACTGAAGAGGTGTAATAACATTAAAACATGTCCTCAGTGAAAGAGAGAGAGAGAGAGAGAAGAGAATATACATTGGGTGTATATATATTCTTTTAGTTGGTTCAGACTGTGGCAATGCTGGAACACTGCCTTGAAGTGTTTCAGTCAAACAGATTGAAACCCCATCTCAGGGCTTAGTTTTTTAAGCCTAGTACCTATTCTATTGGTCTCTTCTGCTGAACTGCTAAGTTATGGAGATGTAAACACACCAACACCAGTTGTCAGGCAGTGATGGGGGTAAAAACACAGACACAAAGGCACACACATATATATGTACACATACATTATACAATGGGCTTCTTTCAGTTTCCATCTACTAAATCCACTCGAAAGGTTTTGGTCAGCCCAAGGCTACACTTGAAGATATTTGTCCAAGGTGTCACGCAGTGGGACTGAACCTTGAACCATGTGGTTGGGAAGCAAGCTTCTTACCACACAATCCTAACAAATAAAACTGCATTAATTAACTTTTTAGCATTTAAATTAATTATATCAAGCCAAAAATATTCTGTGTATTTTATGTTCAAACCAGCCAGATCCAGCCTCTTACACCTACCCTACAATGTTATTCTAAAAATAAACATGTAACTGAAATCTGAAAGCTACGAGATAATCCACGATTAAGTCAAAACAATGTGGATAAATAAGGATTACATTTGACAGAGTGATCTGAATGCTAAAGGGTTAAAGATGAAAGAAACACGGGACTCACTTTGCTGAATTGCCAGTTCTGTTGGTTGTAGCACCAGTACCAGGCTGCCGTTTCAAAATCTTCACTTGAGGTTGGTAGGTTGTTCTCAAAGTGTCTTCTTGCAATGGGGACAATAACCTGGAGGTGAAACAAAAGAGATTTAAGAAAAATGACAAAGAAAAGGAAGTAAAAGACACAAAAAAGGCATGAGGATGTGTGTGTGTGCATGTGCCTGTGTGTGTGTGTATGTGAGAGAGAGAGAGAGAGAGAGTGAGAGAGAGAGAGAAGCCACAGCTGTGGCCAAGTGGTTCACATTAAAATTATCTGATTATGTAAGGCAGAAATGTTAGCACGCCAGGCGAAATGCTTAGCAGTATTTCATCTACCACTACGTTCTGAGTTCAAATTCAAGAGCAGAGAGCCAAGAGGATGTCTATATCAGCCCACAACTACACAGGCACCTAAAACAATTAGCAAAACCATGGTACATACGACTAGGTCATACTCATTTGCTAAGTTTTTTTTTCTTCATTGGGGTTCAACACTGAACAAGGTAGATAACTCTTCTTGTTCCAATTAATGCGAACAATAACAAACAAGCCTTACTCTGGGCTCATGTTGCTGTATAGCCCTAGGTCAGCCATGAATGAGTAGACCTATGGTCAAAAACCCTCCTGTCATGACTTCATCTTTTGTTTATCTAAGGCTGCATTGCCCATTTCTATTGTATTTTTTTTTAAGATGGTCACACTAACTTTAACTGAATCACTGTAAGGTTTAGAGGATGGTCAGCCTTGTTGAGGACACAACCAACTCTCTGATCCTGGTGCCATGATAAAATGCATATGGTACACACTGTAAGAAAGCTGACCAGAGAGAATTAATGCATTCGAGCTTTGGTGTTGGAGAAGACTTTTACAGATTCCATGGACAGCGAGGCTCACCAATGGAGAAGTTCTTAAGTAGATCAGGCCGAAAATGTCGCTAGAAGCTAGGATCACCAAGCATAGATTGGCATATTTCGGTCATATTATGCGGAGAAAATCCCTGGAGAAGGACATCCTGCTCGGAATGGTCAGTGGCAAGAGAGGAAGAGGCCGACCAAGAACCCGCTGGCTTGACACCATCAAGAGTGATACCGGAATGGACATAGCCAATCTGAAAGAAGCGGCCCAGGATAGAACTGACTGGAGGACACTGATCCAACGAGTAACCGAGAGTCGACTTCGACTGAGCGGATAGAAAGATAGACACACTGTAAAATAGTTGGTGTTAGAAAGAACATACAGCTGCAGAAAGCATGCCTAAAATTGCAGCATATGAGCAACAGACGATCCTTTGATCCATCTTGGAGAACAGTGACTACGAATAAGATGTACAATAATTAGTCCAACTGAAGCCGGTACGGGAAGCAGGCATTAAATGATGATGATGATGACGATAGTGAGGACTGTGAGATATGATTGGAGACATTTGGCTGCTATCTCTAGCAAACTGAGTGGCCACATAGACACTCCCAGCTGTGAAAACAATTGCGCCAACAATCTCGGTGGTTTATTTATTGGAACGATAGCGAGAGAGGATCGTTAAATTTTGAAGATTTATAAAGTCTGGCAATTTACTGCAACAGTTCAAATGATTAGATTAACTGTTCGTTAACCATTTTGATCCCAAACATCCACCGAAAACAATCTCCAAATTCATGCTAAAAGGGCTCTCACTTCACAGTCTTTAACCCTTTTCTTACCATATTTCTGTTGAAATACACTGCCTTAATTTCAATTAATTTTGAAAATAACGAAGAATTCATTAATTCTTGTTATAATTATTCTGGTGTTTGGAACATAAATTACCATGAAATTTTGAAGTAAGGTTTTTAAATCACTTTAAAACGGGAAGTTTGTATCATGAAATTTGTGGGGATCTCAAAAGTTATCAAAGGAGTTAAGCCTTTTGTTACCATATTTCTTTTAAAAAATACCGCCTTTGTTCCAATTAATTTGGAAAATAAGAAAAACTTTGATAAAATAACTCAATCCATTATTAACCCTTTAGTGTTCAGATTATTCTATCAAACATAATACTTATTGATTCCCATTAATTTGAATTAATCATGCATTATCACATATCTTCAAGATCTTGATGGTGTAATTACTTAATGTAGAATAACATTGTAGGGTAGGTGTGAGAGCCTGGATCTGGTCAGTTTGAACATAAAACAGATTAACTATTTTGGCCGGATATGGCCGGTTTAAATACTAAAGGGTTAAGCTAAAACATTTGAGTGAGGTAAAAAAGACATTCGAGCGAGGTTGTTGCCAGTGCCGCTGGACTGGCTCCTGTGCAGGTGGCACATAAAAAGCACCATTTGAGCGTGGCCGTTGCCAGTACCACCAAACTGGCCCTCGTGCTGGTGGCATGTAAAAGCACCCATTACACTCTTGGAGTGGTTGGCATTAGGAAGGGCATCCAGCTGTAGAAACTCTGCCAGATCAGATTGGAGTCTGGTTTGCCAGACCTCAGTCAAATCGTCCAACCCATGCTAGCATGGAAAGTGGACGCTAAACGATGATGATGTTTGGAACATAAATTAATATGAGATGGAATGTTTTAATTTAGATTATTTTAAAACCAGAAGTTTGCAGCATAGAACCGGGGGTGGTCTCAGACAGTTTGATATCAAAAGAGTTAAATATTTAAATTAAAACCTTCCAGCATGATTTGGAAGAAATTATAAAACCTGGCAATTTGCTGCAACAGTTTAAATAACAGAGATTAACTGTTCATTAACCATTTTAATACCAACACTACCCACCCACCGAGACTGTCTCTAGGTGTATGATTATAAGTCTCTCATTTTGCACTATTTAACCCAGTTTTTAATTCGTTGCCTTGGTCTCAATTGTTTTTGAAAATCATGAACAATGCACACTGAACTGAAAGCTTACAGAGATTAACTTCGTCTTTCATTCTTTCAGGGTCACTGAAAAAAGTACCAATCCAAGACGGAATATATATTGGTGGAAGGGTGAGAACCATCAGACCAGATATCTTGTGGTATTTGTTACGGCTTTTTGCATTCTGAATTCAAATCCCGCCAAGGCCTACTTGAGTGGTAGACTTAAGTCCTATCTATGTTTAACCCTTTAGCATTTAAACTGGCCATATCCGGCCAAAAGTATTCTGCCTGTTTTATGTTCAAATTGGCCAGATCTGGTTGCTCAGACAAACCCTACAATATCGTTTTAAAGATTAACAGCTACCTCATCAAAATCTCACAGCTACAAGATTAATGAATGATTAGTTCAAAACAATGTGGATAAAAAGGATTAATTTTGGCAGAATAATGTGAACACTAAAGGGTTAACACCACCAACTGGTGCCTTGGGTATCATTAGCAGAATCCACTCTGTTGTAAACATTCAAGTCAGGTCCCAAGTAAGATGATAACTCTCTCCCTTCCTCCCACCAGCCTTGGAGACCCTAAAAACCTTAAAGGGTCATAGGTGTTGCCCTTCGTTCCCAGACTAAGTGGTAAAAACATAAAAAGTATCCATTAATATGTTGTGGAAATTTTCAATTTCAAATAGAGTGGGTGGGGAAAAAAATGGGCCCTGTCTTTGGTAAATCTATCAGCTGCATAAATGATGTGAAACGGCTCTGTGACAGGAAAGAGTATTCACCCTAAATCATACAGAGATGGGAGGGGGGGGGGCATTTCTTAGAAACCATAAAAATCTATGACATGCCAAAAATCTGCCCACTTGCTCTGGCACTCCATGCATCTTCTCTATAGCAAGACACCTGTGCTTTTCTCTCTATCACACCTTGACCTCCCAACACCAAGCACAATGTCACAACCCTCTGTCCAGTTGAGGGGACTTTCCATTTTCTTGTTCCTTTCCTGTTTTTGCAAATTGTTTGGTGACCTCACTGGTGCTGGTGCATGATTAAAAAGCCTCCAGCACACACAGCAAAGTAACTGGTGTTAGGAAGGGCATCTGGCTGTAGAAACCAAGCAAAATTGACATTGGAGCTCAATGTATCCCTCTGTCTCACTGGACCATGTCAGACTGTCCAAGCCATGCCAGCATGGAAAATAAACCTTAACCATTTTGCATTTAAACTGGCCTTATTAGGCTCAAATATTCTAACCTGTTTTATATTCAAACTGGCAAGATCCAGCCTCTCACACCTACCCTGCAAAGTCATTCTAAAAATTAAAAAAAATCCACGTCATCGAAATCTTAAAGCTACAAGATACTGCACGATTAATTTAACCCTTTAGCATTCAGATTACTCTGTCAAATGTAAAGCCTGTTTGATCACATTGTTTTAAATTAATTGTACAGCATCTTGTAACTCTGAGAGTTTGATAATGTCCCTGTTTATTTTTAATATGACTTTGTAGTGTAAGTGTGAGAGGTCAGAGCTGGCTGGTTTGAGCATAAAACAGGAAGACAATTTTGGCCTGATATGGCCGGTTTAAACACTAAAGGGTTAAAAACGAAGTGAATAAATAAGCATTGTATTTGATAGAGTAATTTGAATGCTAAAGGGTTAAATGGCCATATCTGGCCTCTTACACCTACCCTACACCTGTCGTTCTAATAAATAAACAATCACATCACTGAAATCTCATAGCTACAAGATGATTAACTCAAAATGATGTGAATAAATAAGCAATATATTTGATAAAGTGATCTGAATGCCAATGGGCTAAAATGGCAATGCAAATCTCATTCTTCTACACCAGTGCTTTTCAAACTTTTTGCTGGAGCAGAACCCCAAGGAAACATTCCACTGGCTCGAGGAACCCCTATTTAAAACTGTATACAGCTATGGTACGACCACACTTGGAATTCGCATCATCAGTTTGGAACCCCTATCTTGCTCAGAACATTGACCTCCTGGAATCTGTCCAGAGACGTGCAACCAAACGCATATCCTCCATCAGACACCTACCATATTCTGAGCGCCTTGTTTCCCTGGGCATGGATTCACTGAAGCTCCGGCGTCTGGCGACAGACTTGGTAAACACCCACAAGGTTATCAACCACCTCACCAACAACAACACTGAACACCTTTTTGATCTCCATGTGTCTAACACACGTGGACATGCCTACAAAGTCAGAAAACAGCACAGCTCCCATGACTTTCGGAAACATTTTTTCACGCTCAGAGTTGCTGAAGCATGGAATAAACTGCCTGCGTCAGTTGTTGACTGCCATGACACTGCATCCTTTAAGGCCCTCATGCTTTCCGAAATCCGCCGAAACTACACCTGATTATATATACACTTTAGACGAGTTGTAGTGCACCTGAGCACTGTACACAATTATTATTATATATTATATTATAATTGAATAGTCTTATGCACACATATCTGCACAGGAGAATTAAAAATTACTGCCGATTTTAGCAGTTTTGTAACTTCTTGCGGAACCCCTGGACTGTACTGGTGGAACCCTAAGGTTCCGCGGAACCCTGGTTGAAAACCACTGTTATACACACACACACACAGATATCTGAAATACTTACCGATTCACAGTATGAGTTTTAGGCTTCAAGTTTTCATTGAACTCCTTGAGTTGTTTATCGAAAACCTAAAAAAAAACACAAAAAGAAATTTAAAATTCAAAGAATTAACACCAGTAAATAAAATAAATAGGTTTCACATTATTTGAATGTGAAGGGTAAAAATTTCACCCTCCAAAAGACAAAAGACAAAACAGATATTAGAATGACTCGCTCTTTTACTTGTTTCAGTCATGAGACTGTGGCCATGCTGGAGCACCGCCTTTAGTCGAGCAAATCGACCCCACGACTTATTCTTTGTAAGCCTAGTACTTATTCTATCGGTCTCTTTTGCCAAACTGCTAAGTTATGAGGATATAAACACACCAGCATTGGTTGTCAAGCGATGTTGGGGGGGACAAACACAGACACACGAACATATATATATACATATACACAACGGGCTTCTTTCAGTTTCTGTCTACCAAATTCACTCACAAGGCTTTGGTAGGCCAGAAACTGAAAGAAGCCTTCCCATATATACAAACATACATACGTATATTTTTTTGTACGTGTGTTTATCCCTCACCAGTCCTTGACAACTTGTGTTGGTTTGTTTACATTCCTGTAACTTGACAGTTCAGCAAAAGAGACCAATAGGATAGGTACGGGGGGGGGGAGACAAGACATGGGATAATGTAGATACAAAATGAATAAAAAAACAGGATGGCCACAAATGAAATGCATCTGATCACACACCTACTGTGTTGTGGTCAACCCAGAGATAAACAATAACAGCACTATATCCACATATTGCTTTCAAATTTTAGCACAAGGCCAGCGTTCAACTGATACCCATTTTAGTAACCCTAAAAGGATGAAAGGCAAAGTCTACCTCAGCAGGATTTAACCCTTTAGCATTTAAACCGGTCATATCCAGTCAAAAGTATTCTGCCTGTTTTATGTTCAAACTGGCCATATCTGGTCTCTCGCACCAACCCTACAATATCATTTTAAAAATTAATAGTTACCTCGTCAAAATCTCACAGCTACAAGATAATGCATGATTAGTTCAAAACAATGTGGATAAAGAAGCATTAATTTTGGGAGAATGATGCGAACACTAAAGGGTTAAACTCAGAATGTGCAGACATGAAATGGCGCTAACCATTTTATCCAGTCTGCTACCCTTATGTCTACATATTCCCATCAAATATTGGGTTGTTCTCTTGAGCAAGGCCCATGATTCCACTGGCTCCAGTTTCTCAGACTGAGGTTGAAAAAAAGTTTCACTTTTATTAATTCACTAGCTGGCCCCATGCCATCAAAAATGACGGCTAATTGTAGTATTTTATATATAAACTAGCACTATGACCCGGCAATGCCGAGTCATAGTGCTAGTGCATGCATATACTGCTGCGTGCATGCACACATACATGCGAGTACTGTCCAAATCTCCGACCAATCACATACAGCTAGCTGGCGTTCAATTGGCATATCAAGTTTCAGGCATTTTGATAGGGTTTTGGACACAAAATTCACAAAAAAGTCACTTTTATTGATTTTTTAATGGCTTTGCGGGGTGACTGGGGAAATTTAAAGATGTGCACGACCACCCTTGGACAGCTTTGAATGACCATAGAAAGTGTGAGCTCTCTAAATGAAAAATTGTGGATTTGTATAAAGGACACACACACACACACACACACAGACATTTTGCCATTTATATATATAGAGATATGGATGGTAAATCAAGTTAATACACTTGTCATTGTTATCTCGTGGTTGTCTTTTGAGATGTGACATCGATCATCGTTGAAGCGCTGTTTGATTTTCTTTCTTTTCAGCATTGAATGTTCACTGCCATTGCTCTCTCTCTCTCTCTCTCACACACACACACACACACAAACATTCACATACCTCCCTTTTACACACACACATATACTCAGACAGAGTCAAAACACTCCCGCCAACAAGTTTGCCATCACCCTCTTCTTTTTTCGTTCCTATGTTGTGACAGAGAAAAACACAAGAGTATTATTATAGTAGACGGTTGAGTGGTTTGGTTAGCAGTAGAAAGAGCATTCAGTTGTGAAAACTACTTCAAAGGCACTGTCTACCCCCACCACACACCCATCCATGCAAGCACTGAGGTGGGGAGGGGGCAAGGGAATACGGGTGCAAAACAGCAAAAATTACAAAGGAACCCTGCATTCTTCAAACATGAAATGGAATACTCCCACCTCCACTCCTAGGTTTACCATACTGCCATATGAATCAGCAGGGGAAAGAACTGTATCAGGGGTTCCAAGCCCTTTCATTTGAAAAGCCTCCCTTAATAATCAAAACAAATTTTCCCATGGACCCTAAGCTTTTGAAAGGTCAGTCGCCTATTCAATAAACTTGTTTTCCCGCTTTCATCTCTCACTTGAAAAATATATTTACTCATCATCATCATCATTTTAACCCTTTAATTACTCAGTCAAATGTAAAGCTTTTTTTTTATTCGAAGTGTTTTGAATTAATCATGTATTATCTTGTAGCTTGAGGTTTCGATGATGTGATTGCTTATTTTTAGAATGTCAGTGCAGGGTAGGTGTGAGAGACTTGATATGGCCAGTTTCAGATTACTCTGTCAAATGTAATGCTTTTTTATTCAAAGTGTTTTGAATTAATCATGCATTATCTTGTAGCTTTGAGGTTTCGATGATGTGATTGCTTATTTTTAGAATGTCAGTGCAGGGTAGGTGTGAGAGACTTGATATGGCCAGTTTCAGATTACTCTGTCAAATGTAATGCTTTTTTATTCAAATTGTTTTGAATTAATCATGCATTATCTTGTAGCTTTGAGGTTTCGATGATGTGATTGCTTATTTTCAGAATGTTAGTGCAGGGCAAGTATGAGAGGCTTGATATGGCCACCTTGAATGTAAAACATGTAGAATGTTTTGGGTTGGATATGGTTGGTTTAAAGACTAGAGGGTTAAGCATTGAGGTTACACTGTCAAATGTAATGCTTTTTTATTCAAAACTATTTTGAATTAATCACGCATTATCTTATAACTTTGAGATTTTGCAGATGAGATTACTTATATTTAGGATGTTAGTGTAGGTTAGGTGTGAGAGGTTAGATATGGTCAGTTTAAAAGTAAAATTTGTAGAATATTTGAGCCAGATTTGGCTAGTTTAAATGCTAATGGGTTAGTGTCCACCTAAAAAGCATTCAGTCCACTCTGTGGGGTGGTTGGTGCTAGGCTGGGTATCCAGCCGTAAAAACCATGCCAAACCAGACACAACAGCCTGGTGTAGTCTTCTACCTGGCTGGCTCCTGTCAAACCATCCAACCCATGCCAGCATGGAAGATGGATGTTAAATGACGATGATGATGTTTCAAACTGTTCATAGCACTGCACCTGTCTTGTTCACGTATGTTCACCTGTTACTTGTTCACTTGTCTTGTTCACGTATGTTCCCTGATGCTGTTCATGGAATAAACTGGGGTTTTCTCTAGATAGTCTTACACTGCATATCAATCAGTACAGGTCAGCAAGTGCTACGACTGTTGTTTGGCTCAAGATCAACCCTGATTTCACTAAAACCTTCAATCAAAGACATTCCAGAAAAGAACCACCCCACCTTATTTTTTCCCCTTTTCTTATATTTTCTTACTAAATCCAGACACTGGACTGTGTCCATGCTGGAGCATTGCCTTGAACAGACTACCTTATCTAGTATGTCCTTTCTTTCTTTTCATTTATAACTCCCAAGTTCCCAGTTAAAGTGTGAGGTGGGTGGGACAGTTTGGGGTAGGGTGCAGACAGCAGAGATTTAAACCAGCAGTTCTCAACTGGGGTCCATATGGCCCTTGGAGAGAGGGGGTGGTCCATTTAAGATTTTATTGTCAAAATCTGCAATAAAATGGTTATGCTTCTACAATTCTCAAAATATTTTAATCATTTCTTTTTTGATGCAATCCCAAATAAAATTTAATTATTCTTTCTTTTATTTTTGTACTGGTTTCAGTCATTTTAGTCAAACAAATTTTAGTCAAACAAATTGACCCCACGATTTATTTTTTAAGCCCAGAACTTATTCTATCAATCTCTTTTGTCAAACCCCTAGATTACAGGGATGAATACACCAACATTTGGTAGATAGAAACTGAAAAGAAGCCTCAGTGTGTGTGTGTGAGTGTGTGTTTGTGCATGTCCCTGACTATCACTTGACAACAGGTGTGGTGTGCTTAGGTTCCCATAACTTAGCAGTTTGGCAAAAGCAACCAATAGAATAAATACCAGGCTTTCAAACAAACAAAAAAAGTCCTGGGGTCAATTTGTTCGACCAGAACCCGCCAAGGTAGTGCTCCAGCATGACCATAGTCAAATGACTGAAACAAGTAAGCAGTAGGTGGGAAAGCACACACACACACATACGTGCAATGTGTTTCCACATGCTTCCCATCAACCAAATTCAATCACAAAACAAGGATCAGCACGGGGCTACAGAAGACAGCTGCCTAAAAGGGTCAACGGTGGGATTGAACCTAAAGCCATGTGGTCGCAAAGTGAACTTCTTGATCACACAGCCATCTATCTTCTGTCTGTTCCTCACTTCAGTCGTTAGACTGTGGCCATGCCGGGGCACTGCCTTATTTTAAGCCTGGCATTTATTTTGTTGGTCTCTTTTGCCAAACCGCTATGTTACAGGGATGTAAACACACCAACACCGGTTGTCAAGCAGTGGTGGGAAACAGACAAAGATATGTGCACATACACACACGATGGGCTTCTTTCAGTTTCTTATTTCTTTACTGCCCACAAGGGGCTATACAAGGGGACAAACAAGGACAGACAAACGGATTAAGACAATTATATCGACCCCAGTACATAACTGGTACTTATTTATTTAACTGACCCCAAAAGGATGAAAGGCAAAGTCAACCTCGGCGGAATTTGAACTCAGAATGTAGCGGCAGATGAAATACCGCTAAGCATTTTGCCCGGTGTGCTATCGTTTCTGCCAGTTCGCCGCCTTCTTTCAGTTTCTGTCTATCAAATCCACTCAGCAAGTAATAGGTATATAGGTTCAAATCTCACCTGTGGACCTGTTGCTATTTTTATGATTAAAATCATCTAATAGCATTTTACATTACACACATATATCTCCATTTAGCATTTAAACTGGCCAAATCAAGTCTGGATATCCTGCCTGTTTTATGTTTAAATTGGCCAGATTAGATCTCTCACACCTACCCTACAATGTCATTCCAAAAATAAACAATCGCATCACTGAAATCTGAAAGCTATGAGATAATACGTGATTATTTCAAAACAATGTGAATAAATAAGCATCACATTTGGCAAGATAATCTGAATGCTAAAGGATTAAAACAGTCTTAGCAGTTAGATCATAAGAACAGATCTAACTTTGCAGCCACACCCACTCAAATGTGTTTTTGGCTCACCCAAACTCCTTGGGTGAGCTACCAACTCACTAAAACTATTTTGTTTTAGTTACATTTTAGTTGCATTTTTCTACATAGTTTTGTGTTGATTTCACTGTGCTGTAGCATCCAACAATAATGTCTTGAGAAGTATAAAAAAAAAAAAAAAAAAAAAAAACACACACACACACACTCCCCACCCACCAGATCTTTATACTCCACTAGCAAAAAGTAGAAAAAAATTCTCTTATTTTTCTCCCCCATTTTTTTGCAATGAGCAAGTAAAAAAAAAACTATTTCAGTATCCAATTCTACATTCGCCAGTCTTGGCTAGCTTTTCTGACCTTTCTGGCAGTTACTATGGCAACTAAAGTTTTTAAAAAGAATATTTTTCAAGAAAATCACAAAAACAGACATTTTCCCCAGAAATATGGCACAAGTGAATACAAAAGCAACAGTCTTCAACAGCAACAACAAATGTTTCTAATTTAACCCTTTTAGTACCAACCCACCTGGAACCATTCCTGGTTCTATGATACAAACTTCCTTGTTTTAAAATGATCCAAATTAAACCTTCCATCAAAATTTCTTGCTAATTTATGTTCCAAAACATCAGCTAAATAATGAGTTGTTTTGTTGTTTTCTTTTAATACTAAATCCTTCATTATTTTCAAAATTATTTGCAACAAAGGTAGTTCCTTGTTATTATAGATTGCATTTATTTTCTCATATAGACATTGTTAATGTTACTTTTTCATTTTGCATAAGGACAATATTTTACAGAGAAGGAATGTTTTTTTCACCAGACTAAAATCCTTCCTTTCAAAAATGCTGGTCTTTTTACTTAAATCTTTATATATAAAAGAGAAGTTGTGTGTCTGTCTCCTACGATTTAGATTCCTAACTACTCCCAAATTTTGTGGTGCAGTTTAACCAAAACTCGGGTATCTTATAGTCGTGATTCATATCGAGCCCTTCTGGGTATTAGTGCGCGTCTACGATGAGTCTACGATTTAAAAAAAATTTACCATCATTTTTTTCCATTTTAATGCATCTTTTCGCTATTATATAAGGGAAGTAACTCTCTAAAAATGTCTACAATGAGTCAACGATTTAAAAAAAAATTTACCATAATTTTTTTCCCATTTTTAATGCATTTTTTTGGCTATAACTCTCTAAAAATGCTTATATAGTTATTTCCCTTACAAACCCGAGCAACGCCGGGCGATACTGCTAGTTAAGTAATAAAAGAGTTGACCTTTTTTGGTGCCAACCCAACAGAAACTGACCCTGGTTCTGTGATATGAACTTCCTGTTTTAAAATGATGTAAATTAAAAATCTTCAAAATTTCATGTTAATTTATGTTCCAAACACCTGCTTAATAATCCTTTCTACTGGAATCACAAGGCCTCAAATTTGGGGGAAGGGTTTAAGTCGATTACATCCACCCCAGTGTGTAACTGGTATTTATTTAATTGACCTGTTGAGGCAAGTAAAATCAAAATCAATTCGATAACTGGCATCTGTGCTAGCGGGGTGCAAAGACACCATACGCGTGTGATCGTTGATAGAGCGGCTATTCGAGTATGATCGTTACCAGCGTTGCCTTACTGGCACTTATGCCTGTGCTAGTAGGGTGCCAAGAGCACCATCCGAGCATGATCGTTGCCAGAGCAGCCAACTGGCTTCCGTACCCCACTATCCAAGTGTGATCATTGCCAGAGCAGCCAACTGGCTTCCGTACCCGTGGCACGTACAAGGGCATCATTCAAGTGTGATCGTTACCAACATCACTCCACTGGGACCTGTGCCAGTGGCACATGTAAAAAGATTCGAGTGAGGTCATTGCCAGTACCGCCTGACTGGCCCCCGTGCCGGTGGCATGTAAAAAGCACCCACTACACTCTCGGAGTGGTTGGCGTTAAGAAGGGCATCCAGCTGTAGAAACTCTGCCAGATCAAGATTGGAGCCTGGTGCAGCCATCTGGCTCACCAGCCCTCAGTCAAAATCGTCCAACCCATGCTAGCATGGAAGGCGAACATTAAACAATAATGATGGCGGTGAGCTGGCAGAACCGTTAGCACACCGGACGAAATGCGTAGCCGTATTTCATCTGCCGTTACGTTCTGAGTTCAAATTCCGCCAAGGTCGACTTTGCCTTTCATCCTTTCGGGGTCGATTAAATAAGTACCAGTTTCGCACTGGGGTCGATATAATCGACTTAATCCGTTTGTCTGTCCTTGTTTGTCCTCTCTGTGTTCGGCCCCTTGTGGGTAGTAAAGAAATAGATAATGATGATGATGATCCCAGAAGGATGAAAGGCAAAGTCAACCTCAGTGGCTGATGAAATACCACTAAGCATTTTGCCCGACATTCTAACGATTCTGCCAGCTCGGCACCTTAAACACCATCTTAATAACAACAAAGTTACTTTATTGAATTCGTCATTATTTTCAAAATCATTCAAGACAAATGCAGTATATTTCAACAGAAATACAGTAACAAAGGATTTAAGTAAAAAGACCAGCATTTTTGAAAGGAAGGATTTTAGTCTGGTGAATAAAACATATTCCTTCCCTGAAAAATATTGTCCTTATGCAAAATGAAAAAGTAACATTAACAATGTCTATATGAGAAAATAAATGCAATCTGTAATAACAAGGAACTTCTGGTCTGTTGACGTGCTACAAATAGCAGACAAAACTCCTTAAAATCACAGAGTATCATCTTAAAAGAGGAAGGGCTCTGGATAATATAGGAAGGGAGAGGATGATCAAAGTTGGAATGTATTTGATTGGAGGTTTCCTAGATTAAAACTGAGCAGAAGCTCAATGAAAACAGCTTTAGAAATACACCACTGATTTTCCAATATCCTTGGTTCCAAAGCCTTGATGGATTAACTGTTTTGTCATGCTATCCATAATCACATAATAATACTTCATCAACACACCTCTAATCTATTAATTATACACCTCCCATGTGTCTACAGAACCATGAACTGATAGAAACTTAAATTAAACAAACACAGCTTATGAACCCTTTAGCATTTGAACTCTTTACTTGTTTCAGTCATTTGACTGCGGCCATGCTGGAGCACCGCCTTTAATCAAGCAACTCGACCCCGGGACTTATTTTTTTGTAAGCCCAGTACTTATTCTATCGGTCTTTTTTGCCGAACCGCTAAGTGACGGGGACGTAAACACACCAACATCGGTTGTCAAGCAATGCTAGGGGGACAAACACAGACACACAAACACACACACGCATATATATATATATATATATATATACATATATACGACGGGCTTCTTTTCAGTTTCCGTCTACCAAATCCTCTCACAAGGCTTTGGTCGGCCCGAGGCTATAGTAGAAGACACTTGCCCAAGGTGCCACGCAGTGGGACTGAACCCAGAACCATGTGGTTGGTAAACAAGCTACTTACCACACAGCCACTCCTGCGCCTAGTCACATCCAGCCAAAATACTCTACTTGTTTTATGATCAAATTGGTCAGGTTCAGCTTCTCCCATCTACCCTAAAATATCAGTCTAAAAATATACAATATCACTGAAATCTCAAAGCTACAAGATAATGTATGATTAATTTAAAACAATGTGAATAAATAAGCTTTTCTCTTGACAGAATAATCCTTTCCGCTATAGGCACAAGGCCTGAAATTTGGTGGGAGGGGACTTGTTGATTAGATTGACCCAGTACGCAACTGGTACTTAATTCATCATGAAAGGATGAGAGGCAAAGTCAACCTTGGCAGAATTTGAACTCAAAATGTAAAGACAGGTGAAAAACTACTAAGCATTTCACTTGGCGTGCTAACGATTCTTATTTCTTTATTGCCCACAAGGGGCTAAACATAGAGGGGACAAACAAGGACAGACAAAGGGATTAAGTCGATCACATTGACCCCAGTGCATAACTGGTACTTAATTTATCAACCCTGAAAGGATGACAGGCAAAGTTGACCTCGGCAGAATTTGAACTCAGAACATAAAGACAGACGAAATACTACTAAGTATTTCACCTGGCGTGCTAACGATTCTGCCAGCTCGCCACCTTTTGACAGAATAATGTGAATGCTAAACGGTTAAATACAGATTTCATAAATGAAATATAATTATTAATCACTGTTTGCACGGAACCTCAATATTTTGTCCTGTTAATATCGTAAACAGTAGATGAAGCAATACTACAGACATCACACAGCTTATGTACCGAAATACCATGGACAACGTCTTACAACAGTTCTATTTTGTCTTGGACCAATATTGATCAGTATTCACGCCTGACGCTGCCACCGATGTTCTCAGTTTGCTGACCTACTGAAGCGATAGCAAAGGGCAACATTCAACCCTTTAGCAGTCAGATTACTTTATCAAAGGTAATCCTTATTTGTTTTACATTATTTTGAATTAATCATGCATTTTCTGATGGTTTTAAGAATTCAGTGATGGGATTTTTTCTCTCTTTTTTTTCTTTTTTTGTTACTTGTTTCAGTCATTTGACTGCGGCCATGCTGGAGCACCACCTCTAGTCGAGTAAATCGACCCCGGGACTTACTCTTTGTAAGCCCTGTACTTATTCTATCGGTCTCTTTTGCTGAACCGCTAAGTGACGGGGACGTAAACACACCAGCATCGGTTGTCAAGCAATGCTAGGGGGACAAACACAGACACACAAACATACACACACACACATATATATACCACATCTACCAAATCCACTCACAAGGCATTGGTCGGCCCGGGGCTATAGCAGAAGACACTTGCCCAAAATGCCACGCAGTGGGACTGAACCCGGAACCATGTGGTTGGTTAGCAAGCTACTTACCACACAGCCACTCCACTCCTGCGATGACATTATAAGGTAGGTGTGAGAGGCCAATCTAATCAGTTTGAACATGAAACAGACAGAATATTTGGGCCAAATATGGCTAGCTTAACCCTTCAGAATTCAGATTACTTTGTCAAATGTAATGCTTATTGATTTTCATTGTTTTGAATTAATCATGCATTATCTGGTAGCGTCAAGATTTTGATGATGATGATGATGATCATCATCATCATCGTTTAGCATCCGTTTTCCATGCTAGCATGGGTTGGACGGTTCTACTGGGGTCTGTGAAGCCAGAAGGCTTCATCAGGCCCAGTCAAATCTGGCAGTGTTTCTACGGCTGGATGCCCTTCCTAACGCCAACCACTCCATGAGTGTAGTGGGTGCTTTTTACGTGCCACCCGCACAGGTGCCAGACAGAGCTGGCAAACGGCCAAGAACGGATGGTGCTTTTTATGTGCCACTGGCACGGGGGCCAGGCGAGGCTGGCAACGGACATGAACGGATGGTGCTTTTTACGTGCCAATAATATTGTAGGGTAGGCATAAGGGGCCAGACCTGACCAGTTAAAACATAAAACAGGTGGAATATCTGGGCTAGATGTGGCCAGTTCGAATGCAAAAGGGTTAGCCATTTAGCATTCAGGTTACGCTGACCCATGTAATCTTTATTTATTCTCATAGTTTTTAATTAATCCTGCATTATCTAGTGACTGAGATTTCAATGATGTAAGGTAGGTATGAAAGGCAGCGAGCTGGCAGAATCGTTAGCACGTCGGGCGAAATGCTTAGCGGTATTTCGGCTGCCGTAACGTTGTAAGTTCAAATTCCGCCGAGGTCGACTTTGCCTTTCATCTTCCTGGGGTCGATAAATTAAGTACCAGTTACGCTCTGGGGTCGATGTAATCAACTTAATCCGTTTGTCTGTCCTTGTTTGTCCCCTCTATGTTTAGCCCCTTGTGGTAGTAAAGAAATAGGTATTTAAGTTATGCATAGTACTGCTGTAGTACACGTGCTGCGTACATTCCTACAGCCCCGCTTTTATCCTTTCGGGGTCGATAAATTAAATACCAGTTACGCACTGGGGTCGATGTAATCGACTTAATACCTATGTTTGTCCCCTCTATGTTTAGCCCCTTGTGGGTAATAAAGAAATAGGTATGAAAGGCGAGATCTGGGCAATCTCAAATCTAAAACAGGTAGAATATTTGGGCCAGATATGGCCAGTTTAAATGCTAAAGGGTTAAACTAAATAAGTAGAGAATCTTTCAAAATTTTGGTATCACCACTAAGAAGTGCAGTGTAAAGAAGTGTATGTAAACACAAGACACACACACAACATCATCTGTGGCCATGCAGTGAACTAGACTGGTGGTGGCCTCAGGAGTTTAACCCTTTAGCATTCAGACTGGCCATATCCAGGTCAAAAATTCTCCCTCTTGTTCAGTCCCACTGCGTGGCACCTTGGGCAAGTGTCTTCTACTATAGCCTCGGGCCGACCAAAGCCTTGTGAGTGAATTTGGTAAACGGAAACTGAAAGAAGCCCGTCGTATATATATATGTATATGTATGTGGTGTGTGTGTACATGTTTGTGTGTCTGTGTTTGTCCCTCCCAATATCACTTGACAACCGATGCTGGTGTGTTTACGTCCTCGTAACTTAGCGGTTCGGCAAAAGAGACCAATAGAATAAGTACTAGGCTTACAAAGAATAAGTCCTGGGGTCGATTTACTCGACTAAAAGGTGGTGCTCCAGCATGGCCACAGTCAAATGACTGAAACAAGTAAAAGAGTAAAGAGAGAGTATCATTTTGAATTAATCATGGATTATCTTGTACGTCAAGATTTCAATGGTGTGTTTATAGACTTTTAGAATAACATTGTATGGTAGGTATGAGAGGCCTGATCCAGCCTGTTTGTACATAAAAAAAGTAGAAAATTTGGACCAGATATGGTTAGTTTAAATGTCAAAAAGTTAAGTCAATACCATGTTAAAGAACATGAATCACAGAAGAGATGAGTGCATTTGGTAGAATTAATAGGGGAGAACTTGTATTATGGGACTTTGGGGTTGTAGTAAGATAATTCCACAAGCAGTCTTTAGAGAATTACACAGGAATGCCTTGTGCATTTGTTACAATTCTATTAGTTATGAGTTCAAATCCTGCTGAGATCAACTTTGCCTTTCATCTTTCCATGGTTGATTAACTCTTCAGCATTTAAACTGACCATATCTGGCCAAAGTATTGTTTCTGTTTTATGTGCAAACTGGCTGGATCCAGCCTCTCACACCTACCCTACAATGTCATTCTAAAAATAAATAAACTCATTGAAAATTTCAAAGCTATGAGATAATGCTTGATTAATTCAAAACAATGTAAATAAATAAGGATAACATTTGACAGAGCAAAGGATTAAAAGGGTGGTATCCATGATAATGTCTTGATAGAAATGTAAGAAAATGGGATGAAATGCCTGGTGGTATTTGTTCTGGCTCTTTGTATCCTGAGTTCAAATACCCATGGTACATGGATGGCAGACTTAACCTGTCAACAGAGTCATCACCACCTGGCCCATCAAGTACCTTTACGGAACCCCACTGTGTCTGCAAGTATTTAGGCCTAGTCACCAGTTTGAGGATCCCTTCTTCCCTCTCTCCCAAAAGAGGTGCCATGGAGAGGAGGATAGCATCAACAGAAACAAGTAGGATAGCACCAGTGAGGAGAGATGAGAAGGCACAGGATAGCACCAGTGAGGAGAGATGAGAAGGCACACAGCAGAAAGTGACCTTTGACCTTCATCCCTATTTCAAGCAAATTTTGTTTTCATTTGTCAAACCTTCACAAAGAGTAATCACCCCTCACCAGAAATAAAGTACTCAAAGGCCATATGATGTGACCCAGATTCTCTGGGATGGGTAGTAGGGTAATAAACTGGTGTCCTTCCCAATAAAAGGTTTGTTTTCTGTTTATTTGTTTCATGCTATGAAACCAAAACCAAGCACAAGCACTTCTCAAGGACAAATCTACAAGAAAGCCTCTATGAAGTCACTTTGCCCTGCTAGAAATAGCAGCCAAATCTTCCCCAAGTCACACTATATTAACATAGTTTAACTAAGAGGTTTTAATTCTATTTTTGTCAAGGGCTCGGCTTATATAATTTTTTTTTATACTAGTGTAAACCAGAGAATTGTTCATACTCCAAAGTTTCAGAAGGATGTAATTTGGTAACCCTTAATCCATTACTGTTTTTTTTTTCATAGTAACTATTTCAGTGACATAACAGATAAAACGTTTAATCTATCTACTCAGAGCTGTATTGATACCTATTAATAGAGGGAGGGAGGGAGAGTTCTTAGGATGGCATTGTAAGATAGATTGGAAAGGCTGAATCTGGTCACTTTGAACACAAAACAAGGAAAATATTTTGGCTGGATATGGTGAGTTTAAATGTTAAATGTGCAGGTAATTATCATCCAAGGCTTTCTTCCCAACCCATTTCTATTCATTACAGTTCTCTGGCCTATGACCAGGTATCTATAGCAACAAGTGGAGGCGCAATGGCCTAGTGGTTAGGGCAGCGGACTCGCGGTCATAGGATCGCGGTTTCGATTCCCAGACCGGGCGTTGTGAGTGTTTATTGAGCGAAAACACCTAAAGCTCCACGAGGCTCCGGCAGGGGATGGTGGTGATCCCTGCTGTACTCTTTCACCACAACTTTCTCTCACTCTTACTTCCTGTTTCTGTTGTACCTGTATTTCAAAGGGCCGGCCTTGTCACTCTCTGTGTCACGCTGAATATCTCTGAGAACTACGTTAAGGGTACACGTGTCTGTGGAGTGCTCAGACACTTACACGTTAATTTCACGAGCAGGCTGTTCCGTTCATTCGGATCAACCGGAACCCTCGTCGTCGTAACCGACGGAGTGCTTCCACCATCTATAGCAACTCCTGTTTGCTAATGATTTTGTACTCATAGCAGGATCAGTGAAAGATTTAGAGAAGAAATTCCAAATGTCCCAACAAAATCTAGAATTGGGAGACATCAAGATAAGTAGGAAAGAAGACAACCTTGCTATTATCAGGGAAATGGATGTGTGCAATATGCAGAAAAGAGGCAGGAACTTTAAACAATGTGCCCTTATTAATTACGGGTACACAAGTGTAGTGGGATCATAGATAGACGAGTGGAGAAAAGAGATTTTTAAATATAAAGTGGTTAGTGGTCAGTGTGCCATCATCATCTTTTAATGTCCACATCTCCAAGCTTCACGTGAGTTGGATGGAATTTGTTGAGGCAAGTCTAATGTGGCTGGAAGCTTTCCTGATGCCAACCTTCACCTGTTTCCAAGAAAAGTAATATTTCCCCCCTTGACCAGACACGTTTTCACAGATGACTAGAAATGAAGGACACTGCTTGTATGATGGTGATGCTCGTTTACATCCTACAATGTCAAGACAAGCAGACAGTAACACACACATCTATTATTTAATAAGCACAATACGTTTTTATGTGCTACTACTAGTTTCCTGTGCTGAGAAAATGCCAAATAATGTTTTATAACACGTCTGACATGAATTATTAAATAATATCTATCTCTCACCAGATGCTGTGTGGTAAGAAGCTTGCTTCTCAACAACATGGTTCTGGGTTCAATTCTACTGCATGGCACCTTGGGTAAGTGTTTTCTACCCTAGTTTCAGGCTGACCAAAGGCTTGTAAGTGGATTTGGTTGATGGAAACTGCAACATGGGCATTGGGTGTGTGTGTGTCTGTGTTTGTACCCCAACCATCACTTGACAACTGATGCTGGTGTGTTTATGTTCCCATAACTTAGCGGTTTGGTAAAAGGGAATGATAGAATAAGTACTAGACTTACAAAGAATAAATCCTGGGGTTGATTTAGACTAAAAAACCTTTAAGGCTGTGCTCCAGCATGGCTGCAGTCAAATAAAGAATATATATATATAAATTTTATAATTATGAGCATAATTAAAATTAGGTTTCAGCAAAATTTGCTTTACCACATACCGAAATTTAGAAATAGCAGTTAAAATATCCACTCGGCTTTGATTAACTGCATGGAAACTGAGAGGCTGTACCAAAACTCATGGTTCAGGAGACATTCAACACTTGCTTTCAGTTTATTAGCCAGTGGCCATGTGGTAAGATGGTTACTCCCCAACCACATGGTTTTGGGTTCAGTCCCACTGTGTAGCACCTTTGATAGAAAAAAGCTGAAAGAAGCTTGTCATCTTGTCTTGCATAGTTACTTGGTTACTTACTGGTGCCACTTAAAAGGCATCCAGTCCACACTGTGAAGTGGTTGGCATTTGGAAGGGCATCCAGTTGTAAAAACCATGCCAAACTAACCTCGCTTGTGCTGGTGCCACGTAAAAAGCACTCTACCCACCCTGCAGGGTGGTTGGCATCAGGAAGGGCATCCAGCAGTAAAAACTGTGCCAAAACTGTGCAGGCTCCTGTCAAATCATCCAAACCCTTATCAGCATGGAAGGAGGACATTAAACGATGATACATACACACACATACATACATATATATATATATATATATGTTTCTTTATTACCCAGAAGGGGCGAAACAAGTACAGACAAACGGATTAAGTCGATTACATCAGCCCCAGTGCGTAACTGGTACTCAATTTATCGACCCCCGAAAGGATGAAAGGCAAAGTCAACCTCGGCGGAATTTGAACGCAGAACGTAGCGATGGGCGAAATACCGCGAAGCACTTCGCCCGGCGTGCTAACGTCTCTGCCAGCTCGCCACCTTATACATATATATATATATATATATATATATATATATATGCACACACACGTGTGTGTGTGTGTGTACTCATGCCTTGACATCGTGTGATAGTTATAAAGAAATGTCATGCATGCAGTGTCTTTTATTTCCTATCTTCTGAGTTAAGTCTAGTCATGGGGAAGTGTTAGCTTGCTTGGAAACGAGTGAGGGTTAGTGACAGGAAGGGCATCCAGCCATAGAAAATCCAACAGCCTCAAATTCTGTCTCGCCCATGCAAATTACTCTCTCTTTACTCTTTTACTTGTTTCAGTCATTTGACTGCGGCCATGCTGGAGCACCGCCTTTTGTCGAGCAAATCGACCCCGGGACTTATTCTTTGTAAGCCCAGTACTTATTCTATCGGTCTCTTTTGCCGAACCGCTAAGTGACGGGGACGTAAACACACCAGCATCGGTTGTCAAGCAATGCTAGGGAGACAAACACAGACACACACATACATATATATATATACATATATACGACAGGCTTCTTTCAGTTTCCGTCTACCAAGTCCACTCACAAGGCATTGGTCGGCCCGGGGCTATAGTAGAAGACACTTGCATTGGGACTGAACCCGGAACCATGTGGTTGGTTAGCAAGCTACTTATTACACAGCCACTCCTGACAAAATATTTTAGTATGACTTGTTAGTTTTCTGAAACATTAACCATTTTGGTGAAATTTTTCATTAAAATGCAATGCCTTTGTTTCAATTAATTTTCAAAAAACAAACTACAGTAGCTGTCATTAACCCTTTTGTTACTAACCCGGCCAAAACCTGCTCTGGCTCTGTGGTAAAATGTCTTGTTTTCTTAAGTTTTAAATAAAAATATTCCACCAAACCTTAGTCACAATTTATGTTCCTAACACCAGCTTAACGATAACTAAGTTATTGTACTAAATTCTTTGTTATATTTAAAATAATTGAAAGAAACACAGAGCATCTCAAAATAAATACTGTAACGAAAGGGTTAATTAAGCAGGTCTTTGAAACATTAACGAACATGAAATCTTGATGGAAGGTTTTAATTTAGATTACTTTAACTCTTTAGCATTTAACCCTTTAGTGTTTAAACTGGCCAAATCCGGCCCAATATATTTACATATTTTATATTCAAACTGGCCATATCTAGCCTCTCACACCAAACCTACACTGACAGTCTAAAAATAGCATGATTAATTCAAAACAATTTAAATAAAAAAGCATTACATTTAACAGAGTAATCTGAACACTAAAGGGTTAAACCGGCCATTTCCAGCCCAAATAATTTTCCTGCTTTGCGTTCAAACTGACCAATTCCGGCTTCTCGCATTTACTCTA
>NC_043021.1:16729123-16736623 GCF_006345805.1 Octopus sinensis | reverse complement strand
GGAAATATTGGGGGGGAAAAAGGTTTGTTGAAGTAAGGAAATTCTTAAAGTTAACAACGCCAACAAGGTAAAAAAAATATTTAAGATAAGGAATATCTAAACCGATTGCATCTTCTCTAAACATCTTGTGTAGTCTTTAAGCTCCCCCTTTTTAGGTGGTTGTGAAATGAAAAGGGATTATTCTAAACAGTTACCATTTACCGAAAGATGGAACATCAGAGACAGAAGATGCAGAAGGAGAGAAAGAAACCAAAATGTAAATCCCACGGGCCGGACCGAATATATTTCCATATCTAGAGCTTTAAGACAAAAAAAGGATCAACGTAGGAAGTTAAGAAACAATATTTATCGTGGATATTTTTTATAGAATTAAGGGGGAAAACGAAGGTGATGAGATGTTAACATCTGATGGAAAAAAGGTGATTGTTGAAGGTAAATTTATCATTATTAGTAGAAGCGGTAATTGTATTATTAATCCAGGTAGAAATATATAAAGTTAGGTCTACAGTTCACTGACATTTCAGTTGAAGGCAGCTGACCGAAGATTAAATTAAATCTATACAAGATGTGTATGTACAATCGTTTATTACATATGTGTATGTGCGTATATATATATATATATATATCCTCACATCGATGAGGCACCGGAAAATTCCACAGAATCTCTAAATACTAGGGTCCTCCCTTATATATACACCTATATAAACATACACACACACATGTAGTTACATATATATATATAATATAAACATACACATATATGTGTATGCTATGTGTACGTATATACATACATGTATATACTATATATATGTATATACATGCATGTATCGCAATATACATGTGTATATGTATGTTATATTGTTTTGTGGGGTCTGTCTGTGTGTTGTATAAATAAGAATTGGTAAATGAAACGGGTTGTAGGCCAGCCGCTAAGTATGACACGTGCAAGAAGAATGTGGTCAGAGCAAAGACAGAACAGAACAAAAAATAACAAAAGAAGAAGAATAATAGGTTTGGACATATTAAGGGTTCACAAAGAAGAAACAGTGTTAATAATAATAATAACATTAATGGTGATAATAATGAAAACCCCCTTCAAGACACATAACTAGAGACACTCACTACCACCATCACCATCAACAAACAACACTATAGTAATAAAAATAATAATAACATCACAGCCGCATCCACCACCACCACCACAAGCATCAACATCATCATCATCATCATCAATAACAGAAATAGTAATAGAAACATCACCGCCGCCTCCACCACCACAACTACGTTCGGCATATATCAAAAGTGTAGAGCATGGAGGACACAAAGTCGGGGATCGCCAGAGTGTATCATGGATCCCTCACTTTGTGCCCCTTGCAAACGGCAACAATCGAAGGGGATGGATTCTTTTTTTTTTCGGTACTTACTGCTTTATCATCCAGTTCCTCCCAACTATCCAGTACTTCACCGTCGTCAGCCATAGTTTGAATATGTAAACTGGAGTCAACTGGATGTTTCGAATACTAGAAACATTTGCTATTCTTCTTTGGTTTGCAAACAAACAAAAATGTGTGTAAAAAAAAAAAAAAAAACAAGAGCAGCAGAGCAGCACAGGAGGAGTCGTCGTCGTAGAGAGTAATGTAGTAATGATGATAATAATAATAATAATAATAATAATAATATGAGACAACAACAACCCCCGTCTTTGAATGTGTTTCGCTCCGTGTGTGACAAAAACGTGAAGTAGTTGTGGTTCTTCTTTTAAAAACCTCTCTAAAACAAAGGGAAGATAACCTGAGCTCGACGGATTTACCTCCCCCTGATAATTAAAATAGCACCTGCCGGGACCTTGCCTTTTTTCTTAAAAAAAAAAAAATATATATATATATGAGTGTGTATGTGTGGTTCCCTGCCCCGAAAGTTAGCGGTTGTAGTGTGTCTTTTTTTTTTAAACTTAGTTATGTGTGACTTTATATGTATATATGAATACATATATATGATTAATATATATATATATATACCGGAGTAAACACATAAATGTGAAACAAGGTGGAAAAAGAGTACTCAAATACCAGTGGTAGAGTAATATGCTTTATTTTAAGCAGCAGAAAATTCAACAAAATCTGTTACTCTGAGTTTCTCGTTGCCGTTCATCAGACAGTTTTTGCTATATATATATATATATATATATATATATATATATTCATATAAGGAGAGAGAAAGAAATACATGCATAGCATCTTATTTAAAAAAGAGTGCCTTCATTTTTTTTCTTCTTAAAGTAAATTACTATGTAAGTCTGTAACTTGTTAAAAGGAATTTTTGATGTAACAAAAATATAAAAGCATAAATTATTCTTCTCTCCTCACATTTTCAATGGTTCCCTAAATTGCTCCGTTCACTTTTCAGAGAAAAACAGGGGTTGGCAAGGTTCGTAAATTCATAAGATTTTCACAAAACAATTCCAAGGTTCGGACATAGCCGAGTGATTAAGAAGATTGCTTCCCAACCACAACATGCTTTTGGGTTCAGTTCCAGTGCATGGCACCCTTGACAAGTGTCTTCTATTATAGCCCTGGGCCAGCCAAAGACTTGTGAGTGAATTTCATCATCATCATCATCATCTAACATCTGATGTCCATGCTGGCATGGGTTGGATGCTTTGACCAGGGTTGGTAAGCTGGAAGGTTGCACCAGACTCCAGTCTGATTTGGCATCGTTTTCTATGGCTGGATGCCCTTCCTAACACCAACCACTCTGAGAGTGTAATGGGTGCTTTTACGTACCACTGGCACAGGTGCCATTTGCACGACACCAGTATCTGCCACGACTGTGATTTTGCTCAGCTTGACGGGTCTTCTTCTCAAGCACAGCATATTGCTAAAGGTCTCGCTCAACCACTTTGCCTCTGGGAGGCCCAGCGCCTGAAAAGAACTCAATCACTTTGCCACCGAGAGGCCCAATGCTCAAAAGGAACTCAACCACTCTGCCTCCGGGAGGCCCAACACTCAAAAGGAACTCAACCACTTTGCCTCATTGAGGCCCAACACTTGAAAGGAACTCAACCACTTTGCCTCATTGAGGCCCAACGCTTGAAAGGAACTCAACCACTTTGCCTCTAGGAGGCCCAGCGCTTGAAAGGAACTCAACCACTTTGCCACCGAGAGGCCCAATGCTCAAAAGGAACTCAACCACTCTGCCTCCATGAGGCCCAACGCTCAAAAGGAACTCAGCCACTTTGTATCCATGAGGCCCAATGCTTGAAAGGAACTCAACCACTTTGTCTCTGGGAGGCCCAACGCTTGAAAGGAACTCAACCACTTTGCCTCCATGAGGCCCAACGCTTGAGAGGAACTCAACCACTTTGCTTCCATGAGGCCCAACGCTTGAAAGGAACTCAACCACTTTGCCTCTGGGAGGCCCAACACTTGAAAGGAACTCAACCACTTTGCCTCATTGAGGCCCAACGCTTGAAAGGAACTCAACCACTTTGCCTGATTGAGGCCCAACACTCAAAAGGAACTCGATCAATTTGCCTCCGGGAGCCTTAATGCTCAAATGGTACCCTTTACATGCCACTGGCATGGGTGCTAGTTACGTGACACTAACATCAGCCATGACTATGATTTCATATGGTTTGACAGTTCTTCTCAAGCACAGCATATCACCAACGGTCTCAGTCACTAGTCACTGCCTCTCCTACTTTGATACATTGAAACTGACAGAAGACTTTGTAGTAAAGATTGCTTGCCAACATAACATGGCAGTCGTGGTTTAGGATGAATGTTGCTGTAATTTAGCCCCAGGAGACATCGTCTCCAGCTGGCTATACGACACGATCTGTGTCCTTACATTTTTGAACAAGGGAATCTAGTACTCTCACCCAGCTCAAAACAATATCTGTGTATCGCGATTTCCGGATTATAAGGACACAGATTGTGTTGTATAGCCAGCTGGAGATGATGTCTCCTGGGGCTAAATTACAGCAACATTCGTCCTAAACCAGGACTGCCATGTTATGTTGACAAACAATCTTTACTACAAAGTACTGTTGCTGAATATCTCATGTTGTGAGATTTGTAGTAAAGATTGTTTGTCAACATAACATGGCAGTCCTGGTTTAGGACGAATGTTGCTGTAATTTAGCCCCAAGAGACATCGTCTCCAGCTCGCTATACATCACAATCTGTGTCCTTATAATCCGGAAATCGCGATATACAGATATTGTTTTGAGCTGGGTGAGAGTACTAGATTCCCTTGTTCAAAAATGTAAGGACACAAATCGTGTTGTATAGCCAGTTGGAGACGATGTCTCCTGGGGCTAAATTACAGCAACATTCATCCTAGGTGTGTGATTGAGAGTGTGTATGTATGTTTGTATGTGCAGGAGCATGGCCTAGTGGTTAGGGTGCTGCACTCCTGATCACAAGATCAGGGTTTCAATTTTTGGATCAGGTGGTGTATTTTTTTTTCTTTCGAGCCAAAGCACTTCATCTCACATTGCTCCGTGATAACTTTGGCGCCAGACATGTGGTACGCTGAATTCCTGTTCAGGCAATGCTGATTTGATGGAGGGAGAGAGATAATCAACAGCACAAACACATGATCACTATAAGCAAATCATTTGCACAGGTCACTCAGTTAGAAATTGCACAACGGTCTTTCTCGGACTACGAGAGACAACAACAACAACAGCAACAATCATCATCATCATCATCATCATCACCACCACCACCACCACCATCATCGTCATCGTCATCATCACCACCACCACCACCACCACCACCACCACCACCACCACCACCATCATCATCATCATCATCATCATCATCTACACACCTGTGTCTCAGGATGAGTACTGCAGTTAATTTGCTTTTCGATGGTGTATCTGCATTAAGTATGATACACAGTTGTCTATTTTAATCTTGTACTGCTTCTGTTGCATATAATGAACTAATTATAGCTGTAGATATTTCAGTCACTTTACTCATTGTAAATAAAGATAAACTTCAAAGAACCAATGCGGAAGGGTTTTACATCTGTGCTTCTTAACCTGGCCCAGCAGTTCCCCACTTAGAAGCAGTGTAAGCTCATAAAACTGGGGTTTCTATGAATGGGAGAAGGGGCACTGAGTATTTAAAGGGTCAGGATTTTGCTAAGAAAATATTTAAGCCAGTGTACATTTTTTAAATATTTTAAACACATTTTCAGAAGAATCTTTATCAGGATTGAGATATGGTGCAGGCATGACTGTGTGGTAAGAAGCTTGCTTCCCAACCACATAGTTCCGGGTTCAGTCTCACTGCATGGTACCTTGGGCCAATTTCTTCTACTATAGCCTCAGGCCGACCACAGCCTTGTGAGTTGATTTGGTAGGTGGAAACTGAAAGAAACCCATTGTATATAAATGTGTATCCATGTGTGTGTGTGTGGTTTTGGTGTCTGTATTTGTCCCCATCACCAACTGACAACCAGTGTTGGTTTGTTTATATCCCCGTAACTTAGCAGTTTGGCAAAATGGTCCAATAGAATAATTACTAGGGTTCAGAAAAATTATGCACCGGGTTCAAGTCATTCAACCAAACATTCTTCAAGGTGGTGCTCCAACATGGCCACAGTCAAATGACTGAAACAAGTTAGATATAAAGCATTAAAGATAAACCGTATGAGTCAGACATTGTTATCAGTGATTAGAAAATATCACTGTGAATGTGCCAAGGTCCAGTAAAATTTTATTGAATAAACTATTCAATGGAACCATCCAACCCATGCCGGCATGGGAAAACAGATGTTAAACAATGAAGTTTTTATCTTCTTTAGAAAGTTCCTCTACCAGGCAAAAGTCCTGGCAAGGTTGTTTATGGAAAACCAGCAGTCGCCCATGCCTACCAGCCTCTTATCTTCACGGGACTGATGTTATCCAAGGGAAAGGCAAAGGGGCCAATACAGCTTGGCACCAGTGATGTCGCAACTCATTTCCACAGCTGAGTGAACTGGAGCAATGTGAAGTAAAGAGTCTTGCTCAAGAACACAACACACAGCCCAGTTAGGGAATCAAACTCACAAAGACCCTGTTCGGTCAAGATTGACTGTGGGATTGAATCTAGAAAGTAACCCTCTGAGGCACAAATCCAGGTGACTCATTTCTACAGCTGAGTGAACTGGAGCAATGTGAAATAAAGTGTCTTGCTCAAGAACACGGCACAGAGCCCGGTCTAGATATTGAACTCACAACCTCCTGACTGTGAGCCCAACACTCTAACCACAGAACCAAATTGAACATAGTGTGCAATATTCCTCATGTATATCTGTAAAAAGGGTCACATACTCGGTCTGCTCAAGTAGTTCGATATGGCCTCCTCAAGTGGCTGCGGAGGTAGGAACGGAAAGAATTTTGTCAAAGGTCACAGCGACCTTTGACAAGGAAGAATTTGCTTTCTTCTTCATAGGCCCCGACTTGTCGATGCAGAGTTGTCTGCAGGCGGCAAGTCACATTGCTTGGGGGACCTGACAAAGGGAATTGTAAAAAACTTTGTATTGTTGTAAGAAACTTTGTATTCGAGGGTTTGTCGGTCGGTGGGTGCTGACATGCTTCCCTTCCGCATTATTTCGTTCCATTTCATCTCATCCTGTCCATGTCCAGCCCACAAGCTTCTATCTGTGTACTGCCCTTGTGGCAAATTATATGAAATAAAGAAGCTTGCTTCCTAACCACATGGTTCCGGGTTCAGTCTCACTGCATGGCACCTTGGGCAAGTGTCTTCTGCTAAAGCCTCGGGCCAACCAAAGCCTTGTGAATGGATTTAGTAGAATGAAACTGATAGAAATCCATTGTATACATCAATATATATACTCTTTACTCTTTTACTTGTTTCAGTCATTTGACTGCGGCCATGCTGGAGCACCGCCTTTAATCGAGCAACTCGACCCCGGGACTTATTCTATTGTAAGCCCAGTACTTATTCTATCGGTCTCTTTTGCCGAACTGCTAAGTGACGGGGACATAAGCACACCAGCATCGGTTGTCAAGCAATGCTAGGGGGACAAACACAGACACACAAACATATACACACACATACATATATATATATATACATATATACGACAGGCTTCTTTCAGTTTCCGTCTACCAAATCCACTCACAAGGCATTGGTCGGCTCGAGGCTATAGCAGAAGACACTTGCCCAAGATGCCACGCGGTGGGACTGAACCCAGAACCATGTGGTTGGTAAGCAAGCTACTTACCGCACAGCCACTCCTGCGCCTATATGTATATCTATTATATAAAATCCGTTCTGTCTGTCTGTGTGTGTGTCTTCTAGGATCTCGGGCATCCTCTATCCAATTGCACTCAAATTGGATATGTGGATACCGACGGTATCAGGGCATGTATAAGTCTTGGAAAAAATTTTTTAAATCGATTCCAGGTGAGAATGCAGTCGATAAAGCCATGGGAACATGCATTTGTACATGCAAATACATCAGCTGTTGCGATCAGTACTA
>NC_043021.1:16549123-16726623 GCF_006345805.1 Octopus sinensis | reverse complement strand
CCGAAGTGTGCAGTATTGCAAGTGGTACTTGGCACGATGTGCAGAAGATGCACACTTTCCAACAAAGATTGTGTGGAGTGATAAGGCCACATTCAAATTAAATGGTTCAATTAACCACCACAATTGCACCGCCTGGGGACCTGAGAATCTGTATGTTATGGTGGAGCACCTTGTTAATTTACCAGGAGTGGCTGTGTGGTAAGTAGCTTGTTAACCAACCACATGATTCCGGGTTCAGTCCCACTGCGTGGCACCCTGAGCAGGTGCCTTCTACTATAGCCTCGGGCCGACCAAAGCCTTGTGAGTGGATTTGGTAGACGGAAACTGAAAGAAGCCTGTCGTATATATGTATATATATGCATGTGTGTGTTTGTGTGTCTGTGTTTGTCCCCCTAGCATTGCTTGACAACCGATGCTGGTGTGTTTATGTCCCTGTTACTTAGCGGTTCGGCAAAAAGAGACCGATAGAATAAGTACTGGGCTTACAAAAGAATAAGTCCCGGGGTCGAGTTGCTTGATTAAAGGCGGTGCTCCAGCATGACCGCAGTCAAATGTCTGAAACAAGTAAAAGAGAGTAAAGAGAGAGTGTGGTGTGGCTTATTATCAAGAGAATTAACTGGACCATTCTTTTTTGACGCTACTGTGAGTGGTCCCGTTTACTTGAACTTGTGGCAGCAGTCTCTCATGCCAAGCATTAGAGAAGACCTTGAAGATGAAGAGTTTTATTTTCAGCAAGGTGGCCCTCCCCCACACAACCATCACGCTGTTAGATCCTTCCTTGATGAGATCTTGCCAAACAGGTGGACTGGACGAAGGGGTTTCATTGAATACACTCCGTGTTCACCAGACAAGTTGGTGCAAGCATGGCTGGGTGGTAAAAAGTTTTCTTCCCAACTGCATGAATCTGGGTTCAGTCCCACTGTGTGGCACGTTTGGCCAGGCTGATGAAAGCATTGTGAGTAGATCTGGTAGAGGGAAACTGAAAGAAGTTCATTATGGCTCTTTTATTCTTTTATTTGTTTCAGTCATGTCACTGCAGCCATGCTGGAGCACTGCCTTAAAGGGTTTTTTAGTCGAACAAATTGACCCCAGGACTTATTTTTTAAGCCTAGTATTATTTCTATCGGTTTCTTTTGCCGAACTGCTAAGTTACGGGAATGTAAACACACCAACACCGGTTGTCAAGCGGTGATGGGGTGACAAACATTGACACAAAGACACACACACATAAATATACCCACGCACACACACATACACATATATTATAGTGGAGTAGGCCGGTTTATGGGATTGCCCTGGGTTTCTCACTCATAAGGGGTTTAGCCTTACGGCATATCTTCTGAGACCAAACACTGCTGGCCTCTTTAAAATATGGAGGGAGAAAGCCTCATTTTTAAGGGTAAGCCCCCTGGTGATTATCTCCCTTCACCATTGTCCATTGAGCTTTGCCCGTGCTGCCATCTTGCGGTCACCAAAGCACCACGAAGGTAAACAATTGTCTCCCTTTAGTCTTGACTATTGATTTCCAGCTGTGGTGCTGCCATATATGTACAATGGGCTTCTTTCAGTTTCCATCTGCCAAATCCATTCATAAGGCTTTGGTCAGCCTGGTGTTATAGTGGAAGATACTTGCCCAAGGTGCCACACCGTGGGACTGAACCTAGGACTATGCGGTTGAGAAACATGCATGTGTGTGTGTGTGTGGGGGGGTTGTCCCCCCACCACTACTTGACAACTGGTGTCAGTGTGTTCACATCCCTTTAACTTAGTGGTTCGGCAAAAAGAGAACGATAAAAATTTTCCAGAGATACTGGCATAATTTAAAAAAAAAAAACAAGATCAAAATGGTGCCCCAGCATGGCCGCAGCCTCGAGGCTAAAGCTTATAAAGAGTAAAAGAATGATCAAATGTGGTGCCCCAGCATGGCCGCAGCCTCGAGGCTGAAGCTTATAAAGAGTAAAAGAATGATCAGAAGTGGTGCCCCAGCATGGCCACAGCCTCAAGGCTGAAGCTTATAAAAGAATAAAAGAATGATCAAATGTGGTGCCCCAGCATGGCCGCAGCCTCAAGGCTGAAGCTTGTAAAAGAGTAAAAGGTAAGTTTGTTGATATGGAGGTTTGCTATGCTCTAAGGTTGGAAAATTTCATAGAAAAATATTTATCTAGCAAATTCCAGAAGGGAAAGAATGGAATAGTCTTCCAAATTCTTTTTCTGCATCATTGAAATGTAGGAGGAAACAAAGACGAGGCTTGTAAATCATCCGAAATCCCTCTCAACCCATTTGGAAAAAAAATTTTATGGCAAATTCCAGGCATGGCTGTGTGGTAAGAAGCTTGCTTACCAACCACATGGTTCCAGGTTCAGTCCCACTGCATGGCACCTTGGGCAATTGTCTTCTACCATAGCCTCGAGCCGACCAAAGTCTTGTGAGTGGATTTGGTAGACGGAAACTGAAAGAAGCCTGTTGTATATGTGTGTGTGTCTCTCTGTCTGTCTTTGTCCCCCCCCCCCCCACCATCGCTTGACAACCCATGTTGGTGTGTTTACATCTCTGTAAGTTAACAATTCGGAAAAAGAAACCGATAGAATAAGTACTAGGCTTACAAAAGAATAAGTCCTGGGGTTGATTTGTTCAGCTAAAGGCAGTGCTCCAGCATGGCCGCAGTCAAAATGACTGAAACAAGTAAAAGAATAAAAGAATCCAAATTCCACAACAAAAACCTTCTGGAAAGTATTTCTCTGTTATTCTTTTACTTGTTTCTGTCATTAGACAGCAGCCATGCTAGAGCACCACCTGGTGGAAGGATTTCCGTTGAGTGAATTGATCCCGATATTTTTTTTAAAAATGAGTATTCATTCTATCAATCTCTTTTTGCTGAACCACTAAGCTACGAGGATGTGAACACACCAACAGCGGTTGCCAGTGGTAGGGACACACACATATTATTTTGTTAGTTGTTTTAGTCATTTGACCGCAGCCATGCTGGAGCGCCGCCTCAAACGGTTTTAGTCAAAAAAGTCGACCCCTGGACTTCATCTTTGTAAACCTAGTACTTATTCTTTTTGGTGAACCACTAAGTTACCGGTACATAAGCATACCAGCATCGGTTGTCAAACAATAGCAAGAAGACAAACAGACAAATACATAAACACACACGCACACACACACACACATATACACGACGGGCTTCTTTCAGTTTCCGTCAACCAAATCCTCTCACAAGTGACACTTGCCCAAGGTGCTATGTAGTGGGACTGAACCCAGAACGATGTGGTTAGGAAGCAAACTTCTTACCACATAGCTACGCCTGCACTTATCTTTTAACAAATTCCAGAAGGCAAAGAGCACAAACAAATTATGTAGGTATGCCACCCACCCCAACATCAATATACGTATGTATGTATGTATGTGTGTGTGTATATATACATACACACACACACACATATATATATATATAGGTGCTGGAGTGGCTGTGTGGTAAGTAGCTTGTTTGCCAGGTTCAGTCCCATTGCACGGCACCTTGGGCAAGTGTCTTCTATTGAAGTCTAAGGTTGACCAAAGCCTTGTGAGTGGATTTGGTAGACGGAAACTGAAAGAAGCCTGTCGTATATATATATATATGTGTGTAGCCCAACATCGCTTGACAACCGATAGTGGTATGTTTACATCCCCGTAACCAAGCGGTTCGGCAAAAGAACCCATAGAATAAATACTCGGCTTGCACAGAATAAGTCCTGGGGTCGATTTGCTCGACTAAAGGCAGTGCTCCAGCATGACCACAATCAAAATGACTGAAACAAATAAAAGAGTACATATATTCGAAATGTATAGTATTAAATAGAATGTACCGATTATATAACTTTACGTGTGTGTGTGTGTGTGTGTGTGTGTCCATCAGCAGAGAGAGTGTCCAGGTTTTTACGTAAAGGCCTATCCTATCGATATAGTGGGACACGAAAGCTCAGTTGGTGATATTTACAGATAAAGGGAGATAACTTCGTCAGACCAAGAATAGCACAATGTATTTCTGTTACATGCACCGTTTTGTTTACGCTTTTCCCTTCTTATAAACATTGGGTCTTTTCACGTAACTCTTGGCTTCATGTACCGAATCGTGCTTTTCTTATTTGTGCCCTAAATTTGTGTGTGTCTGGCTCTGTGGTTAAAAGATTCGCTGGCTCCAATTGTATGTTCAGTTAGGATTAGGTAATTTAGTAAATTTCTTCTACAATAACTTCGTGTTGTGAGTGATATTTTGTGGACAGAAATCGTACACACACCTTATATATATTTATACACACACACACATAACAGTAAACCTATTTCTTTACTACCCACAAGGGGCTAAACACAGAGAGGCCAAACAAGGACAGACAAACGGATTAAGTCGATTACATCGACCCCAGTGCGTAACTGGTACTTAATTTATCGACCCCGAAAGGATGAAAGGCAAAGTAGACCTCGGCGGAATTTGAACTCAGAACGTAACGGCAGATGGAATACCTATTTCTTTATTACCAACAAGGGGCTAAACACAGAGAGGCCAAACAAGGACAGACAAACGGATTAAGTCGATTACATCGACCCCAGTGCGTAACTGGTACTTAATTTATCGACCCCGAAAGGATGAAAGGCAAAGTAGACCTCGGCGGAATTTGAACTCAGAACGTAACGGCAGATGGAATACCTATTTCTTTATTACCAACAAGGGGCTAAACACAGAGAGGCCAAACAAGGACAGACAAACGGATTAAGTCGATTACATCGACCCCAGTGCGTAACTGGTACTTATTTAATCGACCCCCGAAAGGATGAAAGGCAAAGTCGACCTCGGCGGAATTTGAACTCAGAACGTAGCGGCAGACGAAATACCGCTAAGCATTCTGCCCGGCGTGCTAACGATTCTGCCAGCTCGCCAGTAAACCAATAACTGACCACCTATCATTAGAGTCCTGTAGCCAACGACGCTATTGTTCACCATTGCCGCTATATACATAAATAAATAAACATCCAGCCAGTGTTTTGCTTTACTGCTAGCTCTGTATTTGTTCTCCCTGATCAACTTCTGTCTTTCTTTCACGCGGTTCTCGCGTATCTGCGATGTATTCCACTCAACTCTCGTACGCGTCTCTGTTTCCCCTCAGCAGCAAGTAAGAATCAGCGTGTACGCACTCTTTCTTTCTCGCTCTATCTATCTATCTATCTATTAATCTATCTGTTTATCTAAGTATCTATCTATACGTCTGTCTGTCTATCTATCTATTTCTTTACTGCCCACAAGGGGCTAAACATAGAGGGGACAAACAAGAATAGACAAACGGATTAAGTCGATTACATCGACCCCAGTGCGTAATTGGTACTTAATTTATCGACCCCGAAAGGATGAAAGGCAAAGTCGACCTCGGCGGAATTTGAACTCAGGACGTAACGGCAGACGAAATACAGCTACGTGTTTCGCCCGGCGTGCTAACGACTCTGCCAGCTCGCCGCCTTTTTACCAATTTACCTGTCTGCCTACCTATCTATCTATCTACCTGTCTGTCTGTCTGTCTGCCTATCTATCTATCTGCCTATCTATCTATCTATCTATCTGCCTATCTATCTATCTATCTATCTATCTGTTCCACGGGTAAACCTCACCTGTCCTCCCCTTTACACTTCATATTGACATTTCTGTGATAATGATCCCTATTGATCAATTTTTTTCTTTTCCCTCCCCCCTCCTTTTTTTTATCTTATCCCCCCTTTTTTTATCCTCTTGCTTTCCTTTTACGATCCCTTTTGATCGAAAACCAACCCCCCTTTTTTACCCCCAAAAGAAAAGCTCTACCTTGTAATTTGTCCTGTCTGTGTGCAGCCCTGTGTGGCTAATAAAGAAACATATCTGTCACCATGTCATGCACATATGGTTGTGATGCATGTGCCTGGTGTACCCTCATCAGATGGGTAGTCATGATGTGTATACTGGGCTTCGTATATTTGTACCCCAGTGTCACTTTGATGGTATGCACTGCTCTCTCACTCAATAATAATAATCCTTTCTACAAAAGACACAAAGCATGACGTTTTTGGGGAGTGGGGTGACTGGTCGATTACATCAACCCAAGTGCTCATCTGGTACTTATTTTATCAACCCTGTAAGCATGAAAAACAAAGCTGACCTCAGTGGAATTTGAACTCAAAACTCAAAGCCGGAAGAAATACACCAAGCATTGTTGTCTGTTGTGCTAACAATTCTGCCAGCTCACCATTTTAACCGTTTTGTTACCATATTTCTGTTGAGATGCTCTCTGTTTCTTTCAATTAATTTAAAATATAACAAAGAATTTAGTAAAATAACTTAGTTGTCATTCAGCTAGTGTTAGGAACATAAATTGTGACTAAGGTTTGGTGGAAGATTTTAATTCAGAACTTTTGAAAACAAGACATTTGTACTACAGAGCCAGAGGCGGTTTCAGCTGGGTTGGTATTGAAAGGGTTAAGAATTGTTCCTCTATTATATATTTTAACCCTTTTGTTACCATATTTCTGTTGAGATGCTCTCTGTTTCTTTCAATTAATTAAAAATATAACAAAGAATTTAGTAAAATAGCTTAGTTATCATTAAGTTAGTGTTAGGAACATAAATTGTGACTAAGGTTTGGTGGAAGATTTTAATTCAGAACTTTTGAAAACAAGACATTTGTACTACAGAGCCAGAAGCGGTTTCAGCTGGGTTGGTATTGAAAAGGTTAAGAATTGTTTCTTAACCCTTTTATTACCATATTTCTGTGGAGATGTCAGAGGCGGTTTCAGCTGGGTTCGTATCAAACTCATAATAATAATATTCTATTATGTCTGGGGAGAGTAATTTTCTTTTTGTGCCTTATAATGTAACACACTCACGGTAAAATTTCCACTTCTTTTTTTTTTAAATTTTAATTTTTCTATTTTGTAGGAAAATAAAAATAAGAAATAAATGGAGATTTTACTGGTGAGTGTGTTACATTAAAAGGCACAAAAAGAAAATGGCTCTCCCCAGACACAACAGACCTGGTCTTTAGCCGTCCGGAAAAGGTGGTTGTTGTCGACGTGACTGTCAGATTGGAGCAGGAGGACGCCTTGAAAGAGGCTGCCCTCGAGAAAGTGCACAAGTACCGACTGCTTGAGCAATTGCTTTTGCAGGAGTTCGACCGGCCGGTGGAGGTGCATGGACTCCCAATCGGTTCAACACAAGAACTCGCATAAAGAATCTTGCAAACCAAATCCCAAAACGAAATAATAATAATAATAATCCTCTCTACTAAAGGCACAAGGCCTGAAATTTGAGGGGAAGGGACTAGTTGATTACATCAACCCCAGTACACAACTGGTACATTATTGACCCGAAAAGGATGAAAGGCAAAGTCAGCCTCGGCGGAATAATAATAAAATTAACTCCAGATACTGTTTTGTATGAAATTAATTAAGTAAATCGAAAGAGAATTTCTTGCTAGATTACATTTCAGTCAGCTATAGGCACAGGAGTGGGGGTGTGGTAAGTAGCTTGCCTACCAACCACATGGTTCCGGGTTCAGTCCCACTGCGTGGCACCTTGGGCAAGTGTCTTCTGCTATAGCCTCGGGCCGACCAAAGCCTTGTGAGTGGATTTGGTAGACAGAAACTGAAAGAAGCCCGTCGTATATATGTATATAGGCGCAGGAGTGGGTGTGTGGTAAGTAGCTTGCTTACCAACCACATGGTTCCGGGTTCAGTCCCACTGCGTGGCACCTTGGGCAAGTGTCTTCTACTATAGCCTCGGGCCGACCAAAGCCTTGTGAGTGGATTTGGTAGGCGGAAACTGAAAGAAGCCCGTCGTATATATATATATATATATATAATATATATATATATATATATATATATGTGTTTGTGTGTCTGTGTTTGTCCCCCGAGCATCGCTTCACAACCGATGCTGGTGTGTTTATGTCCCCGTCACTTAGCGGTTCGGCAAAAGAGACCGATAGAGTGAGTACTGGGCTTACAAAAGAATAGGTCCCAGGGTCGAGTTGCTCGATTAAAGGTGGTGCTCCAGCATGACCGCAGTCAAATGACTGAAACAAGTAAAAGAGAGCAAACAACATTTTACGGAAGTATGAGCTCAGAGTCTCATGGCCACATTCCCCTACACAGGCATCAAAGTCCAATTAGGATGGGGGGGTCAGGGCGGGAAGGAGAATCACACAAACAGCAAGGGAAGGGGGATTGTTATGGAAGGAGGATTGTCACTTTGGTGCGGCACATGCGACATTTCCTAGAACATTTCTGTAATTAGCCCAGTCACATGTCGGCACCCACCTCTGTTAACGAGGGTGAAGCTACTGTGAAGGAGAACAAAGTTGCCAGTCAATCTAAGTGCAGTACCTTAGGCAAGTATTTTCAACCAGTAGCCTCAAATCAATTAATCTTTTAGCATTCAATCCAGCCCAAACATTCTGCCCATTTTATGTTAAAACTGATCAGATCCAGCCTCTCACACCTACCCTACAATGTCATTCTAAAAATATACGAACACAGGAGTGGCTGTGTGGTAAGTAGCTTGTTTACCAACCCCATGGTTCCGGGTTCAGTCCCACTGCGTGGCACCTTGGGCAAGTGTCTTCTACTGTAACCTCGGGCCGACCAAAGCCTTGTGAGTGGATTTGGTAGACGGAAACTGAAAGAAGCCCGTCGTATATATGTATGTATATATATATATATGCGTTTGTGTGTCTGTGTTTGTCCCCCTAGCATTGCTTGACAATCGATGCTGGTGTGTTTATGTCCCCGTTACTTAGCGGTTCGGCAAAAGAGACCAATAGAATAAGTACTGGGCTTACAAAAGAATAAGTCCCGGGGTCGAGTTGCTCGATTAAAGGCGGTGCTCCAGCATGGCCGCAGTCAAATGACTGAAGCAAGTAAAAGAGTAAAAGAGTACACCATTGAAATTTCGAAGCTACATGAGAATGTATGATTAATCTAAAACAATGTAAATAAACAAGCAAAGATTTTGACAGAGTAATCTGAATTCTGAAGCGTTAAAATTAATTTAATTTAAACAAATTTCTTATTTGCATATTTGCAATATGTTAATTTTCTCAATTTAACATAATTTATACCTTTGGAAACTTATTTCTGCAAAATTTCATTTCAGCATTTTAGCATTTAAACCAGTTAGGTCCGGCCAAAATATTCTGCCGGTTTTATGTTAAAACTGACCAAATCCAGCCTCTCACACCTACCCTACAATGTCATTCTAAAAATATGCAAACACACCATTGAATTCTTGAAGCTATTAAATAATGCATGATTAATTCAAAACAGTGAAAAATAAATAAGCAACTATTTTGACAGAGTAATTTGAATGCTGAAGGGTTAATGGATGGAAGCACTCCGTCGGTTACGACAACGAAGGTTCCGGTTGATCCGATCAACGGCCTGCTCGTGAAATTAACGTGTAAGTGGCTGAGCACTCCACAGACACATGTACCCTTAACGTAGTTCTTGGGGATATTCAGCATGGCACAGAGAGTGACAAGGCCGGCCCTTTGAAATACAGGTACAACAGAAACAGGAAGTAAGAGTGAGAGAAAGTTGTGGTGAAAGAGTACAGCAGGGATCACCACCATCCCTGCCGGAGCCTCGTGGAGCTTTAGGTGTTTTCGCTCAATAAACACTCACAACGCCCGGTCTGGGAATCAAAACCGTGATCCTATGACCACGAGTCCGCTGCCCTAACCACTGGGCCATTGCGCCTCCACTGAAGGGTTAAAATTAATTTAAATTAAACAAATTTCTCATTTGTATATTTGCAGTATGTTAGTTTTTCTGGATAAGGCCGAAAATGTCGCTAGAAGCTAGGATCACCAAGCATAGATTGGCATATTTCGGTCATATTGTGCGGAGAAAATCCCTGGAGAAGGACATCATGCTCGGAATGGTCAGTGGCAAGAGAAGAAGAGGCCGACCAAGAACCCGCTGACTTGACACCATCAAGAGCTATACCGGAATGGACATAGCCAGTCTGAAAGAAGCGGCCCAGGATAGAACTGACTGGAGGACACTGATCCAATGAGTGACCAAGAGTCGACTTCGACTGAGCAGTTAGAAGAAGTTTTTCTGAATTTTAACATAATCTATACCTTTGATAACTTAGCTTAGATAACTGATATTGGTTTTGGCCATGACTAACTCAACAGCACCACCTGGAAAAGTCTTTTAGTTAATTATTTAAGGACACCATGGACCACTCAAGCAGAGAGTTGTTGGTTGAGACAAATCCAGGTGTAGGTGGTTTATCCTGTATTTCCTGGAGGAATTTGTCCAGGTACCATTTGAAAGTTGTGGGGTCTCTTTCTACTTTAATTTCTTTCGGGATAAGTCGACCTTGGTGGAATTTGAACTCAGAACGTAACGGCAGATGAAATACTGCTAAGCATTTCGCCTGGCGTGCTAACGTTTCTGCCAGCTCGCCACCTTAATAATAATAATAATAATAATTATTATTATTATTATTTCTTTTTACAACCCACAAGAGGCTAAACACAGAGGGGACAAACAAGGACAGACGAGTGGATTAAGTCGATTACATCGACCCCAGAGCGTAACTGGTACTTAATTTATCGACCCCGAAAGGATGAAAGGCAAAGTTGACCTTGATGGAATTTGAACTCAGAACGTAACGGCAGACGAAATATGGCTACAGATTTCGCCCGGCGTGCTAACGATTCTGCCAACTTGCCACATTAACAATAGCAATAATTATAATAATGGCTTCAAATTTTGGAACGAGGTCAGCAATTTGGGGTGGGGTGAATCGATTACATTGACCCCAGTGTTCAACTGGTACTTATTTTATTGACCCTGAAAGGATGAAAGTCTAAGTCAACCTTGGCAGGAAAAAAAAGTGACAACACCAATGCTGGCGCCAACCATGACCACCATCTCTTTACTCTTTTATCTTTTACTTGTTTCAGTCATTTGACTGCGGCCATGCTGGTGCACTGCCTTTAATCGAACAACTCGACCCCGGGACTTATTCTTTTGTAAGCCCAGTACTTATTCTATTGGTCTCTTTTGCCGATCCGCTAAGTAACAGGGACATAAACACACCAGGATTGGTTGTCAAGCAATGCTAGGGGGACAAACACAGACACACAAACGCATATATATATGATGGGCTTCTTTCAGTTTCCGTCTACCAAATCCACTCACAAGGCTTTGGTTGGACCGAGGCTATAGTAGAAGACACTTGCCCAAGGTGCCACACAGTGGGACTGAACCCGGAACCATGTGGTTCGTAAGCAAGCTACTTACCACACAGCCACCCCTGCATCTATTTTTTAAAATTTATACATCAATAAGCATTGACAAATTTAAAGACTGCACTACCTCACCTGTCTGGTTCTTTTGATAACCTGTAACATATTGGTTGGCACCATTGATCAGACCATTCCACCATTCCAGCTTTATAAAAAAAAGGCATGACAATAAAATTTTAAAAAAAAGAAAAAAAGCGTAACAGAAATAAATAAATAAATAAATAAACAACAATAAAAGACAAAAGTTATTATTTGACCGAAATACACACCACTCATGTGACGAGACACACACATGGCATGTGTATATTTCACCGTTTATTTGTTCTCATTTCAGTGGGAGGGTGGTAGGTTGGAGGTGGGAGGAGAGGAGAGAGATTTTTTTTTTTTGTTGTTTTTTTTTTTTTCTTAAATTATTTTTTTTTTAAAGCTTTTCAGTTTGAGATAAAGCAAATTATACATTATACCTATTTCTTTATTACCCACAAGGGGCTAAACACAGAGGGGACAAACAAGGACAGACATAGGTATTAAGTCGATTACATCGACCCCAGTGCGTAACTGGTACTTAATTTATCGACCCCGAAAGGATGAAAGGCAAAGTCGACCTCGGCGGAATTTGAACTCACAACGTAACGCAGACGAAATACCGCTAAGCATTTCGCCCGGCGTGCTAACGTTTCTGCCAGCTCGCCGCCTTTTATACATTATACCGTAAACATGCATGCGTCAATGTCCTGAAATTCATCGTTCTTCATCACCATCATCATCATTATTATTTAAATTTTTCGTGTCCATTTCACCATGGTTTCATGTCTTGGACAAGTCTTTTCTGGCACAGTGTCAGGCTGTTTGTTGCAATTCTATGAGTTTTTTTTTTTTTCATTCATTTAATTATTTTTTACATTTTTTTCTCTTTACTCTTTTACTTGTTTCAGTCATTTGACTGCGGCCATGCTGGAGCACCGCCTTTAGTCGATCAAATCGACCCCGGAACTTATTCTTTGTAAGCCCAGTACTTATTCTATCGGTCTCTTTTGCCGAACCGCTAAGTGGCGGGGACGTAGACACACCAGCATCGGTTGTCAAGCAATGCTAGGGGGGACAAACACAGATACACAAACATATACACACACATATATATATATATATATTATATACATATATACGACAGGCTTCTTTCAGTTTCCGTCTACCAAATCCACTCACAAGGCATTGGTCGGCCCGGGGCTATAGCAGAAGACACTTGCCCAAGATGCCACGCAGTGGGACTGAACCCGCAACCATGTGGTTGGTTAGCAAGCTACTTACCACACAGCCACTCCTGCTTAGTTATTTTTTTTTTGTCATTTCTTTCATGAAATTTTCCACTTACTCTGAGATCAAATTTTTCTCCTCACTTCTTCCTCTTTTGCACGATTCCTTCAACGTAGGATCGCTTGGCACTTCTTTAAAAACCAACTGTCGGCCTTTGCATCATAACGCATCACATATCCACATGCAAGCACAGTCTTCTATCTTGCACCCTTATATTTATTCCCTCAAACAATCGCCTCAATTAAGGTTCTGTCATTACATACACACCGAGCATCCAAGCAAACTCGCTTCCTGCCCCTAACAACACCAATGATTTCCTACATGGCGCTTAAGGCCACAAAATCTCAGGTAAGTTTCACATCAGGCAAATGCAACATTTTTAGAGAAGTGGGCCACATGAGTCATGGCTCACCATCAAGGGCGCCGCACCACTAAGAAAAATATCCAAGGTAATTTTCCATTAGGTGTGCCATTCTTCAGTAAGTGCCACAGGTTGCAGTTGACCCACATACTGCTTTAGATGGTTAACATCGATCCCAGTATATGACTGGTACTCTATTTTATTGACCTCAAAATGATGAATGGCAAAGTTGACCTTGAAATGTTTAAAGAATGCCATTAGATACCACAAGGTTCTACTGATTCTATCAATCAATCATCTTAATAATAATAATAATAATCATCATAATAATAATGATAATAATAATTATAGTAATAACGATCCTTTCTACTATAAGCACAAGGCCTGGAATTTGTGGGGAGGGGGGACAGTCAATCACATGGACCCCAGTACTTGACTGGTACTTAATTTATTGGCCCTGAAACGATGAAAGGCAAAGTCGACCTTGGTGGAATTTGAACCCAGAATGTAATGACGGACGAAATGTCACAAAGCATTTTGTCCTGTGTGCTAACAATTCTGCCAGCTCACTGCCTTAATAATAATAATCACGTAACCGATGTTGTTATACATCGCTGGTCACAATGCGCTTCGCATTGTTTTAGCCTTTGAATGACGCCACCCCGCTGGCTAAGCGAGCAGGCCAACAGAAGAAAGAGTGGGAGAAAGAGTACAGCAGGGATCACCACCCTCTGCTGGAGCCTCGTGGAGCTTTTAGGTGTTTTCGCTCAATAAACACTCACAACGCCCGGTCTGGGAATCGAAGCCGCAAGTCCACTGCCCTAACCACTAGGCCATTGCGCCTCCACATAATAATAATAATAATAATAATAGTAATAATAGCTTAAGGGCTTAGTCAATTAAATCAGCCTAAACAATGATATCACTGCATACATAGATGCCAAAACAAATGCGCTTGTCTGATGTATATATATATACACACATGCACACATACATACATAGTCATCAAGCTAAAAAAACGTGCATATATCCAAAAACGTATAATGATGTTGAAGATGATGTTGATGACGATGATGATGACAGCAATGATAGATCATGTATCATTTGCAATGATGTATGTAGCAGTTGTTCGGCCAACAGAACTAAAGTCATTGTACTGAGAGTACATGTGGCTGAGTATACCTGACACTTGCACTCCAGAATGTGATCCCCAATCAGACATCTTGAACCACACAGTTATACATACATACATATATGTATGTATATATAAATATATATATATATAAATATATATATTATAAATATATATATATATATTTTTTTACTTGTTTCAGTCATTTTGACTGTGGCCATGCTGGAGCACCGCCTTTAATCGAGCAACTCGATCACGGGACTTATTCTTTGTAAGCCCAGTACTTATTCTATCGGTCTCTTTTGGCGAACCACTAAGTGACGGGGACATAAACACACCAGCATCGGTTGTCAAGCAATGCTAGGGGGACAAACACACACGCACATACATATATATACGTATATACGACGGGCTTCTTTCAGTTTCCGTCTACCAAATCCACTCACAAGGCTTTGGTCGGCCCGAGGCTATAGTAGAAGACACTTGCCCAAGGTGCCACGCAGTGGGATTGAACCCGGAACCATGTGGTTGGTAAACAAGCTACTTACCACACAGCCACTCCTGCACCTATATATATATTATATATATTGTTTGTTTCCTTGTTTTTGAGGCCGTTTTTCCAAATTAGTGAATATCACAAGTGATAAATGGTGATTTCTTTGTTGACAAATTGTCTGTAAGTTTTGTGTCTTTGAAAATATATGGAATAAGAGACTGCTTATTTAAAAAAAAAAAAAAAAAAAGGTGAGGAAGTGTTAGTGATGGGAAGGGCATTCATCCATCTGGTTGTAAAACAAAACCGCAATCATAAATTTGCCTAACCCATGCCAGCATGGAAAAAAAAAAAAACAATGAACAATCTATATATATATGTTTCTGTCATTTTGTGAACCACAAAGCTATGAGGACGTAAATACACCAACACCAGCTGTCAAGTGATGATGGGAGGACAGACACAAAGACACATGCACATAGGTACATACATATACTCTTACTCTTACTCTTTTACTTGTTTCAGTCATTTGACTGCAGCCATGCTGGAGCACCGCCTTTAGCCGAGCAACTCGACCCCGGGACTTATTCTTTTTGTAAGCCCAGTACTTATTCTATCGGTCTCTTTTTGCCGAACCGCTAAGTGACAGGGACGTAAACACACTAGCATAGGTTGTCAAGCAATGCTAGGGGAACAAACACAGACACACAAACATACATATATATATATATACATATATACGACAGGCTTCTTTCAGTTTCCGTCTACCAAATCCACTCACAAGGCATTGGTCGGCCCGGGGCTATAGCAGAAGACACTTGCCCAAGATGCCACGCAGTGGGATTGAACCCGGAACCATGTGGTTGGTTAGCAAGCTACTTACCACACAGCGTGTATATATATATATATATATATATATATACACACACAACAGGCTTCTTTCAGCTCCTGCCTACCAAATCCACTCACAAGGATTTGGTCAGTCCAAGGCTATAGTAGAAGACACTTGCCCAAGATGTCACGCAGTGGAACTGAACCCAGAACCATGCGGTTGGGAAATAAGCTTCTTACCACACAGCTGTGCCTATCGACACTGTTTTGAATTACTCATTTACCTTATAGCTTCACAATTTCAAAGGTGTGATCGTATATTTTCAGAATGTGAGAGGTTGGGATCTGGTCAGATTATAAAACAGGAGAATACTCCGGCCAGATTAAAAGGCTAAAAGGTTAAATGGTAAATCTTGGATAAAACATTAAATTGCATTTGGTGATGGTGCTCCAGCTTGGGAGTTGAGCAATTTTGTAGAGTAAGATGTTACTCTCTACTGCTTCCAGGTCAGGTGTGGCTCAGGGCGGTACTACCTGTCGAGGACTCCAGTTATGGGTCAAATAGTGGAATTTAAGCTTAGGCTGCAAAGATGACAGAACTAATTAATGCTGCAAGACATTATTTTGTTTACCTTAATTATATTTTATTGCCACAAGAGCGACAGGTAAATGGGCATTTTGGAGACAGGTAATTAACAAAAGAGAGCTGGTTACACAGATACTGAATGAAATGAAACGAGTGTCTTATTATACACATTTATACAAAACTAGCAGTATCGCTCGGCGTTGCTCGGGTTTGTAAGGGAAATAACTATATAAGCATTTTTAGAGATGTAAAGTATAATAGCCATCTCAATATGGCTAACCACAAAGGGGGGGTGTTACTGTAGCTTTTTACGTTCTGAGATTTAATAATACATTTTTAGAGAGTTACTTCCCTTATATAATAGCAAAAAAAATGCATTAAAAATGGGAAAAAATGATGGTAAATTTATTTTTAAATCGTAAACGTGCGCTAATACCCAGAAGGGCTCAATATGAATCACGACTATAAGATACCTGCTTTTGGTTACACTGCACCGCAAAATGTGGGAGTAGTTAGGAATCTAAATTGTAGGAGACAGACACAACTTCACTTTTAAATATAAAGATATGGTGATGTCCCAAGAAGAAAACTTGTCACACAGAGCCAATCAAGGAACAGTACAAATTCAGGATGATCCTGGTTACCAAGGGTAAATACCTTCTCGTAGCCCTCATTCTCAGGCTGACAGGTGCACACTGAGGGCAGGCTCATTCAAGTGAGTCATGCTTACCACTTTCATCCACCTCTACCAAATTTACTACAGGGCAGCTATTCCCTCTCCTTCCTCTCAAATGGAGTAAGGCACAACGGCCAGGCAGAAATATATAATGGGACGAGTAGACAATGTATGTATTTCCTACTCTCTTTTACTTGTTTTAGTCATTTGACTGCGGCCATGCTGGAGCACCGCCTTTAATCGAGCAACTCGACCCCGGGACTTATTCTTTTGCAAGCCCAGTACTTATTCTATCGGTCTCTTTTGCCGAACCGCTAAGTAACGGGGACATAAACACACCAGCATCGGTTGTCAAGCAATGCTAGGGGGACAAACACAGACACACAAACGCATATATATACATATATACGACGGGCTTCTTCCAGTTTCCCTCTACCAAATCCACTCACAAGGCTTTGGTTGGCCCAAAGCTATAGTAGAAGACACTTGCCCAAGGTGCCACGCAGTGGGACTGAACCCGGAACTATGTGGTTGGTAAACAAGCTACTTACCACACAGCCACTCCTACGCCTATGACCAAAACTTTCAGGGATAGCTTGCTCTCAATCCGCTTGTAACCTTGTCTCAGTTTCTTATTCATTTGGAGAACCTGACTGAATCAAACCCCAGTTCAGTGACCGGGATGCTGACTAGCAGCATGGACTTGCCTCATCAAGTGCTGATCTGCAGGCTCAGATTTGTCAGGGTTAATCTTTTACTCCTGTTACCACCTTGTATCCTTTTAAAGTGGTATCACCCACTATGACCCCCATGGTGTCCAGTGACAAAGTTTGTATTTCCTGACATTGTTCTCTGGCATCTTAGCTTCAAAAGGTTGTCCCTCAATCTCTCGACCTCACACAGCAATAGTTCAGCAGTCCAGTGCAAATATAGAAGAGATGAGAGAAGACACCTTTGATGGACTATGTGATTCAATATAGTTTCCATCAAGTGATGTGGCTATTTACTGAGATCATCAGGCCACTGGACAGATGCTGCCACACAAGGCCAAAAGCTGGCTGTAGTGGTACTACCAAGTAGCATTAGTTGACCATTGAATGCCACTCTCCCTAATAGTAATAATTAAATGAAACATCACAGATCCATAGTAATGTGTATGCGTGTGTGTGTAATGAAGGTGCATGGCTCAGTAGTTAGGGTGTTCAGTTCACAATCAGGGGTTCAATTCCTGGCGATACATGTCCTTGAGCAAGACACTTTTTTTCACGCTGCTCCAGTCCATTCATTGGACAAAACTGAGTAGTACCTGTTTTTCAAAGGGCCAGCCTTGTCACATGTTGTGTCATGCTAAATTTCCCTAAGAAATCCATTAAGGGCATGCATATCTGTGGTGTACTCAGCAACTTGCATGTTAATTTCATGCGCAAGCTGTTCTGTTGATCGGATCGATTGGGATCCTTGTCATCGTAATCAATAAATTGCCAATGTACTAGTGTGTGTGTGTGTGTGTGTATGTATATATATATATATTTTTCTTTACTACCCACAAGGGGCTAAACATAGAGGGGACAAACAAGGACAGACATAGGTATTAAGTCGATCACATCGACCCCAGTGCGCAACTGGTGCTTAATTTATCGACCCCGAAAGGAAGAAAGGCAAAGTTGACCTCGGCGGAATTTGAACTCAGAACGCAGCGGCGGACGAGATACCGCAAAGCATTTCGCCCGGCGTGCTAACGATTCTGCCAGCTCGCCGCCTTCTATATATATATATATACACACATTGTTGACATTATAAGAATTTAGAAATTTTTAGAGAATGTGAAATAATTTGTTTTTAACAGTTGAACTTGAAGAAGATAAAGCTATAAATAACAGTGTTGTAAATATTAAGTTGAAACACACTTTGGATAGAATAAATCAGCTGCTGCCCATAGGACTCGAACATACATCTCCTCTATACACGACAGATGGTCTAACACTGGACTAATTTTTTAACGTTCTTTGGAAGCCTAGTACTTATTCTATTGGTTGCTTTTGCCGAACCGCTAAGTTACGGGGACGTAAACACTCCAGCATCGGTTGTCAAGTGATGTTGGGGGGACAAACACACACACGTATATATATATATATATACATATATATGACGGGCTTCTTTCAGTTTCCGTCTACTAAATCCACTCACAAGGCTTTGGTCGGCTCGAGGCTATAGTAGAAGACACTTGCCCAAGGTGCCATGCAGTGGGACTGAACCCGGAACCATGTGGTTGGTAAGCAAGCTACTTACCGCACAGCCACTCCTGCATTTATATATATATATATATATATATATATATATATGTAGTATACTTTATTTAAAAGCAGCAGAAATATAACAAAAGCTGTTACTCAGAGTTTCACGTTCCCGTTCGTCGGACAGTTTTGTTATATAGTGTATATAAATGTATATGCAATATTAATGCTGACATGTAAAATAATCTATTGTACACTGGAATTATTATTACATGATAAAGGCTGCGAAGCAGTCGTAATCCCAAGGATAACAAGTGGGTTAAATATATTCACCTCTCACACCTCCTGACTTTTTATGGTTAATGTATGAATGAAAATGGTACATGATGGATATGGTGGACACATGTAAGGGAAAGACGAAAGCCAAGATCAAGAAATAAATCAAAATATTTGCTGAATGGATGGCGAGGGCAAAAAACCATTTTTGGTTCTGAAATAATTGATGGCTGCTTTTCTGGAAGCATCAACATCACAGCTTGGCACTACCAAAGGGAACGGTGTTAAAGAACTGGAATTGCTTCAGTCTCCAAGAGACTGTTAATAAAAAGAGTGCTCTAAGTGGTTAAATATATTGACCTCTCACACCTCCTGACTTTTTATGGTTAATGTATACATGAAAATGGTTCATGATGGATATGGTGGACACATGTAAGGGAAAGACGAAGGCCAAGATCAAGAAATAAAACAAAATATTTGCTGAATGGATGGCGAGGGCAGAAAACTAGTTTTGGTTCTGAAATAATTGATGGCTCCTTTTCTGGAAGCATCAACATCACAGCTTGGCACTACCAAAGGGAACGGTGTTAAAGCACTGGAATTGCTTCAGTCTCCAAGAGACTGTTAATAAAAAGAGTGCTCTAAGTGGTTAAATATATTCACCTCTCACACCACCTGACTTTTTATGGTTAATGTATACATGAAAATGGTTCATGATGGATATGGTGGACACATGTAAGGGAAAGACAAAGGCCAAGATCAAGAAATAAATCAAAATATTTGCTGAACGGATGGCGAGGGCAGAAAACTAGTTTTGGTTCTGAAATAATTGATGGCTGCTTTTCTGGAAGCATCAACATCACAGCTTGGCACAACCAAAGGGAATGGTGTTAAAGAACTGGAATTGCTTCAGTCTCCAAGAGGCTGATAATAAAGGGAGTGCTCTGCAGCGCAAGCTGTAATACACACACACACACACACACATGCATGTACAAAAGCTGATTCAAAACTTCAACACTCTTTTTCATCATCTTACAATTTTGCTGTAAGTGTGTGTGTTTGTGCGTGTCTGTGGGTGCGCATAAATGCACTCATGTACATGTATGCTGTATATGCATGTGTGTGTGTGTGTATAAAAGTAGACAGATGTGCACATTTTATCTTCAAAAAAATCGTATTACTTTTTAAACCACCTCAATGTCATTATAACAGTGATTATATATATATAAATATATATATATATACATACATACACACACACACATACATATACATGAGGGTGAACCAGAGAGTAATACAAATAAAAATTGCATATGTATGCATGTATGTATATATATAAATATATCTATACAGACATGCACAAACATACATATATATATATATATATATATACACATACATACAATTTTTTAACTGGATATTTGCAAGCTATTATTTATAGATTTTCCACTTTGAGCTCAACCATTAGAAATAAATTATATGTGTGTGTGTGTGTATGTATGTATGTTTGTATACATACACATACATATGTAATTGCAATATTAATGCTGACATGTAAAATAACCTATTGTACACTGAAATTACTATTACATGATATCTTTTACATAAATGTAAATTTCCTTTTGAGATTTATTAAGGGGCTCCGCACATGACCCTTTTCAACAAGACTGGCAGGATCGTGGTTGATTTAGATTTTATCAATAATGTTTGAAGGTATGTAACATCTGCAGGGAACATGTTAGCCAAGAGGATCAACGCTGTGGTGGTGGTGGTGGTGGTGCGGGGGTGGGTGGAAATAAGAAAAAAAAGGAATTGAGGTACGGGTGAAGGGGGGAATGGTTAGCACAGGATATGCCCGGATGAGACAGGGTGGTAGTGATGGTGGCAGGGTTTGGTCGGAAGGGATGAGACAGCTGTATCAAGCAGACTAGTTCCATCAGGGTAGCGAGAGGAAAAAAAAGACGAAAGACACAGCATGTCTGAGGGAGCAAGTACACTGGTTTCATATTTTAGCACAAGGCCAGTAGTTTTGGGAGGTGGGGGAGGAGGTAAGCTGATTATATCAACTCCAGTGCTCAACTGGTACTTATTTCATTGCCTGTCCCCACCTCGTGAAAGCATGAAAGACAAAGTCGATCTCAGGGGAATTTGAACCCAGAACATAAGCATGAATGAAATGTCGCTAAGCATTTTGCCCAGCGTGCAAACGATTGAGCTCACTGCCTTATGAGGAGACAGGTATATCACCTTTTATCTTCTACCTGTCTCAGTCATAAGACTGCAGTCATGCTGGGGCACTGCCTTCGAGAATTCGAGAACCTGGCACTTTTACTTTTTAAGCCTGGTACTTGTTCTACTGGCCTCTTTCGCCAAAGTGCTAAGTCACAGGGAAATAAACAAACCAACACCGGTTGCCAAAGCATGGTGGGAGACAAACACAGACGTAAAGACACACACACATATATATACATATGACAGGTTTTTTTCAGTTTCTTTCACAAGGCCTTGGTCAGCCTGAGGATATAGTAGAAAACATTTGTCCCAAGGTGTTGCACAGTGTGACTGAACCCGGAACCATGTGGTTGGGAAGCATTAGTAGAGATATGTGTTCACGGGTTATAGCACAGCTATAAAAATCCCCAGCAGAAAAGGACTCCGTCCTAGCAGCTTAATTATTTAATTTCTTAAATCTACCCAAGTTCACTTCTCATTACTGATGTACTCAAACGCAGGGCCATCTTTACAGCATTATAGTCCCTGGGCAAATTAATGCACTGGATCCTGTAGCATTTATTGACAGCAAGTACAGAGCTCAGAATCAGATCTATAGATCTGTGAGGGGTACCCCAGGTGACTACAAACGTGTGTCTACACCCTTAAGATGACAATGCTCGAAGGAAAGGTGTGAATGTCACATCTTCCTGTTTTGTTTTGAACATAAAAATTTGCAGTTTTATCTTGGTTTAGAAGGTTAGAAAAAATAAAAGAAGGAAAAATGAGTTAATAGAAATGGTTTTTTTTTTAATACCACTGATATTGTATTATGAAAATGAAAGTAAAGCGAACATGAAATACATGGAGTACAACAGAGTACATGTACGAGGCAGCAGAGACTCATCATATGAACAAAGTAATGTAAATCTATAATATACATATATATATATATATATATTATATATATAACATAATATTTATTTTATATAATATATACATACATACACACATATGTACATGTATGCATATATACATGTACATATGCACACATAGACACAAACATACAAATATATTTATATACATATTATACACAGACACACATATATACAGACACACATATATATATACATACACACATATACATGCATGTAAATAATAAAAAAAAAACACTGCTAATATGAACTCGTTTACAACATATGTGGTTAGTTGTAAAATACAATATAAAACAGCCAAAAAGCCCTATATATAGGTTTCTTTTTTTTTTTTGGTATTTTTTTCTTAAAAGAGACAGTTTCCTGATATTAAATAGAGGAGAGATAAATTACCCACTGGATAGGCAGCTAGTCTATCTTTGGTGCAAATTCACAACTTACTTATTGCAGCTGATTGGGAACTCATGATTTTTAAGCTGCTATCCAGTATGTTTAGACACCCTCCAATTTTGCATGATTGATTGATTGGTCGGTTGGTCGGTCAGTTGGTGACTCTCGTTTAGATAGGAAGGAAATGACAAAGAGGAGAGTGGTCACATAGACTGTCCTGATTTGGCAGTCTAGGGCATGGAAGTAGCCAATCAAAAAACATGGTAATGACATGCATGAATGAACCATGTCTGGTGTGTTAGCTACATGGTAATATAATATATTCCTGATAATTTTCCAACCATTACCATCCCTATATATACATACATACACACATATGTATATACAAATGTAATGATAATGAGGATGCGTACTCAACACTACGATTGGCAGATAAATATTTTCTCTATTTGTGGATAGACAATGTTACCATTGGTTTCATGCGAAACATTACAATTATCAAGTGTTCCATAATTAATGATGCAACTATGATTTACCTCCTCTTATCAGTATATCATGTATTTCACTCCATATCACCAAACAACGTTTCAAATCTCACAAAGTCTCTTGTAACCTTATATGGCTATGTCCAAAAGGAAATGGATTACCAATACTTTAAGTGATAATTGTGATGTATTGCATGAAACTGATGGTAGAATTGTATATCCACAAATAAAGAATATATATATATTATATATATATATATATATATAGTACAAAGTAAGATAGTGGTTATGGGTGAAACCCGCTATGGGATATCATTTATCCAATATACTGTTGGTAAAGTACTCAAATTCTTAATACATAAATGTTTTTAATTGCAATGCAATTAAGTCATTTATTGTATTATCTATTGTTTTATATAATATTTTTGTATGCTTTTGATGTTCTCATTTGTAAAATGAATAAATAATCCAGCATTATAATATCCGTAAGTTGATGAACAAACCAAATTTGTTTCTCCATTTTCATATATATATATATATATATATATATATATATTGCTCAAGAGTTTTACAATTTTGGTACCTAAAACGGTAAAGTTTTCATTGGCTGGATAACAGACATTGAGCAATTGAACAAAAAAAAAAATGCTATATGGTGGTCTAGTAGAACAATGTTCTTTGATTTACAGTTTTCTCTCCACCACCTTCTCATCTATGTTGGGTATATTAGAGACATGCACATCTAATACACCAGGACAATTAAGAAGATAGCTGTGTGACCTTCAGTTGTAAACAGAAAGCAAGAATACCAGCACTCCCAGTACCCCAGCCACCAACCCAAATGGGCCGTACAACGATGACGAAAACAATAATGGCAATGTCACACCATAAGTGTAACAGGTTAGCATGCTTGCCTTCTATTCCCAGATTTTCCAGTCAGCACAGGTTGGTTTTAAAAACGTTTATGAACCTTCTGGATCGCTGCTTTTATTTTTTAAGATTTGGATTTTTATCAAATAGAACCTCCAAACTCAGCACTTTAAGGCATTAATTTGGCTTTTTAGTGCTGAATACCACCCTCCCACAAATTCCTCTTCATTGTTTTTTTTCAGAACATTAACGTGTGTGTATATATACATATATATATATATACACACATATATACATACACACATATACATTCACACACACGCACTGATATATATATATATATATACACACATATGTATATATACACATATATACATACACACACACAAATACATACACACACACACACTCACATATATATATATTTATACACACATATGTATATATATATATACACACATATATACATACACACACATATACATACACACACATGCACTCATATATATATATATATACACACATATGTATATATATATATATATATATATATATAATATATATATATATACACACACACACATATACATGCACTCATATATATATATACACGCATATGTATATATAAAACGATAATCGTCAAAATAAATGACAATCAAATTGAAATACAGTCACTGTAGGAAATCTGTTGAATCACTGATAATTAATTAAACTTCAAAAAAAAAAAATTGTTTTTTTTTTTTAAAGCAAGATGATTTGATTTTTTAAACCAGTTTCAAATAATATCACGAGTTTTCCTCTCCTCACTTTGAACAACAACAAAAAAAAAAGAGCATGATAGAGAGAGAGAGAAAGTATAAATAAAAATAAAATAAATAAAGTCATAAATAAAGTTTACAAAAAAAAAAAAAAGAAAAAAAAAAGAAAATTGTGATATCTTACAAATAGCAGCAAATTCCAATACACCCAACCAATTATTATTATTCTTTGTTTTTTTTTTATAGTTTTCTTTGCTTTTTGTTTTTTGATGTAGGTTCTGAGATTCTCACACCCATACAACTACCGCCACACATACACATACACACACTGCTATATATATATAGTTTTTGGTTATTCAAAGAGAAAAGAAGTCAGCCATTCTTTCTTTAAATCTCCTTTTCCTTTCTTTCCTGTTCTTTGGTGTAACATTTACAAAATAAAAAAAAAAAAAAGAAAAAACATGATCTGTCTATGATATGGTAGTGGTGGTGGTAGTGGAGGTGGTCATCGTGGGGAGTGTTGGGAAGGAGGGAGGGAGGGAGGGTGAGTGTTGAAATTTTAATCCATTGATAAAAAAAAAAAAAAATTTGGACAGAAGTTAATTATTCGGTTTTGTTCATGTTATTGAAAAAAGACAAAAAAATTTTAATTCATGAACATACATCCACACACACACACACATACATGCATGCATACATACGTACGTACGTACGTACATGCATACATACATATGTACGTACGTACATATAGTCCCTTCTCAAACAAAAATTTTCTCTCTTCTTCCCATATATTCTTTTCGTTTGAGCAAGAAAACTTGTAAATCGTTAACGATATTCATAATTAGAAGGGAGACGAGGTCAGTGATGAGATAGATAAGGAAGATGAGGCAAATTAAAGCCGCAAAAGAAAAAAAAAAAAAACGATATATCTGATATATGTGTGTGTGTGTGTGTGCCTGTGTGTGTATATGTGTACACACATACACACGCGTGCACACACATAAATATATATATATATATATATATATATATATTATATATATATATATGCTTATGTGTAAAAATCAAAAATTCAGGCTTATATGATGCAAAAATGTCTTGAAGTGTGACATGAACGTTGAAAATGGTAGGCAGCAGAACTTTCGACTTGGTGTTGTTGTTGATGTTGTGAGAGTTATTACTGCTGCTGTTGCTGTTGTTGTTGTTGCTGTCGCTGCCGCCACTCTCAGGGGGGACCTCTGGCTCTGACCCTGGCCAAGCAGAAATCGAAGGATCAGATGTGACAGCCGCAGCGAGCTTTTTCTCGCAGCAGGCCTTCAGGTGCTGTTCGAATGCACTGAGCTGGTCAGTTTTGAAAGTACAGAAGGGGCAGCAGTACTTTAAGTAGTCTGTCCAGAGTGCAGACACAGCAGCGGCTGCCGATGCAGCGGTGAGGGTCAGGCTGGTGGGGCTTGAGGGCCACCACTCAGCAGTAGAAGCAGGAGGGGTAGTGTGGCCGTCAGAGGTGGTAACAGCAGAAGCAGCAGGAATGACAGTAGCAGCAGCAGCAGCAGTAGTAGTAGTAGCAGCAGCAATAGCAGTACTGGTAGTAGGACCAACAGGTGAATAAACTGAAGACTTAAATATCTGGCAAGGTTTGATAATACTCTCAGGAATATCCATCAGAGATTCATGGCAGAGTACGACAATATTGATGTTCTCTTTGGGAGTATTTTGGTGAGTGCGGATGTGGTTCTCCATAAATTCTCTGGAAATAAAAAAAAAAGTACACAATAGAAAACAATAAGCAAAATTAAAATGGGTTTTTTTTTTTTTTTTTTTTTTTTTTTGGAAGTATGGAGCAGTGTCTGTGACCTTTGTAATGTCTCAATAACTTTTGTAGGGTCTTCTGGAACTAACATGGGGCTGAAATGGTTTATGGTTTTATGTTGAGCCCAAACACCACCAGTCAATATCGGCAGGATATACATTAGCTGGAAGGGAATTCCAGGAGGTTGATGTGCCAAGGAAATAATAGGGTAAAGACCCCCTTCAGTCATAAATGACCATGGGAGTGCACCTAGGAAGTTCCCCCTCTGAGGTACAAGTCTGAGCAAGGTTGTTTATGGAAGACTAGCAGTCACCCATGCATACCAGCCTCCCACTTTTCATGCCACCAATGTTATCCAAGGGAAAAGCAAAGGGGCCAATACAGCTTGGCACCAGAGACATTGCAACTCATTTCTACAGCTGAGTGAACTGGAGCAACGTGAAATAAAGTGTCTTGCTCAAGAACACAACATGCAGCACAGTCCGAGAATCGAACTCACAACCTCATGATCGTGAGCCTGACGCTCTAACCACTGAGCCATGTGCCTTCACTATTTTTAATTAATTGAAAGAAAAACTGTATTTCAGCAGAAATATAACAAAAAGGTTAACCTTGAAATAAGGTGAACTTGGCAGGATTTGAACTCAGAACATAAGGAGCTGGAATAAATACCACAAGGCATTTTGTCCAATGGTCTGCACAGCCCTTATATTATTAATAGTGGTATAAGGTAGTGAGCTGGCAGAATCGTTTGCATGCTTTCTTCCAATTCTTTACATTCTGGGTTGAAACTTTTGTGGGTCGATAAAATAAGTACCTGTCGAGCACTGGTTCTGCCAGCTAACTGCCTTAGAAAAGATTATTAACAACAACAGATAATTAATTAGCAGAGTCATTAGAACGGCAGGCAGAATACTTTGAAGTATTTGTTCCAATTCACCACATGATGAGTTCAAATTCTGCTGAAGTCAACTTTGCCTTTCATCTTTTCCAGGGCCCTCCCCACCAAAAAAAAAGTACCAATGCAATATGATAGACTGGCTGGCTGGCTGGCAATATTTATTTCAGCTCTCAGTTCAAATCTCACCATGGCCTACTTCGGAGCTAAACTAAGTCTGTCACCCTGTTTAACATCACCACCTGGTACCTAAGGTATCTTTAGCAGGGTCCAACCCATTGCAAGTGTTCACACCCCTATTACAAGCATTTAGAATGGCTGTCCAGTTTTGAGGATTACCTTCCTCCCTAACCAGACTTAGAGATCCTGCAAGGGGCCATAGGCACTGCCTACCTTCCCAATTAAAAGACAAAAGATAAATAAAAAAAAATATCAGGAAAAAAAAAAAACAGGCTTTTCTCTTACCTTGGGTATGTTTTGAAGGAACACAATGAGCACTGGTAAATTCGTCCGTAGTGTTTAGTGACATGTTCAAAAAACAGCTTTTGGCTCACCAACTGTAGTGAACATATGGTGCAAGTGTAGAGAAGGGTCTGGTTTTTAATACAAGAAGCCTTTGAGTATAAGCTTCTATAATCGGTGGTCACATAGATGTCAGTGGACTCAGAGCTAGTAGTAGTAGCAGAAGTAGTATTAGTGGTAGTAGTAGTAGTAGTAGTATTCGTCGTCCGGTGTGGGTTACATACATCAGAGGGAGTTTGTTCATTCTTGATAGCCACATCAGCTGTGTCCGGTTTGACTGGATTATTTAGCAAGGAGTCCATAGGGTCAGGCGGTCGGTGATTACCTGTCGACATGATGCAGCCGTGCACCGCCTGCACATGCTTCGACATCTCCCCGTCGAACCAACTGGTGTAAGGACATTCTGAACATCTGTTCACCTCTAGCTCTAAATGGTGCATTCGAATGTGGTCCATGACCTTGCGGTGACTTTTTGACCTGAGCTGGCAGAATGGACATTTGAAAAGTTCAGAATCATCGAGTTGATACTTTATCATCCGGACGATCGACAACTGCTGCTGATCCGTGCAGCTATTTGAGACTTTCATTTGGTCGTCGTCATAACTCCAGCTGAAGATACAATCAACATCATCATCATCATCATCTGTAAAACTGTCGGCAAGGAGCATAGGAGAATCGGTGTTGCTCTTTTCTTCCTTGTTGCTCATCTCGTAGTCAGTTCCTGTCCTGTGCTGTGTTGACATTAACTTGTTTTCAGCCGCCTGCCATTTATTTGCATTCGGTCTCGGCTTATTTGAACTCGCTTTCCTTTTCTTTGGCTGCTTTCTGACTTTATAAGGATCTCTTTTCGGCTTCGGGTTTTTAGACTTTCGGTTTGCATCTGTAGCACCCCGTGGTTTGGCGGCAATAGGCACGATGATTTCTGGACGTCTGGTTTTCTGTCGGAAAATTTGGAAATTCTGACAAGGTAGTTCAGAGGGATTGGCAACCTTTTTCGGGTGCATCGAAAGAATGTGTTGTCGCGCTTCATCTTCGGTGGCCATGCTGGTGATGCAGAAATTGCAGAGGTAGGAACCATCGTAAGTCTTGAATATATAGCGATTATATATCTCCATATCGACTTTCTGTAATTCCGGCAATATCTCACCTGATCTCTGTGTCTGAGACTCTGTGTCATTCCCTGACTGAGCAGCCAGCTTCTCAGTCATATGAAATTCCCTATCACGGAGGGTTTCAGAAACCATATCATTATTTAAGTTCTCTAATGAATTTCTTTCATTAGCTTTGCTTTGAGCTGTTTTCTGTTTAAGTCGTTTTGCTGGAACACGCTGGTTTTGCTTCGTGGCTGGACGTTTAACTGGACGTGGATGGTCCTGGTTTTCATCGTATAATAAATTCAAAGCCAAGGCATCTTCACTTCCTTCCGGAAAACCATCACCTTTGGCAGAATTCCTTCGAGTATGCTTTAGGGCCATCGATTCTTCATTTGCATCTCTTGGACTAGATTGTTCGCTGGTATTCTTAGACTGAGTTTTAACCTTTCGACCCTTGGCAGGCTGATGTAAGTGTTTTTTAAGTAACTGTGATCTTTTGGAATTCTTGCGGGAAGATCCAGCGCTCTCCTCTTTGGATTTCAGCAAAATACCAACATTGGTTAATTCGTCAGAGTGCTCTTGCCACATGTGTTTCTTCACTTCGTCAGCAGACATGTTCACAGAATTGCAGAATACACAGCGATACAGTGTTGGCGGAGCAGATGGCACGGGAGAGGTGTTTTCTGACTTACCATCAGTCTTGGAGCTTTCTTGCTTCTCACCAGACAATTTGGATCGAACAGAAGCAGTCAGATTCATTATTGGAGATTGTAAGTTACCTTCAATGCTTTTACCAAAAGCGCCGTGAACATAAGAAATATGTCTCAAGACGTTTGTCTGATATATGCTACAGTAAGAACAAACCTTACACTTGTAGAGATTCCCAGGTAGTTTTTCAATTTCTATAATCTTCATTTCACTTGGAACTTTAATATTGCCTTCTTTCAATTTTGGTGACAAAGGAGGTATTTTCTCTTCACCCGTAGAAGACTGGGAAGTGGTCGTAGGAGAGAGGGGCATCTTTGGAGATTTTGCTTCTGATGTGTTTTGAGCCTTGTGGTTTTTGTTGGCAAGACAAATATTTATTTTCTTTTCCCAGTCTGGAATGCCAAGCCACTTGGCATATGGCTCGCAGCTGGCGTGATGCTTTATGCAGTGCCTCAGTATCTTACACTGCTGTAAATGGCGATAGAAACAGTAGCCGCATCGCCAGAAGTGAACATTGAGATGATTAGAAAGCAGATGCCGATGCATATAAGACGGAAAATCGGAGGAATAATCGCAGAGGTTGCATTCCTGAAGCATTCCTCTGACAGTGTAGAGTTGGGACAATTTAGAGGTTAAAACGGGGCCACCCAATTTGGAATATTCTTCTTTATCGACATCACTTTCTGATTGTTTATTCATGATAACTGTCTCAGATTCAACAGGGTATTGCATAAGAGCTGATGCATCTTTGCCATCAGATTCAGGAATTTCGTTCACGGAAATTTCATCAGGACTTTCTGCTGTTTTCTCGGAATTTTCGTTGGTCAAATTAACCAACTGATCTGCATTTATAGCAGCTGGTAATTCAGTTTCGGAATTAATTACTGGTACTGAATCAGAATCTGAAGTTTTGGGCACATCTTCAGCAGAGTTGGTGTTGCCACTGGCAGCTGTTTCTGAATATTTGTCATATTTAGGTTTGTGAAATTCGTATTTCCGTCTCGTATTTATACAAACAACCATGTTTTCATGCCGTTTGATGTGTCCATAGAAACCCATTACGCTCTGAGATTGATAGGGACACCGAGGGCAGTGGATGTATTCAGTGAAATGGTCCCCGACGCCAAACTTTATAATTTCCATTTCCTGCACTTTGTTAGGTGTTTCAGTTTTCAGTTCTTCTTTCTTTGAGGCACCAGATTCTTCAGGATCTGAGACACGCTGCTCCGTAGATGGCTTTTCAGGGATCACCTCAGTGTTTTTACTTTCAGCTGGCACATCTTTCTGTTTGAAGGGTTCGTTGTTAGCTTGTTGCGACCGGCCCCAACTACTACAGCGTTCCGAGGACACCTTCTTGACCGCATCGCTGTCCAATTTTTCTATTGGCTCTATGGTCTGGATCAGTTTCTTATTATTGTCTTGCTGCACCCGGAATTTTCTGGATATGATTTCAGAAGGCTCGTCTATAAGAAGGATGCCAGACTTGCGACCGAAATGTGTGCGTTCAATGTGTTGCCTAACAACAAGCTGAGATGATGATTTCATGTGGCACGACAGACACTGATGCAACGAGATTGGTTTGTTGTAATGCTCTCGATGACTACGAAATATGTGGATTTTCATAGAATTTATCTTTTCAAAGCTCTCAGAGCAGTACGGACACATGAATTTGTACTTGTCGTCCACAATATTATAAACAGAAGGCCGAAGAGTGCTGCGATTTTTTTTACCTCTCACACCCACAATTTTTTTCTTGTCTGGCATGATCTTTTTGCTTGGTAAGTCAAGATTGCTTATGGGCAAATGCTTTCCGTATGGCTGTTTCGGAACATTTTTCAACGCTTCCTTTACATGACAATGATTCAAAAACCCCTTTTTGCTGCTTGTTGCAAACGTGCACTCCTTGCACTCAAATTTCACCTCCTTGGGATTCACCATAGTTTTCAAGGGGAAGCAAGTCTTCATGTGTGCGAGGAACAATTGCGCCTTGGTCGTACTGAAAATGCAGTCTGGACAATTGTACCAGCGGCTTATAGTGTAATTACTTGACACATTACTAGAATCGTTATTGTTGAAGTTGAGGCTTTCATCGTCGTCCGCATTGTAACTGCTATTGTTCCTATTACTATCAAAGTTGTTGCCGTTCATAATCTTATCAATCCTCTTGCTGTTACTAATAAATCTATCAACAGTAATAGTATTACTTCTAACAATATCTTTTAAATTTTCAACACTACTACTGCTAAGGGTTTCAACATCAATATCATCGTCTTCAACTTCACTGTCACCAATGTTGTTGTTATTATTATTATTATTACTACTACTACTATTAATATTATTGGTGGTAGCGATGGTGGTGGCTTTCCTTTTTTTGGTTTTTTTTTTTTTAGTAATAGTAGTAATGGTAGTAATGTTAATATTATTATTATCATCATTATTGCTATTACTACTATTACCATTACTATTGATAGTTTCGTTATTATTCAAAACGAATTTCTGCTTATTCAGCAGGCTGACATAGGCGGCTGTCATTTGGTGGTCTTTCTCTTGAGGCGGTAATGATAATGTTGATGATGATAATGATGACACAGTGGCTTCTGCTTTGCTTCGGCAAAGAATCATGCTACCTGCGATCACCCGTTGAGACTCTCCAGGGTGCTCTGTGGAAATGTGTCGAAGGATTTCAGTTTTGCTTTTCTCTTTCAAATGGCAATGAGGGCACTTCACCCAGGGCACAACAAAGTTATCTCCGATATGATCAAGGAATGCACCAAGAGAGTTCAGATATGTCTGGCACCAGCGGCATTGGTAGGACGATAAATTGTCGTGATTCTCCGAGTAGTGTGCTCGAAACTCTCGGATTATGTTGGTGCCGAAATCACAATTTGGTACAGAGCATTGATGTAAGTAAACCTTTGACCGAGGAGCGGTTGTGTGCGACTGGATATGCTGCTCATAGGAGAACTGGTCAGTAAGGATTGTGGGGCAATGCAGGCACGAAAAAAGATCTTCATTTTCTTGCTTCACCACTGAGAGATCAGGAACATTTTCCTCTAGACCTGGTTCAAAGTGTGGTGATTCATTTTCTAGATGGCTAACACTGGATTTAGGGTCAGAATCCAATTCGCGCCAAGGGGCGTAATCAGTGGCATCGTAGTCTTCGTTGACTCTGACCTTTATAAAATCTGCGTAAGTACCATCTTCCGTGTCTTCCTCTTTCGTGTCGTTTTCGTCATCCCACATGTCAGCACTGAGCGAAAAAGCCGAGGTTATTGTCAAGCCAGGTAGAACTTCAGAACTTTCTGCACTTTCCGAATGTGTTGGAGACGTGTCCCCAAAATCAGTAGAGATGTCGTTAGTCTTTGCAGAAGAAACAAAATCGGAAATGCTTCTGACTCCTGAAAGTTTTACAGTAGCTGACGATTCCTGTAAACGATTTGGTGACGACGGGGTCGTAACGACATCAATGTCAGAATCCCCATCATCATCCTCTTCCTCCTCCACATCCACATCCTCATCATTATCATCATCATCTTTGTCATCAGTAGCTGCAGCGGTAGTGGCAAGAGAAAACTGACTACCGTTATCTTGATTCTCCAGCATCTCAGGATCTTCCTGATCGGTTCCACCGATTCTAAAATCATCAATGTTGGAATCTTGCAAACTGTTGCAGCCGTCCCTTCCAACGGGATCGATTGTGCCGCAAGCCGTTTCTGAGACCTTCACGCCAGTAATATGAAAAGTTTTGTAATGTCTCCCACTGGTAAAGTCATCCGTTGCCATGGTGGTGAACCCTGGATCACCTGACGGAGACTCTTTGTTCTTACTCTTAGCCAACGTTAGCTTCTCGGCCGAGTTGTTCTCCGACAAGAAACTATTACTATTATTGTGTATCTTAACTGGCTCGTTCTCTTCCGCATAGTCATGCAGTGGAGAAAACTCCTGCTGCCTATATTTCTCGACAGCTTTCTTTTTTAACATTTCATTGGATTTAATATTTTTCAACTCACAGAAAAAACATCATTATCATTATTATTATTATTACTATTAATATTGGAAGAGGTAGTCATTTCACATAACTAGACGGTGTATTTATAAAATACATAGTTTCTATGATACAAGCATGAAAACTCAGCTTGATGGTCGAATGGGGGGAACAGAAGTCCCTGAAACTCTAGCAAAAAAAGAGAAAGATGGAGACAAAAAAAGGGGATGATACAACATGTTACTTTGGAATAGACGATGGTGGGGAGTGATGGATGAATGGCTGGTGCATGGTTAGGGGCTTAAAACTCATTCGATAACATTGAGGAACTGTGTTACCGATGTTTCGTTATGCGTCAAACGTGAACCAAAAATTCATTAGAGTAGATAAAATTGAAATTCTTTTCTTAATTATTACAATTCCAGTCAGATCACAGTTCCTGATGTCAACTGACTGAGATGAAACAGAGACTTTTTGATATGGCTTCAGAAAATAAAAACAACAAAAAAAAAAACTTGAATGTTTTTTGCATAAGATAGCCAAAATAATGAAAAAAATGCTGATTTCAGTGTTTGGATTTCTTTTCTTTTTTTTAATTTTTGATTACAATATCTATCACTTTCTTTTTTTTTTTGTGTGTGTGTGTGTGTTTTTATTTCTCTCCCTTTTTATTTTTGTTTTTAATTCTTTAGATAAAAGTGAATGCGTTCTTGGAATTTGAAGATGATTTTTCTGGAATATGTTGCAGCACTTTCTTCTTTGGTTCAAAGAAAAAAAATTTAATTCCTTTACAACTTCAGGTCTTGTGATCAAGTATTGGTGGGTATTTTTCCTGTTCTTTACTTCAATCTATATTTCTTCAGTAAAATACCTATTTCTGCTCTTGTTTTGAACCAAAATAGATTTCCTGCAAAAGATTAAAAAAAAAAGAAAAAGAAATAAACAAAAAAATAAAATAAAACCATGAATTTATTTCCACACACATTATTAACAGGGTATAGAAAGCATAAATAATATTTTTTGCTCTGTAAAATATAATTGTTTTGGCAAACAACAGCCAGGATTACATAATGGTTCAGACATTAACCAATAGCACATGCAGCGTAGAGTACAGAGGTTGGGGACCACACCTTCCCAAGTGGGGGGGGGGGACTCTGAAAAGGGTCTCAGGGAGTAGCATCCCTGCCTTCCTGAGCTAGCTTCTCACCACATTTCTTTAAAATTGTGGTATCAGAACCACTCATGTCTAGAAACTGAGGTTGGGAGTAAACAAGGGTATGCTCTCTGTAGAAAATCCAGCCCCAAAAAAGCCTCATGATAGCAAAGGAGAATGGGCACCAGCGAGTCCAAAGGCTGGGGTGGGCTGTAGCTGCCTACTTCGGTTGCTATAGCATTGAGGTAGATCCGGCCACCCCCATTAACGGAGACAAAACCCAGATTTAAAACACTGGATGATGATGATATATATATATATGTATATATATATATATATATATATATATATATATATGAAGGTCTTTTCAGGTGCTGGTGCCACTACTGCATAAATGCACCTGTGCCGGTGGAACATAAAAAGCACCCAGCACACTCTGTTAAGTGGTTCACATTAGGAAGGGCATTGAGCCATAGAAACCATGCCTCAACAGACAGCTGGAGTCTGGCTGTCAAACTGATCACGATTGTGTATGTTCCACAGAGTGTAAGCATCTTGAGAGAAAAGTTGGTCATAAGAGGCATCAGATGTGCTGTGCAAGAGAGACAACTGCACTGGTATGGTCATGTGATGTGTATGGATGAGGATAATTGTGTAAAGAAATACTGATCTCTAACTGTGGAAGGAACCTGTGATAGAGGTAGATCCAGGAAGACATGGGGCGAGGTGCTGAAGCATGATCTTTGAACCTTGGGCTTCATAGAAGCAATGACTAATGACCGAGGCCTAAACATGCTCTATCCAACCGGACGCTGGTCAACATCTATCTCTTCTCTTGCTATTTCTCTTTTCATATTCATTCAGGATTTCTTCCAGGCATTACCCAACTTCCCCGTTTGTTTGGCCGAAAGGCCCTAAGTATTCCGTCTTCATTAATTGTTTCAAATTACACTTGTTTACTTTCGTTATGTCCACCCTGTACTGTTTGCTTGCTCAAGCCTTAATTCTCTGCAAATTTTGCGGGTTCTGCCAATATGCGAAGATCTCAGTCTTATCATTAAAGACATGAAACTGTACTGGTATTTCCATCGATAACTGATGAAGAATTAGGGTTTTTTAGTATTTGATGTATTTTTCACTTATATGAAAGAAAGCAGTAAGAAAAAAGGAGGAAGAAAGAGAGAAAGGTCTCTTTTTACTTTTTAGTCTGTGAGATGGCCTTTTAGGGATTGTCTGTGGTTAGTAGTTTTTTTTTTTACAGGTGGCTGATCTTAATGACATTTCAAGCAAGATGTCAATTTTGGTTTTTAAAGAGAGAAAGAAAAAAACAGGAAAAAGGAGGGAAGAGAGAGAGAAAGAGGGAAAGAGAGTGAAACCCAAGGTTCAAAGATCATGCTTCAGCACCACGCCCCATGTCTTCCCGAATCTACCTCTATCACAGGTTCCTTCCACAGTTAGAGATCAGTATTTCTTTACTGTGAGACTTCTTTTCAATTGATGTGGCCATCCTGTTGAAGTTTAATTACAATTGCAGATGTAAACTTTGATTTAGTCATTGTTTTAGAAAACATCTCTCTCTTACTATAAACATATTAGTATGTTTGTAAATATACACATATATACACACAATACACCCAACATGTAATATTACTTTATATATATACTTTATCTCTCTATATATAATGTCTGTCTGTGTGTGTGTCCTTTATACAAATCCACAATTTTTCAGTTAGAGGGCTGACCCCTTCTATGGTCATTCCACATCTTTACATTTCCCCAGTCACCCCACAAAACGAAGCGCGCCACAAAACCATTAAAAAAATCAATAGAAGTGACTTTTTTGTGAATTTTCTATCCAAAACTCAATCAAAATGCCTGAAACTTGATACGCCAATTGAATGCCAGCTAGCTGTATGTGATTGGTTGGAGATATGGACAGTATGTATAAAAATCTTGCCAAAACAGTCACAGAAGTCCAGTGCAGGCTTCTTTCTGGCTGGCTCCTGTCAAACTGTCCCACCCTGCCAGCATGGAAGGTGGATGTTAAATGACGATGATGATGATGAAATTATATAGGTATTATGTGTATATCATACAGAGACCTTTGGCAATATGCTGTGCTTAAGAAGGAGACCCATCAAGCCAAGTGAAATGTTAGTCATGGCAGATACTGGTGTCACACAGCTGGCACCCATGCTGGTGGCACACAAAAGCACCCATTACACTCTCGGAGTGGTTGGCGTTAGGAAGGGCATCCAGCCATAAAAACCATGCCAAATCAGACTGGAGTCTGGTGCAGCCTTTCAGTTTACCAGCCCTGGTCAAACTGTCCGACCCATGCCAGCATGGACAACAGACGTTTGATGATGATGATGATGATGAGTACATCTATTTACAGTACAAAAAAAACTATCAATTTCTTTTTCAGATTACTTCATACTGACATAAATCCTGTTGATACGATATCCTGTTACTGCCATCCACTTTTTATAAATAGGATAAAGATCTTTGCCGAGTCATACAGACTCATAGGGCCAGTTTCCTGAGGTTTGTGGTGCATTTATTACCCCTGGATGGAACACTAGTCCATTTCAGAATTACCCATTTCTGTCAGCTGAGTGGACTGGAGCAATGTGAAATAAAGTGTTTTGCTCAAAAACCACAATGCATCACCTGTCCCAGGAATTGAAACCATAATCTTAAGATCTGAATCCAAAACCCTAACCACTAAGCCACGTGCCTATACCAACCTTTTATATGGAAGCATACAAAATACATAACACAGAATGCAAACACTTTCATAGTACTTTTGTTTGAATATTTTCATTATTAACCGATTCCCAGTTGAAGAAGACATGTCAGTTATGATGCAAGAGCTCTTAGTAAAAAAAATGAATATCACTAGAGATATTTTTACAATTCTAAAAGCCATAGGGATTCTTGATTTCTCAGAAGGAACGAATATTCTCCAGTGGAAGAACACTGACAACTATGAAGCTATTTATTTTTGCAGACATTACTGCAAACAACAGAGAGAAATTCAAGTTACTAAAGCTAAAACAAATGGAAATAAATAAATTTGCAAATATGGTCAATCTATAGGCACAGGTGTGGCTGTGTGGCAGGGAGGAGTTGGCTTCCGAAATACAAGGTGCCAGATTCAGTCCAACTCAGGGGACAGAGCATGTTTAAGAGGGGGGGATAGAGCATTTTAGGAGGGGGGATAGAGTATGTTTAGGAGGGGGGATAGAGCATGTTTAGGAGGGGCGATAGAGCGTGTTTAGGAGGGGGGGGGTAGAGCATGTTTAGGAGGGGGGGTAGAGCATGTTTAGGAGGGAGGATAGAGCATGTTTAGGAGGGGGGATAGAGCATGTTTAGGAGGGGGGGATAGAGCATGTTTAAGAGGGGGGCAATAGAGCATGTTTAGGAGGGGGGATAGAGCATGTTTAGGAGGGGGCGATAGAGCATGTTTAGGAGGGGGGATAGAGCATGTTTAGGAGGGAGGATAGAGCATGTTTAGGAGGGAGGATAGAGCATGTTTAGGAGGGGGGATAGAGCATGTTTAGGAGGGGGGATAGAGCATGTTTAGGAAGGGGGATAGAGCATGTTTAGGAGGGAGGATAGAGCATGTTTAGGAGGGAGGATAGAGCATGTTTAGGAAGGGGGATAGAGCATGTTTAGGAGGGGAGATAGAGCATGTTTAGGAGGGGGGATAGAGCATGTTTAGGAGGGGGGATAGAGCATGTTCAGGAAGGGGGATAGAGCATGTTTAGGAGGGGAGATAGAGCATGTTTAGGAGGGGAGATAGAGCATGTTTAGGAGGGGGGATAGAGCATGTTTAGGAGGGGGGATAGAGCATGTTTAGAAAGGGGGTAGAGCATTTTTAGGAGGGGGGATAGAGCATGTTTAGGAAGGGGGATAGAGCATGTTTAGGAGGGGGGATATAGCATGTTTAGGAGGGGGGATATAGCATGTTTAGGAGGGGGGATAGAGCATGTTTAGGAGGGGCGATAGAGCATGTTTAAGAGGGGGGGCAATAGAGCATGTTTAGGAGGGAGGATAGAGCATTTTGGGAGGGGGGATAGAGTATGTTTAGGAGGGGGGATAAAGCATGTTTAGGAAGGGGGATAGAGCATGTTTAGGAAGGGGGATAGAGCATGTTTAGGAGGGAGGATAGAGCATGTTTAGGAGGGGGGGTAGAGCATGTTTAGGAGGGAGGATAGAGCATGTTTAGGAAGGGGGATAGAGCATGTTTAGGAGGGGAGATAGAGCATGTTTAGGAGGGGGGATAGAGCATGTTCAGGAAGGGGGATAGAGCATGTTTAGGAGGGGAGATAGAGCATGTTTAGGAGGGGAGATAGAGCATGTTTAGGAGGGGAGATAGAGCATGTTTAGGAGGGGGGATAGAGCATGTTTAGGAGGGGGGATAGAGTATGTTTAGGAGGGGGGGTAGAGCATTTTTAGGAGGGGGGATAGAGCATGTTTAGGAAGGGGGATAGAGCATGTTTAGGAGGGGGGATATAGCATGTTTAGGAGGGGGGATATAGCATGTTTAGGAGGGGGGATAGAGCATGTTTAGGAGGGGCGATAGAGCATGTTTAAGAGGGGGGCAATAGAGCATGTTTAGGAGGGAGGATAGAGCATTTTGGGAGGGGGGGATAGAGTATGTTTAGGAGGGGGGATAAAGCATGTTTAGGAGGGGGGCATATAGCATGTTTAGGAGAGGGAATAGAGCATATTTAGGAGGGAATAGAGCATATTTAGAGCATGTTTAGGAGGAAGTGAATGAAGGTGGGTTTGCAAGTGGATGGAAACAACTTGAAATATCTGGGATGAAATAAGATAGCAAATCTTACATGTTTAACACTGATACATGCACACACACACACACATTTTACATACAATAAACTCTAATAAACAAGCTCCTATCATCTCAAACTGGCACCAGATCATGAAGAAGTTCAGTTTTGCAACTCTACAAGTGATTGTTTTACTTATTTACTTACTTTTTTTTTTTTTTCCTTAGTTGAGATTCCATACCATTTTCTACTTACAGAAATAACAAACATTGAAGAGTCGGGGCAAAGACAATTATTTGGATTATTACCAAGAAGAGAAAAAAGAAAGAAGGAAAACAACAAAGCTTATGGTAAGTAAACATTTTTGAGGTTTCATTTACACCAACCAACCAATGTTTGTTTTCATTCCTTCTTTTTTCTTTCTTTCCTTCTTGCCTTTTATCCAAACTGCTGTGAGAAGACATCATCTTCAACCTAGAAAATACCACATCAATGCTGAGGCAGGGTTGTGCCAGCCGCAAAGCAAGCAGCCTGATATGATGTACGACTTGGTCTGGCAAAACATTGAGAAACATTTTTCTAACGGATGAAACGAGTAACTTTATCTGTCTCTAACATCATTCGCAGTACGTCGTCGGACAAAGGAAGAAGAGAATCAAAGGATGTATTTCCTTGAAGGATTTCCAAACAAGAGAAGAAACGAAAGAAAGAAAAGATGAAAAAAAAAAAAAATTGGAAAAGCTTTATCGTTAAAGATGTTTGTAAATAAATAATACTGCCTTCACGGATACAAGTGAAATTTGAGGAAAATCTCTGAAAGCATCTGCTTCATATATAAATAACGTAGCAACCATATTACGTCTTAAGTTGAGAGTAGGAGGAAGAGTCGTTAACATGTTGGTGGTGTTTTATTTCATCTTGGCCCTGGTTGAGTAGACCAATTATTGAAGACACCATCCGAACATGGCCGATGCCAGCGCCGCCTTGGCTGGCTTCCATGCCGGTGGCACATTAAAAGCACCAACCGATCGTGGTCGATGCCAGACCCCACCCCCTGGTACCTGTGCAGGTGGCACGTAAAAAGCACCCACTACACTCGCGGAGTGGTTGGCGTTAGGAAGGGCATCCAGCTGTAGAAACACTGCCAGATCAGACTGGAGCCTGGTGCAGCCCTGGCTTCCCAGACTCCGGTCGAACCGTCCAACCCGTGCTAGCGCGGAAAACGGACGTTAAACGATGATGATGATGATTCTAACTATGACCATCCAGTCCAATCTTTTTTAAACACGATTTCAAGTTATGATATCCCACATGTCCTGTTATTGGTTTCAAATTTGGGCACAAGGCCAGCAATTTCAGGGGACTCGGGTAAATTGATTAATTCAACCCCAGTGCTCAACTGGTACTCATTTTATCGGCCCCACATTCTAACTATGACCATCCAGTCCAATCTTTTTTAAACACAGTTTATTTTAGGTTATAATATCCTACAAGTCCTCTAGTTATCAGTTTCAAATTTGGGCACAAGGCCAGAAATTTCAGGGGACACGGGTAAGTTGATTAATTCAACCCCGGTGCACAATTGGTACTTATTTTGTTGGGCCTGAAAGTTTGAAAGGCAAAGTCGACCTCAGTGGAATTTGAACTCAGAACGTAAAGACGAACAAAATGCCACTAAACATTTGGCCCAGCATGCTAACGATCCTGCCAGCTTGCCACTTCATGTCCTCCTTCTATTAAAGATTTGAGAAAGATTTAGCTGCTATTACTAGCAAGTACATTGAGCTACCACACAGAAGCACCCCCATCAGCAGGAGCTGATATCATGTTAGCCTATCAGCTGATGACTTTACAGTTTATATCCACTGAGATGCAGGTGTAGTCATGCAGTTGAGAAGTTTGCTTCTCAACCACATGATTTTAGGTTCAGTTCCACTGTATGGCACCTCAGGCAAGAGTCCTTCACTACAGCCTCGGGCCAACCAAAGCCTTGTGAGTGGATTTGGTAGAGAGAAACTGAAAGAAGCCAATCATGTGTGTGTATATATGTGTGTATATATATATATATATATATATATATATATATATATATATATTCTTTTATTGTTTTACTTGTTTCAGTCATTTGTGGCCATGCTGGAGCACTGCCTTTAAGGGTTTTTTTAGTCGTAGAAATCGACCCCAGGACTTATTCTTTGTAAACTTAGTACTTATTCTATTGGTCTCCTTTGCTGAACTGCTAAGTTGTGTGTGTGTGTGTGTGTGTGTCCTTGTGTCTATTTGTCCCTCCACCACCACCACCACCAACACTTGAAAACTGGTGTTGATGTGTTTACATCCCCAAAACTTAGCAGTCTGGCAAAAAAGGGGCCAATAGAATAAGTACCAGGCATAAAAAAAAAAAATTCATACCGGGGTCAATTTGTTCAACTAAAATTTTTCAAAGCTGTGCCCCAGCATGGCCACAATCTAATGATTGAAACAAGTAAAAGACAAAAGATATATTATTCCTATCCATTCCTATGCTGATAGAATGATGTAGGTTAACCATACTCTTACTCTTTTACTTGTTTCAGTCATTTGACTGCGGCCATGCTGGAGCACCGCCTTTAGTTGAGCAAATCGACCCCGGGACTTATTCTTTGTAAGCCCAGTACTTATTCTATCGGTCTCTTTTGCCGAACCGCTAAGTGATAGGGACGTAAACACACCAGCATCAGTTGTCAAGCAATGCTAGGGGGACAAACACACAAACACACACACATACACATATATATATATACATATATACGATAGGCTTCTTTCAGTTTCTGTCTACCAAATCCACTCACAAGGCATTGGTCGGCCCGGGGCTATAGCAGAAGACACTTGCCCAAGATACCACGCAGTGGGACTGAACCCGGAACCATGTGGTTGGTTAGCAAGCTACTTACCACACAGCCACTCCTGCGCCTAACCATGTTTGCAAATTTGTTTATTTCCACTTGTTTTTAGCTTCAGTAATTTGAAGTTTCTTCTATTGCTTGGTACAAGCCCTGTGAAGTGCCCTGTCACTGTTATTTCACTATGAAGTATAGGTTTCTTCCAGCAACTCACAAATCGTTAGGATATTTAGAACTGGGGAAACCATTTGTAGCGATGTTTGTTTCTTTACTAAAAGCTTTTTCGTCATAACAGACAAGTTTTCAAGTGTGAATCTGAATCAAACTGTGGTGTTTATCTCAGCATAAAACACCACTGTCTAGTTCTTGACATGTTAAGTGGAGTCTACAATATTGCAGGAAAACACCAGCACTTGGTACTTGAGTGGTTCCTTTAGTAGAGACTACTTGGCTGCAAATGTCCAGGCCAGGTCTTCAGTTTTAGAATAATTTTTTCTTTCTTTCCATCTACTTATCCCAGAGATCTTGAAAAGTGTCGTGTGTGCTGCCTCTCTTCCTCTGGCTAAGCAACGAACACACACAACCCCTGAAGCAGTATTCACAACAATACTAAGTGTGTTTGCAAATAATATGTATATAATAGACAGCATATGATGTTAACTATTATATACATATGTGTCAAGAAGAAAAAAAGGTACAATTAGAATTTTTTTTTTGCTCATGGGAAGAGTCAAAGCTAAGATAAACCTCATACAAACAACTCTCAAAAGAACCAGTTGATAACAGGATACATAGCTAAGAGAATTGTTTTTATGAAATAGATGAAAAAAGAAAAAAAAAAGACAGAAAAGGAAAATCTTTTTGAAAAATGTTACTCAGCCCAAGATTTGACCTTGTCATAAATAAACAATATGAAAAGAAGTTAGCAAGTTTACAATGCAACAAAAGTCCTTAATCAACATTTATTTATCATATTTCCGTAACTAGCCAAACTGAAACAAGTTGAGTAAGGGAAATATCCGTGTCTGTCTCTCACTCCTCACAACTATTGTTGGTTTTTATCGCTTATCTTTTACTGGGTTCAGCCATTGGACTGTGGCCAAGCTGGGGCGCTGCCTCGAAGGGTTTAGTCAAAACAAACCGACTCTGGTATTTATTCTATCAGTTTCTTTTGCAAAATTATTAAGTTACAGTGGTAGGGAACAAACACAGATACAAAGACACACTCACACACACACACACGACAGGCTTTCTCACAGTTTCTGTCTGCAAAATTTACTCACAAGCTCAGGACTTAGTAGAAGACACTTGCCAAATACCACATAATGGGACTGAACCTGATACATACATATATAGGCGTAGGAGTGGCTGTGTGGTAAGTAGCTTGTTTACCAACCACATGGTTCTGGGTTCAGTACCACTACATGGCACCTTGAACATGTGTCTTCTACTATAGCCTCAGGCCAACCAAAGCCTTGTGAGTGGATTTGGTAGAAAGAAACTGAAAGAAGCCCGTTGTGTATGTATATATATATGTTTGTGTTTCTGTGTTTCTCCCCACCACCATCACTTGACAACCAATGTTGGTGTGTTTACATCCCTGTAACTTAGTGGTTTGGCAACAATAACTACTAGGCTTAGAAAGAATAAGTCCTGGGGTCAATATGTTCGACTAAAGGCAATGCTCCAGCATGGCCGCAGTCAAATGACTGAAACAAATAAAAGACTAAAAAACAGAAAAAACAGTGTAAAACATTGCTTGTAAATGGCAAATTTTAGATATTTTCACAAAAATATGACAAAAGTGAGAAGAATTTTACCACTCCCCTTTATTACTAATGCCACAACCAAACTGTGTAAGTGGCAACCATTTATATTTTATCTGCTCCATTTCATTGTCTGCGTGAAAATTAACACTCTTGCCTCTGTCTTATGACTAACCCAGCTGTAAAAATAAATACTTGCTCCCATGATTTATACATACAGACATGCAAAGTTTCAAAACCATTCTATGATTACGTAATAAAACTGATGTAAAACAGATTTTTAAAAAAAATTGTGTTCTATATAAATATTTAATAATTGTTACTAACATTTTGATGACGATGGTGATGGTTTCAAATTTTGGCATAAGGCCAGTAATTTTTTGTTTTGTTTTTTGGTGTGGGGATACGTAAGTCGATTATGTTGACCCCCAGTTCTAAGCTGGTACTTATTCTCATCAACCCCAAAAAGATGAAAGACAAAATCAACCATGGCAGAGTTTGAACTGAGAATGTAAAGATGGAAGAAGTGTCATTAACCATTTTGCCTGGCGTGTTAACAATTCTGAATGCGCAACCATCACAAGACTGTTGGCCACATCATCACTAGCTGCTCAATCTCGGTCAAATTTGAATATATTATACATACAGACACAATCAAGTAGTTATATCCACTGGGCAACATGCCAACCAGGGTTGTGGAGTTGGAAACAATTAAGGGGTGGCTGGAGTCAGAGTTAGTAAAACTATACTGACTCTGATTCCGACTCACAATGTCTTTATTCTTTAACCCTTTCGTTACCAAACCGCCCAAAGCCACCCGAAAAAAATTTTGGTTAATGTGACCAAACCCGCCCGAATTTACCTATTCATATTTAAATGAGAATATCAGAGCAAATCTCTTTAGTACATTTGTGAAAACACGTGATTATACTTCGTAAACAATTCATCTACAGTTTTGTACAACGATCGACGTGTAATTTTAATTCCCTGAATTTTGGGAGATTTTTTTCCACATTTTTTTCGGCATCGATTTTTCTTCAACTTTGAAAATGGATAAGAGTTTCATGTTATCAAGCATTGATTCCGAATTAGAAAATTTGTGAAACAAATACTGGGTACTGTTGTGGATTTAGTTTTTATACAGGGAAACTAATGTTAGTCAGCATGGCTTAGGGTATGATGTGGTCTGGAAGTTATTGTTTGAAGCGATCAATGCGGAAATAAATTTACGCAGATTGTAAACAAACACAAAATGGGGGTTCAAATTTCGGAAAATTTGTGAAGCAAATACTGGGTACTGCGTGGATTTAGTTTTTATACAGGGAAAATAATGTTAGTCAGCATGGCCTAGGGAACGATGTGGTCTGGAATTTATCACTTCCATACCATAACCAGGGCCGTATATTATTTTTTGACCGATTTCTTTAGTTCGGTCAAACTTACGGTGGATTCCAGTATTTCACTTTATTCCACCTTTATGATATAGTGATGTGCACAATTCTTCTTTATCAAAATTTTGTTGCATACCCATTTGAATATTAGCTGATGATTCATTTTCTATGGTGATGTTTAAACAAAATTTTAATATTTTTACCTTTTGCTCAATTTAAAATTTTAATATTTTTACCTTTTGCTCAATTTACCTGGATTTACCTGTAATTAAAGTCACTTTGAGACAAAAGTTATGCAATAGAATTGATTAAGAACCCTTTCTTTAATTATGTTCCAAATATCACATTAATATGTTGATAAGTAAAAAAGTTACAGTTATTTAACGAAACAAGCCTAGATTCATGATTATTTTAGAATTTAATTGAAACTCATGAGGGGTGTATTTTGGTCAGAAATATAGAAACGAAAGGGTTAATATAAGCCAGTTATAACATGTAGGCCGACTCAAAGTACAAGTGTATTTCATATGCTTTACGAGATGCGTAGACCATAATCATTTGATTACATAAAGAGGAGTTGGGGTCAGAGGTGCCGTACAGGAGTCGGAGTCAGAGATGCCGTACAGGAGTCGGAGTCAGAGGTGCCGTACAGGAGTCGGAGTCAGAGATGCCGTACAGGAGTCAGAGTCAGAGGTGCCGTACAGGAGTCGGAGAGTCAGAGGTGCCGTACAGGAGTCGGAGTCAGAGGTGCCGTACAGGAGTCGGAGTCAGAGATGCCGTACAGGAGTCGGAGTCAGAGATGCCGTACAGGAGTCGGAGTCAGAGATGCCGTACAGGAGTCGGAGTCAGAGATGCCGTACAGGAGTCGGAGTCAGAGATGCCGTACAGGAGTTGGAGTCAGAGGTGCCGTACAGGAGTCGGAGTCAGAGGTGCCGTACAGGAGTCGGAGTCAGAGGTGCCGTACAGAGTCGGAGTCAGAGATGCGTACAGGAGTCGGAGTCAGAGATGCCGTACAGGAGTCGGAGTCAGAGGTGCCGTACAGGAGTCGGAGTCAGAGATGCCGTACAGGAGTCGGAGTCAGAGATGCCGTACAGGAGTCGGAGTCAGAGGTGCCGTACAGGAGTCGGAGTCAGAGGTGCCGTACAGGAGTCGGAGTCAGAGATGCCGTACAGGAGTCAGAGTCAGAGGTGCCGTACAGGAGTCGGAGTCAGAGATGCCGTACAGGAGTCGGAGTCAGAGGTGCCGTACAGGAGTCAGAGTCAGAGGTGCCGTACAGGAGTCGGAGTCAGAGATGCCGTACAGGAGTCGGAGTCAGAGGTGCCGTACAGGAGTCAGAGTCAGAGGTGCTGTACAGGAGTCGGAGTCAGAGATGCCGTACAGGAGTCGGAGTCAGAGGTGCCGTACAGGAGTCGGAGTCAGAGGTGCCGTACAGGAGTCGGAGTCAGAGGTGCCGTACAGGAGTCGGAGTCAGAGGTGTCGTACAGGAGTCGGAGTCAGAGATGCCGTACAGGAGTCGGAGTCAGAGGTGCCGTACAGGAGTCGGAGTCAGAGGTGCTGTACAGGAGTCAGAGTTAGAGTCAAAGTTTTTTTGTTCTGACTTCACAACTCTGATGCCAACACTAACAAGAAATGGCATAAGCATATGCCAAACAAGGTACACGAAAATGACTGGGCCACAATCATCTGGTATATACCTCTTCAAACCAATAAAGAAATCTCAGTGAAATGGCCAGGTATTATATAAAAATGAAGGACTGAGAAGAAAACACCTGCTTACTGATGGACATTGCAATCCCTTCTGACCAAAATGTTGCCTGTAAAGAAGTGGAGAAACTGTCAAAATACAAAGATTTCGAAATAGAAATATTCAAGATTGGGAGCATGAAGGTAAAAACAATATCAGCCCAGGGTTATAGGAGAAGACACTTGCCCAAGATGCCACAGAGTGGAACTGAACCCAGAACCATGTGGTTGGGAAGCAAACTTCTTGCTACACATCCATGCCTTTTAATAAAAGGGGAGGGAGAAAGAAGAGAAAAATGTAGAAATAGAGATATTTTAGTAATATTTAGTTAGAGTAACATTTAATTGCTTTTGGCCAGCAATCCAATTTCACAAATGGAATTAGTTACCAGTACTTGAAACATTAATTATAATAAAATCAAATTAATTGATGCTGCTATTAGAATAATGTTTGTCTTAATTAGACACAAAGAGACCACCGTAAAGCCAGGAAGAGGAATATAATTGACTGAATCAACAACAGTATATGTGCATTTTATGGCTTAATTACAAGAAGGGTGGGTAGTGGCCTTCTGTCATACAAAATCTCTGGTTTAAAGTGTTCATACTGAAATTAAAACCTTTTACCCCAAAATCCTTTGTTGATCTGTTAAACATTAGGACAAAGGAGACTTATATAAAATTATGATAAAATGTTTTGAATTAAAAACGAACACTTTAAAAGAAGAGGTTGCATTTTATATACCAGGGACACAGGCATGGTCAGATAGATAAGAAGTTTTCTTTCTAATCATGTGTTTCGAGGTTTGTAGTTGTGTGGTTAAAAACTTTGCTTTCCAACCACATGGTTACTGGATCAGTTCTACTGTATGGCATCTTGGGAAGCCTCAGGCGAACTAAACCTTAGGAGTGGATTTAACAGAAGGAAATTGAAAGAAACCTATCAAATATATGCACGTTTGTAACTGACAGTGCTAAGAGCACTAGACTTGCGACACCTGAAGAAGTGCAGCAATCATCATATTTCTGATGCAGAAACTTAAAGTCCTGTATGTAAGTCGCTCTAACTGTATCCATAAAATCACCCACTACACTCTCGGAGTGGTTGGCGTTAGGAAGGGCATCCAGCTGTAGAAACACTGCCAGATCTGACTGGCCTGGTGCAGCCTTTGGGCTCCCCAGACCCCAGTTGAACCGTCCAACCCATGCTAGCATGGAAAGCGGACGTTAAATGATGATGATGATGATGATGATGATATAGTCTTGTTTCCAATGATATTGAGATCTACCACACACAATTTGTCAAACGCGCGCGTATGTCTCTCTTTGCTTTGACATCGCATCATAGATATAAATGGGTGTCACTGACATACAAGCAGTGTCATTCATCTCCAATATTCAGTGAAAACATGTCTGGCAATGGAGAAATATTACCTTGCTTAGAAACAGCACAACTTGGAGGGTATCTGGCCAGAGAAATTCTGTCTCAACAATTTCCAGCTGGCCCATGCAAGCACTGAAAAGTGGACTTTAAAATGATGATGATGATGATACTTCAAATTTTGGCATAAGACCAGTAATTTGAGGGGAAGAGGGTTAACCGATACAATCAACGTCAGTACATGAATAGCACTTTACTTTATTGACCCCTAAATGTCTGAAAGGCAAAGTCGACCTCAGCAGAATTAGAACTCAGAATGCAGAGAGCTGGAAGAAATGCCACTAAGTATTTGGTCTAACATGCTAATGATTCTGCCAGCTTGCCGCCTCAGTAATGGTAATTAATTCTTTCTAGTTTTGGCAAAAGACCAGGAATTCTGAGGAGAGGGGACAGGTTGATATCACTGACTCCAGTACATAACTGGTACTTGTGGGGTGGGGGACGGGGGTTGAGCTCAGCACACAAAGGGCCAGAAGAAAAGCTGCTAAGCATTTTGTGTGATGCACAAATGATGCTGCCAACTCAATGCCTTAATTAATGGTAATAATAATGATGATGATGATGATGATGATTTCCCCCCTTTTATTAGCCACAAGGAACTAAAACACTGAGAACAATTTACTTACGTTATGAGTAGTTTAACAATCTTTTGAATTTGTTGTTACTTAGCCCCAGATCAAGCTAACCTATGATCAAAGGACTTCCATCTGTGACCAGCTCCATCTTTTTGTATATCTAGTAGAAATCCTACCACCTTTTTTTTTTTGAAGGTGGTAGAATGTAATTTGGAGATTTTAGCAGTTATTTCCAACAGATTGAGCAACTATATAGAAATTCATTGACTCCTATTTGTAGGATTTCAGTCACAGCATATGTTGCCTAGCAGCATGGTTAAGATATAGAAGTGCAAAACCTTTTGTTTTGTTTTATTTACAACATTTCAACCATTACAAGTTGGTACAGCAAACAGTCCAGATAGCAAAATTTATACAAACAAATTCATGGGCTATAAATATAAATGACTTCTGAGAATTTGGAAAAGGGTTCTTCTTTGAAGCATAGATTGGTAGAATGTCATGAACTATGGAAATTATTCATTTTGACATCCATTTTTCTATGCTAGCATGGGTTTATCATCATCATCGTTTAGCGTCCGCTTTCCATGCTAGCATGGGTTGGATGGTTCAACTGGGGTCTGGGAAGCCAGAAGGCTGCACCAGGCCCAGTCTGATCTGGCAATGTTTCTACGGCTGGATGCCCTTCCTAACGCCAACTACTCCGTGAGTGTAGTGGGTGCTTTTACGTGCCACCAGCACGGAGGCCAGGTGAGGCTGGCAACGGCCACGATCGGATGGTGCTTTTTACGTGCCACCGGCACGAGGCTAGTCGGGGTGGCAGATACCCTTTTTAATACTAACCTTATCTGTTTTTCAAGTAAGGGGTTTTATATCTGTATGTGCATATTTCTTGTTTGTGCATTGTTTGTCTCCTATGGCAAGAAGTACTGTCTCCAAAACAGGTAGCATGTCCAGTCAGCCATGCCAAATCATTTTATTTTCATGCTGGTAGTACAAAGTACCCACCATTACAAGGTACTATTTAAGAAGAGTGGTCCCGGTGCATGCACTCGCGTGCTCGTGCATCCGCACTAGCTAGTCGTGACTAGTCAATCCTACAACGACTACCTATCCTATAACAAATGTTCATACAAATTTGGTTGAAAATTAGAAGTTATTAGATAAACGTTTGGTACCCCCCATCATAACTTAGAAGGGGTTTTTAAACAAATAGGGTGTTTTTTAAACAAAATAATTTTTTACACAAAGAAAATTTTTTTTGAAACAAAGTAAATAAAACACAAAAATACGAAGTAAATAAATTTTTTTAAACAAAGTAAATAAATTTTTTTTTCTAAACAACATTCTTCAAATAAATTTCAACCGAATTTGTATGAACACTTGTTATAGGATAGGTAGTAGTTGTAGGATCGACTAGTCACGACTAGCTAGCGCTGATGCGCGAGTACGCGCACCGGGACCACTCTTCTTAAATAGTACCCCATTACAAGTTGAATGAAGAAAAACTCATGCTGGTGAGGGATCCTTTATGCCAGTGGTTCTCAACGAGGGTCCACACAACCCTTGGAGGTCAATATAAGAGTTCATTGTTAACATTTATACACAATAAACTGGTTATGCTTCTACAATACACAAAATACCTTAACAATTATTTTAAATAATTTCCTAATATTTAATCCTTCAGCATTCAAACCAGCCATACCCAACTCAAATATTCTACCTGGTTTATGTTCAAACCAGCCAAATCTGGTCTCTGAAGCTGAAACCAGGTGGTTGGGAAGCAAATTTCTTAACACACAATTGACAACTAGCAAATCCCTTAACCCCATGCAGCATATCTGGGGCAAGAAAGCCTGGCAGGGCCCATTCCTCCCCAGGCTAAACTCATTTCTACAGCTGAGTGGACTGGAGCAATGTGAAATGAAGAGCTTTGCTCAAAAACACAATGGATCGTCAGGTCCAGGGATCAAAACTATAATTTTATAATCGTAAGTCCAACACCCTAACCACTAAGCCATGCACTTCCACTGGTGGTACCCATTTCTACAGCTGAGTGGACTGGAGCAATGTGAAATGAAGAGCTTTGCTCAAGAACACAATGGATTGTCAGGTCCAGGGATCAAAACTATAATTTTATAATCGTAAGTCCAACACCCTAACCACTAAGCCATGCACTTCCACTGGTGGTACCCATTTCTACAGCTGAGTGGACTGGAGCAATGTGAAATGAAGAGCTTTGCTCAAAAACACAATGGATTGTCAGGTCCAGGGATCAAAACTATAATTTTATAATCGTAAGTCCAACACCCTAACCACTAAGCCATGCACTTCCCTGGTGGTACCCATTTCTACAGCTGAGTGGACTGGAGCAATGTGAAATGAAGAGCTTTGCTCAAAAACACAATGGATCGTCAGGTCCAGGGTTCAAAACTATAATTTTATAATCGTAAGTCCAACACCCTAACCACTAAGCCATGCACTTCCCTGGTGGTACCCATTTCTACAGCTGAGTGGACTGGAGCAATGTGAAATGAAGAGCTTTGCTCAAAAACACAATGGATTGTCAGGTCCAGGGATCAAAACTATAATTTTATAATCGTAAGTCCAACCCCTAACCACTAAGCCATGCACTTCCACTGGTGGTACCCATTTCTACAGCTGAGTGGACTGGAGCAATGTGAAATGAAGAGCTTTGCTCAAAAACACAATGGATCGTCAGGTCCAGGGATCAAAACTATAATTTTATAATCGTAAGTCCAACACCCTAACCACTAAGCCATGCACTTCCACTGGTGGTACCCATTTCTACAGCTGAGTGGACTGGAGCAATGTGAAATGAAGAGCTTTGCTCAAAAACACAATGGATCGTCAGGTCCAGGGATCAAAACTATAATTTTATAATCGTAAGTCCAACACCCTAACCACTAAGCCATGCACTTCCACTGGTGGTACCCATTTCTACAGCTGAGTGGACTGGAGCAATGTGAAATGAAGAGCTTTGCTCAAGAACACAATGGATTGTCAGGTCCAGGGATCAAAACTATAATTTTATAATCGTAAGTCCAACACCCTAACCACTAAGCCATGCACTTCCACTGGTGGTACCCATTTCTACAGCTGAGTGGACTGGAGCAATGTGAAATGAAGAGCTTTGCTCAAGAACACAATGGATTGTCAGGTCCAGGGATCAAAACTATAATTTTATAATCGTAAGTCCAACACCCTAACCACTAAGCCATGCACTTCCACTGGTGGTACCCATTTCTACAGCTGAGTGGACTGGAGCAATGTGAAATGAAGAGCTTTGCTCAAGAACACAATGGATTGTCAGGTCCAGGGATCAAAACTATAATTTTATAATCGTAAGTCCAACACCCTAACCACTAAGCCATGCACTTCCACTGGTGGTACCCATTTCTACAGCTGAGTGGACTGGAGCAATGTGAAATGAAGAGCTTTGCTCAAGAACACAATGGATTGTCAGGTCCAGGGATCAAAACTATAATTTTATAATCGTAAGTCCAACACCCTAACCACTAAGCCATGCACTTCCACTGGTGGTACCCATTTCTACAGCTGAGTGGACTGGAGCAATGTGAAATGAAGAGCTTTGCTCAAAAACACAATGGATCGTCAGGTCCAGGGATCAAAACTATAATTTTATAATCGTAAGTCCAACACCCTAACCACTAAGCCATGCACTTCCACTGGTGGTACCCATTTCTACAGCTGAGTGGACTGGAGCAATGTGAAATGAAGAGCTTTGCTCAAAAACACAATGGATCGTCAGGTCCAGGGATCAAAACTATATTTTATAATCGTAAGTCCAACACCCTAACCACTAGCCATGCACTTCCACTGGTGGTACCCATTTCTACAGCTGAGTGGACTGGAGCAATGTGAAATGAAGAGCTTTGCTCAAGAACACAATGGATTGTCAGGTCCAGGGATCAAAACTATAATTTTATAATCGTAAGTCCAACACCCTAACCACTAAGCCATGCACTTCCACTGGTGGTACCCATTTCTACAGCTGAGTGGACTGGAGCAATGTGAAATGAAGAGCTTTGCTCAAGAACACAATGGATTGTCAGGTCCAGGGATCAAAACTATAATTTTATAATCGTAAGTCCAACACCCTAACCACTAAGCCATGCACTTCCACTGGTGGTACCCTTTCTACAGCTGAGTGGACTGGAGCAATGTGAAATGAAGAGCTTTGCTCAAGAACACAATGGATTGTCAGGTCCAGGGATCAAAACTATAATTTTATAATCGTAAGTCCAACACCCTAACCACTAAGCCATGCACTTCCACTGGTGGTACCCATTTCTACAGCTGAGTGGACTGGAGCAATGTGAAATGAAGAGCTTTGCTCAAGAACACAATGGATTGTCAGGTCCAGGGATCAAAACTATAATTTTATAATCGTAAGTCCAACACCCTAACCACTAAGCCATGCACTTCCACTGGTGGTACCCATTTCTACAGCTGAGTGGACTGGAGCAATGTGAAATGAAGAGCTTTGCTCAAGAACACAATGGATTGTCAGGTCCAGGGATCAAAACTATAATTTTATAATCGTAAGTCCAACACCCTAACCACTAAGCCATGCACTTCCACTGGTGGTACCCATTTCTACAGCTGAGTGGACTGGAGCAATGTGAAATGAAGAGCTTTGCTCAAAAACACAATGGATCGTCAGGTCCAGGGATCAAAACTATAATTTTATAATCGTAAGTCCAACACCCTAACCACTAAGCCATGCACTTCCACTGGTGGTACCCATTTCTACAGCTGAGTGGACTGGAGCAATGTGAAATGAAGAGCTTTGCTCAAAAACACAATGGATCGTCAGGTCCAGGGATCAAAACTATAATTTTATAATCGTAAGTCCAACACCCTAACCACTAAGCCATGCACTTCCACTGGTGGTACCCATTTCTACAGCTGAGTGGACTGGAGCAACATGAAGTGAAGAGTTTTGCTCAAGAGCACAATGCATCACCCGGCCCAGAAATCGAAACCACAATCTTACAATCATGAGTCCGCACCCTAACCGCTCAGCCACGTGCCTCCACCTTACCACACACAGCCACCACAATAAGCAAATCATTTGTGCAGGTTGTTCAGCAAAAGGTTGTAGAATCCTCATCTGCTGTTCACAACGGGAGAGTCCTCCTCCTCCACCATCACTACTGAAGCCCATTGCAAATAAGAGACTAGATTAGAAAACAATAGCAGTCTTGTCTGTGCTTACTTATTATACATTCCACTATTACATTTACACAATTGATTGAAATTCATTCATTATGGAATAACGATGTATTTGTTTACGGGGGGGGGGGGGGGGGGGGGAGAAACAATTCAATGTGGATATAACAATTCAAAATTTTAATTAAAACTACATATATATGTCAGCAAGTACATCAGAGTACATTATTCTCTAAGGCTGCTCTACACCATTGCTGATTACACACACAGACTAATATTTTTTATTTCTTTACCGTCCGCAGGGGGCTAAACATAGAGGGGACAAAGACAGAGAAAGGGATAAGTCAATTACATCGACCCCAGTGTGTAACTAGTGGTTATTTAATTGACACCGAAAGGATGAAAGGCAAAGTCGAACTCGGCGGAATTTGAACTCATAATGTAACGGCAAACAAAATACCTATTTTTTTACTACCCACAAGGGACTAAACACAGAGAGGACAAACAAAGACAGACAAATTGATTAACCCTTTAGTGTTTAAACCGGCCATATCCGGCCCAAATAATCTACCTATTTTCTGTTAAAACTGCCCAGATTTGGTATCTCACACCAACCTATAATGTCAATCTAAAAACAGGTGATAACATCATGGAAATCTTAAAGCTACGAAATAATGCATGATTAACTTAAAACAATATGGATGAATAAATATTATATTTGACAGAATAATCTGAATGCTAAAGGGTTAAGTTGATATAATAGACCCCAGTGCATAACTGGTACTTATTTAATCGACCCCGAAAGGATGAAAGGTGAAGTCGACCTCGACGGAATTTGAACTCAGAATGTAGCGGCAGATGAAATACTGCTAAGCATTTCGCCCGGTGTGCTAACGTTTCTGCCAACTTGCCGCCCTAATATTGAACAATGAAAATGGGAGCTCAACACTGCATTGGTGGATAAATATTCTTTATTTGGGGGTTAACAAGGCTGCCAATGGTTTCATGTAGAGAGAAATCTCTTAACAATTATCAAGCCTGCCATGGGTATTAATGTTCCTGTGTAGCAGGCTTGATAATTGTTAAGAGATTCTTCTTTACATGAAACCATTAGCAGCCTTGTTAACCCACAAATAAAGTGTGTGTGTGTGCATGCACATCTTTTGCTGGTTTCAGTCATTGGACTGCAGTAACACTGGAGCACTGTCCTGAAAAGTTTAGTCGATCAAATCTACTCCAGTGCTTATTTTAAGTCTAGTAATTATTCTATCATCCTTTTGGTCGAAATACTAAATTTCAAGGATGTAAACAAACCAGCACCAGTTGACAGGTAAGGTACACTTATTCTATGTATATAGCTTCATCCACATTCCTGTGAATTTTAGGAACAGATTTATATAACAAAAAGAAGTAGGTTCATATATAATACACACTTGAGTATAATGTTCACCCTTAATTATTGATAATGAAATCCCAGGAAAAAAATCTTTCATGTATAATATGCAAACTTATTATATTGTATGGAATTTAGTTTGGTTTATTACAATTGCTATATAAAATAGGTGTAGGAGAGCTGTGTGGTAAGTAGCTTGCTTACGAACCACATGGTTCCGGGTTCAGTCCCACTGCATGGCACCTTGGGCAAGTGTATTCTACTATAGCCTCAGGGTCAATCAAAACTTTGTGAGTAGATTTGGTAGATGGAAACTGAAATAAGCCCATCATATATATATATATATATATATATATATGTATATGTATGGTTGTGTGTATATGTCTGTGTGTCTGACCAATACCGCTTGACAACCGATGCTGGTGTGTTTACGTCCCTGTAACTTAGCGGTTCGGCAAAAGAGACCGATAGAATAAGCACTAGGCTTACAAAGAATAAGTCCTGGGGTCAATTTGCTCAACTAAAGGCGGTGCTTCAGCATGGCCACAGTCAAATGACTGAAACAAGTAAAAGAGTAAAAATATTGAACATCTGCACTTTTACCACCCTTACCAAGTACATCTGTTCTATAAAAAAAAAATGGCATCCTAAACAAAATATAAACAGGTCTGGCAGTGATTTTTTAAAACTTTAATGATGAATGCTGTCAACATGTACTTTCAGCATTCAACATGGTGGAAAGTACATGATCAGTGCTTCAGATACAATCAACGTTGTCGAATGAAAAACTATCATAAAATGGTTTTATGAAGTTAATCTCTCAGTGATTTAATCTACGGCAATAAATTGTCAGGCTTTATGAATCTTCCAAATGTAATGCTAGGTTTTAATTTAAATATTTAACCCTTCTGACACCAATATGCCTGAGACACTCACCCACCCATTCACACCGTAGTTCTATAAAACAAAAGTGGTGTAAATTAAAACCTTCCATCAAAACTTCACATTAATTTCTTCCAAACACCAGCTTAATAATAATGGCAAAATTGTTTTTATTAAATTCTTCATTGTTTTTGAAATTAATTGAAACAAAGTCAATGTATTTCAACTGAAATGTGCAGACAAAAGAGTTAAACACGACAATTTTAAAAACCTAATTTATTTTACTAAGCATTAAAAAACAAAAGACTGTTTTTTTGTGTGTCTGTATCACATATAGCAATTACTTTTTTTAACTTTTCACTTTTCAGCTTTTGACAAGCTTGTAAAAAATTGATTGAATATTTCTGAGGAACCCGTAGCAGGGTGAAATCACGTGATCTGAATAGACACTTGGATTCTATATATTATGGACAGGAGATTCAGTTGTTACCACACACTGCTAGGTATCTGTCACTGAGGAACCCATAGCAGGGTGAAATAATGTGATCAGGCAGTTCCAGTGGCTACAGCAGATAGTTCTCATCTGTCAACAATATAATTACATGTGCTTTTATGTACCGCATGTTCTTGAGAGATCCTCTCGGGTAAATAACACAGTATTCTGTGTTCTAAAATAATCTCTGTGCTAAGTTAGAAATCAATATTATCTTTTGGTATTGATACTGTTTCTGTTGCTATTAATTATTTTTTAATAAGCCCACTGGCTATTTGCAACACCAGTGCCTGAATAAACATGGGGATTCTATATATTATGGATAGGAGATTCAGCTGCTATCACGCTGCTGAACATCTTCCACTGAGGAACCCACAGCAGGGTGAAATCATGTGATCTGGCACTTTCAGTGGCTATACCAGACGATTCTCATCTGTTAACAATATAATTATATGTTTTTATGTACCACAAATCCTTATGAGAGATACTTTCATGGTAAATAACGCAATATTCTGCATTCTAACACAACTTCCATGTTAAGTTTCGGCATTAACACTGCTTTTGTTTCTTCAGCAATTGTGGGGGAGATTTCTTTGAAAAGGACTTTCCTGCTTTTGTAGACACAATGGCAGAAATGTATCAATAAATAATTTTGGTGGAATATGCTTTACATGGCAGTGAGCTGGCAGAATTGTTAGCACGCCGGGCGAAATGCTTAGCGGCATTTCGTCTGCCGTCACATTCCGCCGAGGTTGACTTTGCCTTTCATCCTTTCGGAGCTAATTAAATAAGTACCAGTTACCAGACTGGGGTTGATGTGATCGACTTAATCCCTTTGTCTGTCCTTGTTTGTCCCCTCTGTGTTTAGCCCCATGTGGGCAATAAAGAAATAAGAATCGTTTGCATGCCAGGTGAAATGCTTAGCGGCATTTCGTCTGCCGTCATGTTCTGAGTTCACATCCCGCTGAGGTAGACTTTGCCTTTCATCCTTTCGGAGCTGATTAAATAAGTACCAGTTACCAGACTGGGGTTGATGTAATCGACTTAATCCCTTTGTCTGTCCTTGTTTGTCCCCTCTGTGTTTAGCCCCATGTGGGAAATAAAGAAATATATATAGATTATACTTCACATGATACTCCTTTACTTGTTTCAGTCATTTGACTGTGGCCATGCTGGAACACCGCCTTTAGTCGAGCAAATCGACCCCAGAACTTATTCTAGTACTTATTCTATCAGTCTCTTTTGCCGAACCGCTAAGTTATGGGGGCATAAACACACAAGCATCGGTTGTCAAGTGATGTTGGTGGGGACAAACACAGACACACAAACATATATACACACACATATATATATACATATATACAATTGGCTTCTTTCAGTTTCCGTCTACCAAATCCACTCACAAGGCTATAGTAGAGGACACTTGCCCAAGGTGCCACGCAGTGGGATTGAACCCGGAACCATGTGGTAGGTAAGCAAGCTACTTACCACACAGTCACTCCATGATGAAGATATAAATTTATTAATTTATCTATCTTTCAGGCCAGGTATTTCCAACCACACACACACAAAATTCATGACCTCACATACGTAACATATAAGTTTTTTTTCCCTCTTGTTTTGGATTTTTTTCTTTCAATTAAATATAGCTTTTCTTTCATAAAATTTCTTCTGCTGTTTTTTCCTGTCCCCAGTAATTCACACCTCCATCCCTCCCTCCCATCCATCATCCACTTGCTTTCTCCTGAAGCCTCGTGCTCCATACCAATAAAAGAAACAAATCGCAGTAGGTGATTGATTCTAGATTTCTCCTTGGTATTCATTTCGTCAGATCTGCATTGAGACTGATAAATAATCAATACCCACCCACCTTCCATGCAAACTGATAAGCCTCTTACCCTACCCTACCACCACCATCATATACATATAAACACAACTTTTAATCTGCAACCAGGTATACTTAGCATACAGACAAAAGGCCTTGAAAACACCAGGTAACGAAGCATTAATAGTCTATTCACATCCAACGGTGCTAAAATACAAACATAGGCGCAGGAGTGGCTGTGTGGTAAGTAGCTTGATTACCAACCACATGGTTCCGGGTTCAGTCCCACTGCGTGGCACCTTGGGTAAGTGTCTTCTACTATAGCCTCGGGCCGACCAAATCTTTGTGAGTGGATTTGGTAGACGGAAACTGAAAGAAGCCCGTCGTATATATGTATATATATATGTGTGTGTTTGTGTGTCTGTGTTTGTCCCCCTAGTATTGCTTAACAACCGATGCTGGTGTGTTTATGTCCCCGTCACTTAGCGGTTCGGCAAAAGAGACCGATAGAATAAGTACTGGGCTTACAAAAGAATAAGTCCCGGGTCGAGTTGCTCGATTAAAGGTGGTGCTCCAGCATGGCCGCAGTCAAATGACTGAAACAAGTAAAAGAGTAAAAGAGTATTATAAATCTCAAGATATCAAAGCTACGACTGCATTATGCAATACAGCTGAAACTCAATCATAATTACCATCAAGAATTAATTAAGTCTTATTAATTCCAATTATCTTTGATGATGACTTGCTCCACAGAAGTTATGCCGACCCATTTTCAGGGTCAGAAATATGTATTTGTCCAGACCGGCAACTAAAACTATTACAAAGTGAAAATTCACCCTCCATTAGAATACTGTTTACATATATAAAAGCAGAACTTCTTTAGCAAATGTCTTCTACTATAACCCTAGGCCTACCAAAACCTTGTGAGTGGATTTGGTAGACAGAAATTGAAAGAAATCTGTCTAAATAAATATATATGTATATATACTCTTTTACTTGTTTCAGTCATTTGACTGCGGTCATACTGGAGCACTGCCTTTAGTTGAACAAATCGACCCCAGAGCTTATTCTTTGTAAGCCTAGTTCTTATTCTATCAGTCTCTTTTGCTGAACAGCAAAGTTACAGGGACGTAAACACACCAGAATCAGTTGTCAAACGATGTTGGGGGGGGGGGACAAACACAGACGCACAAACATATACACACATACATATATATAGATATATACAACAAGTTTTTCCATCTACCAAATCCACTCACAAGGCTCTGGTCAGCCTGAGGCTATAGTAGAAGACACTAACCCAAGGTGCCACGCAGTGGGACTGAACCTGGGACCATGTGGTTGGTAAGCAAGCTACTTACCACACAGCCTACTTGTTTCAATCACTTGACTGTGGTTTTTTTCGATGAACAAATCGAACCCAGGACTTACTCTTTGTAAGCCTAGTACTTACTCTGTTGGTCTCTTTTGCCAACTTACTATGTTAATGGAACATAAACATACCAACATCTGTTGCCAAATGATGGTGGGGGAGCAAACACAGACACAAAGACACATACACACATAAATATATACATATACATATATATATATGATGGGCCTCCACCGTCTACCAAATCCCCTTACAAGACTTTGGTTGGCCCGAGGTTGTAGTAGAAGACATTTGCCCAAGGTACCACGCAGTGGGACTGAGCCCGGAACCATGTAGTTGGGAAGCAAGCTTCTTAGCACACAGCCATGCCTGATATATGTATATGCCGCTGGACTGGCTCCTGTGCAGGTGGCACATAAAAAGCGCCATTTGAGCGTGGCCGCTGCCAGTACCGCCTGACCGGCCCTCGTGCCAGTGGCACGTAAAAGCACCCACTAATCCCTCGGTGTGGTTGGTGTTAGGAAGGGCATCCAGCCATAGAAACTCTGCCAGATCAGATTGGAGTCTGGTGCAGCCATCTGGTTCACCAGACCTCAGTCAAATCATCCAACCCATGCTAGCATAGAAAGCGGACATTAAACGATGATGATGATTATATATATATATGTCATCATCATCGTCATGGTTTTAATACCCACTTTTCCATGCTTGCATGAGTCAGACAAAGTGTTATTGAAGTAGATTTCTTAAAGCCAGATGCCTTTCCTGTCACCAACCCTCACTTGTTTCCAAGCAAGGTAATAGTTCCCCACAGCCAGACATGTTCTAGCAGAATATTGGAAATGTATGACACTGCTTATATGACAGTGACACTCATTTACAACTAACACGCACTGTCAAGACATACATGCACTCACACACACACATCATACAATGGGCTTCTTTCAGTTTCCATCTACCACACTTGTGTGTGTGTGTGAGTTACTGTCCCCTTGCCTTGACATCCGTATGACAGTTGTAAGCAAGTGTCACTGTCACGCAAGCGGTGCCCTTTATTTCTAATCTTCGATGTAAACATTTTTGGCCAAGGTGCAATATTACCTTACTTGGAAACAAAGTGAGGGTTGGCAACTGTGAGCGTATCCAGCTGTAGAAAGTCCAACTCAGCAAATTTAGTTCGAACCATGCGAGCAGTGAAAAGTGTACATTAAAACAATGGCAATCATGAAATGAAGACCCACCCACACACACGCACATGTATGTGCGAGCTGGATGCTTTTTACCCAGACACGGCCTCCTCCTATTTGGGTTAAAAAGAAACATCTAACTAGGGAAGAACTACAAATCAATGATTTATAGCCAACATACATCTGGAGTTATTTCTTGTCCTTCCCAGTGACAGTATAATGGTTTCGAAGGCGGCGAGCTGGCAGAATCGTTAGCACGCCGGGCGAAATGCGTAGCCGTATTTTGTCTGCCGTTACGTTGTGAGTTCAAATTCCGCCGAGGTCGACTTTGCCTTTCATCCTTTCGGGGTCGATAAATTAAGTACCAGTTACACACTGGGGTCGATGTAATCGACTTAATACCTATGTCTGTCCTTGTTTGTCCCCTCTGTGTTTAGCCCCTTGTGGGTAATAAAAAATTAGTATAATGGTTTCTGATTTTCTGAACAGTTGGCTAATTATAAACACTCTCTCTACCAACACCCACCTCTTATCTACAAATTAATCCCCAACCACTCCCAAATCATGCACAAAATTTTCAACTTGCGTTATTTTGTAATTTCTGGTAACTAAAGACAGCAAAAAATATGCACACACAAGGTTTTCTCAAACAGCTTAATGGTTGAATAAGCTGTTAGTCGACTAAACAATAGATTCAACTCGATTCTCAGTATTCTCAGTTGCCCATTTAGCAAATATCCTCGTTATTTTAAGCTAGTTTTAGAATAATTATTTCAGTATACTTTTACTTTTACTTTTTTCGGTCATTTGACTGCGGCCATGCTGGAGCACCGCCTTTAGTCGAGCAAATCGACCCCGGGACTTATTCTTTGTAAGCCCAGTACTTATTCTATCGGTCTCTTTTTGCCGAACCGCTAAGTGACGGGGACGTAAACACACCAGCATTGGTTGTCAAGCAATGCTAGGGGGACAAACACAGACACACAAACACACACATACATATATATATATATATATATATATATACATACGACAGGCTTCTTTCAGTTTCCATCTACCAAATCCACTCACAAGGCTTTGGTCCGCCCGAGGCTATAGTAGAAGACATTTGCCCAAGATGCCATGCAGTGGGACTGAACCCGGAACCATGTAGTTCATAAGCAAGCTACTTACCACACAGCCACTCCCGCGCCTATAATACTTTTAAATATAAGTATAATACTTTTAAATATACATGTATTATAGTTTTAGAAGAAGAGGAGTGACAATGACTGTGAAGTTTCAGTCTACTTGCTTTCATTAGAAGGCTAACGGGTCAAAACTTCGAAGTCACTGTCAACCGTCTTCTTGTAGAAGTATAATAAATACACTTACAAAAAGGTATTGAATAGTGGCACCTTGGGCAAGTGTCTTTCACTATAGCCTCGGGCTGACCAAAGCCTTGTGAGTGGATTTGGTAGACGGAAACTGAAAGAAGCCCGTCGCATATATGTGTGTGTGTGTGTGTATATGTTTGTGTGTCTGTGTTTGTCCCCCCAACATCGCTTGACAACCAATGCTGGTGTATTTACGTACCCGTAACTTAGCGGTTCGGCAAAAGGGATCAATAAAATAAGTACTAGGCTTACAAAGAATAAGTCGTGGGGGTCGATTTGCTCGACTAAAGGCGGTGCTCCAGCATGGCCACAGTCAAATGACTGAAACAAGTAAAAGAGAGAGTAGTCTTTCAGGTTAACATTAAACTGTTTCTACATAAAAATAAAACAAAACACATCAGAGATTGAGAGGGAAAGTGAGAGATATTGTTTCTACAGTAGTCAATATTCACAAGTAAAACAAAAAACAAAAACAAAAACAAAAGAACTACTAATTGCTGATTTATTACAACCACAAATCTAGACTTTACTCTGATTTGCAGCTCACAAGAACCTTGACTTTCATTTGTCAATTTAATGTCCTCTCAGGTCGGATCTCACTCATTATTTGCCAATATACTTGCTCTGTTTCCTATAATCATAACATCTGTTGTTTTACTGTAAATATCTACTGCTGCATTGCTCTATAGAACCATAGTAACTATGTGTATGTGTGTGTGGGTGGGTGCAGGCACACTATCTGTTTTACTCATTAATGGATTAATGATGGCTCTCAAGAGATCCAGTTCACATTTTGTAAAGTACTGAACCCTTTACCATAGATATAAAAAAAAAGCAGGACACAAAAGTCTTTAAAATACTCTTTCTTTTTTTCTTTTCTTTTTTACTTGTTTCAGTCATTTGACTGCGGCCATGCTGGAGCACCGCCTTTAGTCGAGCAAATCGACCCCGGGACTTATTCTTTGTAAGCCCAGTACTTATTCTATCGGTCTCTTTTGCCGAACTGCTAAGTGACGGGGACATAAACACACCAGCATCGGTTGTCAAGCAATGCTAGGGGGACAAACACAGACACACAAATACACACACACACACATACATATACAGGCTTCTTTCAGTTTCCGTCTACCAAATCCACTCACAAGGCATTGGTCGGCCCGGGGCTATAGCAGAAGACACTTGACCAAGATGCCACGCAGTGGGACTGAACCCGGAACCATGTGGTTGGTTAGCAAGCTACTTACCACACAGCCACTCCTGTGCCTATATGTGTGTATAAAGTGTGTAGTTGTGTGTGTGTGTGTGTGTTTTGTATCAGTGGATTGTCATCGATCATCAGATGTTTGATAGAGAATGGATCACATTCATACACAAAGTCCAGTATTCAATATTCGAAGTATTTGAAAATATGTGTGTGTGTGTGTGTGTGTGTGTGTGTGTGTGTGTGTGTGTGTGTGTGTGTGTGAGTGTGTGTGTGTGCATACCTATGTCTTTACGTGTCTATCTCACTGCTTCTTGTCATAGCACAAATTCCAATACTCAACAAAGTTCACTTCTAATCGGTGCCTTTAACTGAAACACTATTTGAGAGAGAGAAAGAGAAAAAAAAAGGAGAAAAAAAAAAGAAAGAGAAAGTGTGTGTGTGTGTGTGTGTGTGTGCACATGCATGTGTGCAAAGTGGACAATTGACTGAATCCTCAGAGCTTCGGATAAATTGTTTTACAGTAATCTTTCCATCTCTCAGCTCTCTAAATTCAAATCTTACCAAATTTAATTTTGCATTTCATTTTTTTTTGGGGGGTGGGAGGGCTATAAATAAAGGGCCAGTCATGTACTGGGGTAAATTCTTCTCTTTCCGTCACTCTTTCTTTCTTTCTGTCTGTCTGTCTGTCTTCCTCTCTTCTGAAAGGAATCAGCTGAGGTAAGATAAGACAAGCAGGAGGATGGGCTCCGCCAGAGCTCAAGAAATTGAGGGCTCAAGGCAAGGCGTAGTAATTCTCTAACACATGGTCATATGTCAGAAACATACATTTTAGGGGCAGGCATGGCTGGGCAGTTAAATAATTTGCTTCCTAACCACATGGTTTTGCATTCAGTACCACTCCACTGTATGGTACCTTAAGCAAGTATCTTCTACTATATGGCCAGGCTGAGTAAATTTGGTAGAAACCCATCTTTTTTTCCTTTGTTTCAGTCATAAGACTGTGGCCATGCTGGGGCACTGCCTTGAAGAATTTTTAGCTGAACGAATCGATGCCAGTATTTTTCTTTTTCAAGTTTGGGACTTATTCTATCAGTCTCTGTTACCAAACTGCTAAGTTATAGGGATCTGAACAAATAAACACCGGTTGTCAAGTGGTGGGTGAAGAACAAATAGACACAAAGATGCACATACATACATATATATATATACTCTTTTACTTGTTTCAGTCATTTGACTGCGGCCATGCTGGAGCACCGCCTTTAGTCAAGCAAATCGACCCCGGGACTTATTCTTTTGTAAGCCCAGTACTTATTCTATCGGTTTCTTTTGCCGAATCGCTAAGTGACGGGGACATAAACACACCAGCATCGGTTGTCAAGCAATGCTAGGGGGACTAACACAGACACACAAACACACACACACATACATATATATATATATATATACATATATACGACAGGCTTCTTTCAGCTTCCGTCTACCAAATCCACTCACAAGGCATTGGTCGGCCCGGGGCTATAGCAGAAGACACTTGCCCAAGATGCCACAAGGTATGTTAACCTCGAGAAGGGGTGGTTGCATCCAAGGAAATACTGGTTCAATGCCTAGTATTTTTAGGGAATGAAAATTCCTTAAAACAATAGGTATATATTAAGCGTATAGTTTATATCAAGTTAAATGAAGAAAAGAAAATGGTGATTAGGAAGTTAATAATTGTTAATTATTAACAATATATTGGTCATCTTCACTTCTTACAGCTGTTTTAATTGATAATCAATAATTTAATTACAAATTTGTACATTAAATTTACAGCAGAAATGAACTGATAGGCCCACATATAACATCCAAAAGTACATCTTTTTCTTCTCTGATGAAATTATACTCGTGTCCCATAAATATAAATTTAATGTACAAATTTGTAATTAAATTATTGAGTATGAATTGAAACAGTTGTAAGAAGCAAAGACGACCAATTTGTTGTTAATAATAAACAATTACTAACTTCCTAATCTCCATTATACACACACACACAATAGGCTTCTTTTAGTTTCTGTCTCCCAAATCCACTTACAAGACTTTGGTCAGTCTGAGACTATAGTAGGTGTCACATAGTGAGACTGAACCCAGAACCGTGTAGTTGGGAAGCAAACCTTCTTACCACACAGCCATGCCTACACCTGTGTTTGTGTCTTCGTGTCTTGATATCACTCAATACTTGTAAATACATACATAGCATATGTACACTTTACATGTGTATATATAAACGTTAATGCTGATGATGCAATATCTGTTATATAACTAAAAAGATTATGAAACAGTTGTAAACGAATGGAATATAAACATCTGGTCTCTCACCTCACTTCTCTTAGCTGTTCTATTTATACACACACACACATATGTATTATGTATGTACAGATGTGTGAGTGTCTGTCCATGTGTCTCCTTTTAATCACATTGTGTGACAGTTGTAAATGAGTGTCATTTGCTTTTATTAGTCTGTGAAAAAAATGTCTGGTCAAGAGGAAACGTTGCCTTGCTTAGAAACAAATGAAGTGTTAGCAACTGGAAGAGCATCTGGTGGTAAAAAAAAATTCTGCCTCTATAAACTCTATCCAACTCATAAAGGCATGGCAAAAATGGATGTCAAAATGATGAGGATGATCATCATAAATAATTTTTTCTACTCTAGGCACATGGCCCGAAATTTTGGGGGGAGGGGAGGACCAGTCGATTAGATCAACCCCAGTATGCAACTGGTACTTAATTTATCGACCCCGAAAGGATGCAAAGCAAAATCAACTGTGGCAGAATTTGAACTCAGAATGTAAAGATCACCATAAATAGTATCATTTGTTTGTTTTACATGTTTTTTTTTCCATACTAGCATGGGTTGGATGAGTACATATTACTGAGATTTTGTTTTACAACTAGATGCCCTTCCTGTCACTAACCCTTACCGGTTTTTCAAGTAGAGGATTTGCATTTTTTATTATTCTACACATCTTCAAAAGTGCAGTGTCAACAGATGATTTGCAAAATCTGTTAACATAGTATGTTAACAAACATCACTATTTGCTGGTAACACTTCTCACATGAAGCAGACATGCATGTGTGCGCATGCACACACACACACACACACGCACACACACACACAGGTATTTCCACACTATTTTACTTGCTTTTAATAGTATAAGAGGAAATATTCCAGTTTCTAAAGAGGACAATGTAACGAAAATAATGCCTTTTCATTAGTAGCTAACGACCATTCAGAGTCTTGATTAGCAATAATTACCAATGGCCAAACAGTTGAAATAATCAAACACTCAGGAATACAAACAAATCAGTTTAAACAAAACAAAATAAATACTCAATAATTAGAAGTGAAAAAATAAAAGAGACTATTTTAGGTAAAAAAAGAACACTATTTAATCAATAGGGGAGAGGGGGGAAAAAACCACAAATGTCAGGTTTTGTAGGTGTGGTCTGAGAAATGTTAAATATTTATCCCTTTAGCATTTAAACCGGCCAAAAGTATTCTGCCTGTTTTATGTTCAGACTGGCCATATCTGTTCTCTCACACCAACCCTACAATATCATCTTAAAAATTAACAGCTACCTCATCAAAATCTCATAGCTACAAGATAATACCTGATTAGTTCAAAACAATGTGGATAAAAAAGCATTAGTTTTGGCAGAATAATGTGAACACTAAAGGTTTAAACTGACCATATGTGGCCAAAACAGTCTATTTGTTTTATCAACCAGATCTGGCTTCTTACACCTACCCTATAATGTCATTCTAAAAATAAAGCATCGCATCATTGAAATCTCAAAGCTATCAGATAATGCATGATTAATTCAAAACAATGTGAATAAATAAACATTAGATTTGACAGAGCAATCTGAATGCTGAAAGGTTAAAGCAAAGATTTTATTTGAAGCAACACCGATATTGTGAGCCTTTAACGCCAGGGGTTCCCAAATGGTGTGATGCAAAATGTATAGCCGGTTGCACAGTGAAGACAATAAAATTTGTTTTATGTCTGTTTTTCCATGACGGCATGGGTTGGATGATTATATTTTATAGAGGCGTTATTGCTAACCCTTATCTGTATTTTGAGTAAGAGTTTACATTCCACTCATCTTTGAAAGTGTAGAACTACAGCATGCTTGTTGACATGGTAACAATCACAATCCATAGCTTGTTCATGTGAAACACAAAGTGTTAACATATTCACACACACAGAGTTTTTGTACAGTTTCTTCCTACTGAATTCACTCACAAGGCATTGGTCAACTCAAGGCTATAGTAGAAAACACATGCCCAAGGCAGGTACCAGACAGTGGGACTAAAACTGAAACCACACAGATGTGAAGTGACCTTTGAGCCCTTACACATTGAAATTCTAATAGACTCAAATATATAAATATTTTTGTTTTAATACATTTTTTATATATACATACATACATACATACACACATATATATACATACATATATATATATATATATATATATATATATATATATATATATATATATAATACATACAAATAGGTGCTGGAATGGCTGCGTAGTAAATAGCTTGCTTCCCAGCCACATGGTACTGGGTTCAGTCCCACTGCATGGCATCTTGGGCAAGTGTCTTCTACTATAGCCTAGGGCTGACCAAAGCCTTGTAACTGGATTTGGTAGATGGAAACTGAAAGAAGCCTGTTGTACATATATTTATATATGTACGTGTGTGTGTGTTTGCCCCCCCCCACCATCGGTTGACAACCAATGCTGGTGTGTTTACGTTCCCGTTTCAGCAAAAAAGGCCAATAGAATAAGTACTAGGCTTACAAAGAATTTGTTCAACTAAAAAGGCAGTGCTCCAGCACAGCCGCAGTCAAATGACTGAAATAAGTAAAATAAAAAAAGAATATATATATACGTACACATATAGGTATGTACACACACACAGATATATATATATATATATAATTTGAAACTGACTTATTGGAAGTCCACCTGAAGATTGTCGATCAAGACAAGAAACAATTGTAGTGGCGGTTTTTTTGACTATTTATTAAAATTTTATGTATTGATTAAGTCTTTCCTTGTTTGTTTTGCAAAATAGTGGTTTTGTCTCTAATAATATTTTATAATATTTTACTATAAAATTGGATTTAATCCTAAATCTGATTTTTTCCCTGTAAATTTGGATTTATTCCCTAATATTTATTATATATATATATATAATATATATATATATTATATATATATATATATAGGGAGAGTTTACGAAAAAAACAAAAGACGAAGACAGGTGGTGTACAAAACAAACAGATGTATTAATATAACGCTCAGGAATAGGAAAAACTTTTACGTTTCAAGCCTACGCTCTTCTACAGAAAGGGACACAGAAAAAACAAGGAGAGAAAAAAAATGTGTGAAGTGGCTAACACATATAGGTACATATATATATATACACACTGCAACAAAGAATAGATAAGGGTACAAATACTAAACTCTTACAGCTGGTTCTACTATGGGGTCGCCAAATCTTCCAAGTTTTCCACATCACACCAGTGATATACAGTGATATACACATAATTGTAATCAATTAATAAATAAATATAATTGAATTTTTACAGCGAGCAGACCAACAGAAGAAAGAGTGAAAGAAAGTTGTGGCGAAAGAGTACAGCAGGGATCGCCGCCACCCCCTGCCAGTGCCTCATGAAGCTTTAGGTGTTTTTGCTCAATAAACACTCAGAACACCCGGTCTGGGAATCGAAACCACGATCCTACGACCGCAAGTCCGCTGCCCTAACCACTGGGCCATTTTGACAATGTGACTCTCTCTCGTTTACTTGTTTCAGTCATTTGACTGCGGCCATGCTGGAGCACCGCCTTTAGTCGAGCAAATCGACCCCGGGACTTATTCTTTGTAAGCCCAGTACTTATTCTATCGGTCTCTTTTGCCGAACCGCTAAGTGACGGGGACGTAAACACACCAGCATCGGTTGTCATGCAATGCATATGTTGGGGGGGGGGTGTATACACAAACGAGGGGGTGCTGATAAGTTCCTGGTTTTAAGGGTATCAGAAAAGGCCTGGTTGGTGGCCCAACCTTCCTAGTTCTTTTACAGGGCTTAGAAAAACTGAAGGACAGCTGCAACAAGAGTGTGAATCTGAGAGGGGGAATATGTGGAATAAAATCTGTATTTTCTTTTACCCAAAGCCAGGAACTTTTCAGCACCCCATCATATCTATATATATAAAACTGTAGTTGTGTGAGTGTCTGTCCCCTTCGATTTAGATTCCTAACTACTCCCACATTTTGCGGTGCAGTTTAACCAAATTCGGGTATCTTATAGTCGTGATTCATATCGAGCCCGTCTGGCTATTAGCGCGCGTCTACGATGAGTCTACGATTTTAAAAATAATTTAACATCATTTTTCATTCCATTTTAATGCATATTTTTTCGTGTGTCGATGGCGGCGGAGTTGGCGTCCATGGTCACACCTGCACCTGTTTACTTCTCCCCCTTCTTCCCTCCCTCGTGAAGCTGTAGGGAAGGGAGTGTAAGGAAATCAACGTCGTAAAGCGTTGTCAAGGAGACCAGCGTTCTTTTAGAACGACTTCATAGCTTGAAGACACCAAAACAGAAATGGCTAAGAAAGCCCGAATTGGCATCTATAAGGGAAGTAACTCTCTAAAAATGCTTATATAGTTATTTCCCTTACAAACCCGAGCAACGCCGGGCGATACTGCTAGTTTTCAATAAAATCAGGAATATGCATTGGTGTTTTATTATTCAACCATGTCACTGTAATGTTCCATTTGTGTTGCAACCTGAAGATCTTTATCACTTTCACTATCAAAATCCACTTCCTCGAAAGATGAAAATTCAGACACATCTATATTTGATTTATCCGAAGACAAGTCACTGTTAATTTTTTCTCTCCATTTTCTAAGTCTTCAAGTGTAAATCCTTCCAAGTTAGAATTGCTACTTGCTGAAACCATATCAGTAATTCCAAAACAAATCAATCTCCACTTCAAACATCGAAAAATACCAAGTGTTGCCAAAAATTTCACAGCATTTACAGTCATGTTTAGGCATAAAAACCTTTATCTTGCATGACTTCATAACTGAGATTTTGACAATGTGACTCTCTCTCCCTTTTACTTGTTTCAGTCATTTGACTGCGGCCATGCTGGAGCACCGCCTTTAGTCGAGCAAATCGACCCCAGGACTTATTCTTTGTAAGCCCAGTATTTATTCTATCGGTCTCTTTTGCCGAACCGCTAAGTGACGGGGACGTAAACACACCAGCATCGGTTGTCATGTAATGCTAGAGGGACAAACACAGACACACAAACATATAGACACACATACATATATATATATATATATATATACACATATATACGACAGGCTTCTTTCAGTTTCCGTCTACCAAATCCACTCACAAGGCATTGGTCGGCCCGGGGCTATAGCAGAAGACACTTGCCCAAGATGCCACGCAGTGGAACTGAACCCGGAACCATGTGGCTGGTTAGCAAGCTACTTACCACACAGCCACTCCTGCGCCTGTTTATTTTTAGAATGATTATGATAGAATTGGTTTAAGAGGCCAGATTTGGCCAGTTTGAACATAAAACAGGTAGAACATTTAGACTGCATACGGCTAGTTTAAGTGCTAAAGGGTTAAACAAATACCTGTAAAAATCTTTGTTAAGATTAGAATATGAGTTGGGAATTGTGTTATCAGTAAGCAGAAACATGACTAATTGTGTTCCAAGGTCTAATGTAATTCGTTTATATAAGTCCTCACCATTTTTGGGAAGTAATTTTTCATAAACATTTAAATTAAAGGTCATAAGTCCAGGCTTATATCAAAGATGAAGCACATAAGGACAGATGGATAATAAACCACTGAGCACATCTCTATACATGCACTAACATATGAAAAAGAAGAAAAAAAAAAGACATACAAAAATGACAAACCAAATGAACATATACATAGGTGAAGGAGTGGCTGTGTGGTAGGTAGCTTGCTTACCAACCACATGGTTCTGGGTTCAACCCCACTGCGTAAAGCCTTGGGCAAATGTCTTCTACTATAGAATCGGGCTGACCAAAGCCTTGTGAGTGGATTTGATAGATGGAAACTGAAAGAAGCCAATCGTATACATATATATATATGTATGTATGTGGGTGTGTATGCATATATTTGTGTGTCTGTATTTGTCCCCCCCACCATTGCTTGACAACGAATGTTAGTGTGCTTACATCCCCATAACTTATCAGTTCGGCAAAAGAGACCGATAGAATACTTACAAAGAATAAGTCCTGGGGTCAATTTGTTCAACTTAAAGGCAGTGCTCCAGTATGACCGCAGTTTAATGACTGAAGCAACTCGAAGATAAATACATGTATATACACATATATAAGATTGTGTGTATATACACATAGATACATGTATATATACATATGAATGTGTGTGGGTCAAATATACATGATGCTGGCCACAGGTACATATATTGACATATACACACTTAAAAAGAAATACAACTATATATGCATATATAAAGGTACATATCAAAAGACTCCTATGAGAACATATGTATGCTTGTGTATATAGATCCACTATAAAAAAAATGGAAGCACTTATCAAGGATATGTAAGTGAATATACATACAGAAATATACATATATGCACCACAAACAGAAACATATATATATACATCATCAAATTTAAAATTACACCCAAATAATTGTATATATAAACACATACCAACATATATAGCCCAACTTGCAAGAATTTATCAGAGCAAACTCATACACCCACTAAACTACCACTCAAGAATTTTTCTGTCCCTTTTTGCCCTTTTCCCTATTACTGAATTTTTTTCTCTTTTTATTCTTTTTCTTTCTCCTTATGTACATCTCTTGAAAATAATCTAAATTTCAATTTAATCAGCATATATATTAACTTAATTAAATCCATGTCAAAAAAATATAATTTTTGAACTACACTTACATTGCAACCACTAAACCCCCACCCACAAGATGAACTAAAAAATATTAAAAAAAGGTTTGGAAAATTAAAAACATTTCAGGCTGATGAAGCAAACAACCAGCAAAACTTTAAAGACACTGTCAATATTTAATATTTTCCTTTTAAAAATAAATGTAAATGCATGTATTCACACATATACATATATATATATATATATATATATATATATATATATATACACTGAGTTTTTATCTGGACAAGCAGTAAAACCATTTGAAGAAAGAAAACTAAATCCCAACCCCTTGAACTGGAAAGGTGTAGAAGGCCTTCAGATAGAAAAGCAGCAGCTGAAATAGTTTCCTGTCATCTTACTTTTGCTGGTTACAGAATATTTTAATTACGGATATTTAGAGAGTGAGAGTGAGAGAGAGGTGTATGTGCCATACAAGAATATGTCACTATAATACAATGATGTACAGATGTCTTATGATGAGACAGCTGTCATTTGACATGATGAAGAAGCAATTCTCAGAGGTGTGTGTGTATATATATATATATATATATATATATATATATTCCACTGATGAGGCAAAGTCAGAAATCCGGGATCTGGAATTATCCAGTAATTTTTTTGCTAGTTTATTTTTGTCTTTTTGTCTTCTCTCCTGGTGCTGTATGAACTTTTAATGTGGTTTTAGAGTCAATTTTGGGCTACTATTTCAGGCATTGTGGTATCTCTTAGATACCCTAAATTATAATTTTATATATATATATACACATCCATACTCTCATCCAACAAGATGAAGCATGAATCTCATTGCTTTAATGTCCACTTTTCCATGTTTGCACAGGTCATTTAGAATTTACTGAGGTAGATTTTCTTTAGCCAGATGCTGCTCCCATCACTAACCCTCACCTGTTTTCAAGCAATTTAATATTTCCCCCCATGACCGGATATGTTTTCATTGAATACCGGAAATGAATGACACTGCTTATATGACAGTGATGCTCGTTTACAACTATAATAGGATGTTAAGAGAAGAAGACGTAAATATACATGCACACACACAGGATGGACATCTTTCAGTTTCTGCCCACCAAATCCATTCATAAGGCCTTGGGCAGCCCAAGGTTATAGCTGAAGACACCAACCTATGACACCATGTAGTGAGACCAAACATGAAACCATGTGGCTGCGAAGCAAACTGTCAACCACACAGTCACACCTGCACCTGTGTATGTATGTGTGGAGGGGAGAAAATGAGAAAGTGTGTGTGTGTGGAAGAGGAGACTTGGGATGAAGCAATGAAACTGATCAGTTGCTGCATCCAGTGGAAGAGATGACAAGGGGTCACACTAATTTGTGACCTGCCTGACCCTGTATACATGGTGAAATAGCTGTTAAAACTGTGTGTGTGTATATATATATATATATATATGATCTGCTACTTATTTAGAAACAATATCAGGGATTATACTCCCCTTGTTTTGACAAGTCATCTGTATACAAACTGGCCACAGACGAACACACAGACACAGGCTTTTATCAGCCGCGTGACCAACAATATCAGCAATATACTTTCCCTCTAGCTGCTTCCTAACATACTGCCACACATACACAGGCGCACACACACATACATGTAGGTAGGTTCTCACACCTAAATAAGATAGCTTTCATTCTTAAAACAATCCGAACATTAACATTAGTTATACAGAATATATTCACACCCTTTGGTTTTCAGTAATTCTTCCCCTACCAGATTTAACCGCAGTTTGACCTCGATTTATTCCAACGGACATTTTCGTCGGCCTTCACACACCCTGACGTCAACGCACATTGAGAGACAGTTTTGTGCCATTCCATGGGCTCCTAGGGAGCGTTTTGTTCGAATAGCTTGCTGCGCATTTGTTTTGGAGATTTAAATTCCTGGATTTTCCTGAAGAGAAAGCTGCAAAATAGTCTCCTTATTCATTCCGAATTTGGAAATTTGCAGCCTTTGAAACATGTGTAGAAAATAATAAAAGGAATTTTGTAGAATCTTCGTTCAGCTCCATTTCTTCCCTTCATTAAATATATAAAACTTCAATTATCCGTGCTAAGGCACGGTTGCGACACCCCATGGTCGTAACCTCAACCGTGTTTTTTCTGTTGTGATTTTTGCTACCCAGGTATCGGTTAAATTTTGAATAATCCGTAACAAGATAATTCATTTATCCATTTCAATAAAAATATATATATATATATGTGTATGAATTAATTACTGGTGGGAACACAGTATTTCATTACTGATATATATTACCAAGTATATCAAAGGTTTATAAGTCAATGCTATAGAAAACCTATAGAAATAGCTTTAAAAATGGTCTGTGTGTGAGTGTGTAAAGAGAGTTGACACAAGACCACTTAGCAAAATCATCGCAGAACAAAGAATCAAAACTAACAGGAGACTTATTCCAGCGACCAGATTAATGCAATTCTAAATAGCTTTCAAATGGACACCACTGGAGGGGAAAAGAAAAAGATGAAGACCAAAAAAAAACCACATGATACAGAACATCCATAATTGACAAGAGAGAGACCAACACCACAAGGCTGGATGCAGAGAAAACCAGGTGTCAACTTGCTGCCCAATGTGTCTGAGAGCAAAGAAGAAACTGAACTGGATATATGTGTGTGGGTGTATATATACAGGGCGTTCATAAATTATCAGTACAACTTGCACAATTTATTGTATCATTTAAATGTGTTGCAACCAATAGAGCCCACGTGGAAGTTTCTAATAAAAGATTGCTTTGCAATAAACTCTGTTGAGTTGTCCTTTAGCTTTCATTTTTTTCAAACTGTAAAGGTAATTTATGGACACTCTGTATATACATGTATGTGTGTGTGCGTGTGTGTGTGTGTGTGTATGAATATAAACATATATATACATACACATACATACATACTTTATTTGTGAGTTAACAAAACTACCATTTTTTTATGCCATGACAAATCTTTCAACAATTACCAAGCCTGCCACATGAAACAGAACTCATCTCCATCTTGTATTCTGGATCCAGTGAACACCAACATTCCATGTGGCTGGCTTGATAATTGTTGAGAGATTTATGTTGGCATGAAACCAGTGGTAGCCTTGGTTAGATAAAGAACATTTATCCAACAATGCAGTGTAGAGCACTCATTCGCACTGTTTGATATTAACATATATATGTATGTATGTATAAGGATGAAAAGAAACACACGAGTTGATATATATGAAAAAACAAGTCAGGATAGAAAATGCTAAAATAATTTTATAAAGAACATTTCAGTCATTGAGACCTTTTCAACTGTAACAATTATATAATTAAATTTAGAAAAATTAAAAGAAACGTTTTTTTAAAAGAATATTTGTATAGTGTTCAAATATAAGTGGCATTTTCCTTGTTTCTGCCTTTCTCTGTCTCTCTTGTTTACTCTTGTGTATGTATATATATATATATATATAAATGCAGAAGATGAAGTGTTTAGGTCACTGGTAACCTAAACTAATAGTTATGTGGTCTGAGTGCTCTAATTGATAAGCTACTAGGATTCAAGATCAGACAGGGGCTGGAGTTATGCTAGCCACTGTCCAGTTGGGAGAGAACCTACCTTCGAGTCAGTAGGTATAATTTAAAGAAGAGGAACACAATCAAGGCAGGCCAAGCTTATCAGTTCATTTAATGCCGAAGCGAAGTAAGTGACAGTAAAAATATTTTTATTTACATCGTTTCAGCATTAAACTAATTTAAACGAACTGATAAGCTTGTCCTGCCTTGATTAATTGTGTTCCTCTTCTTTAAATTATATAACAAATTAAATGGGTGGCTTATTAGTAATTTGAACCTAAAGGCAAAATTGATAGAGGTCACATAAGTGACAGCACCACTAAGAGGAGTACTTTTTCGGTTATGACGAGGGTCCCAGCTGATCTGATCAACGGAACAGCTTGCTCATGAAATTAATATGCAAGTGATTGAGCACCCCACAGACATGTGAACTCTTAATGTAGTTCTCAGGGAGATTCAGTGTGACACAGAGTGTGACAAGGCTGGCCCCTTTGAAATACAGGTACCACTCATTTTTGCCAGCTGAGTGGACTGGAGCAACATGAAATAATGAGATCTTGCTCAAGGACACAACGCATCGCTGGGAATTGAACTCACGACCTTACGATCGTGAGCCGAATGCCCTAACCACTAAGCCATGCACCTTCATGCTAGCACCACTATTGCTAGAAAGAAGAGTTAACTCAAAAAGCCACAAAGCACTATCTTAATGACTGACAAGGGGAAGTGGCTTTCGAGTTGTTTAACTCTTCTTTCTAGCAATAGTGGTGCTAGTCAGTACCCTTTGTTACTCTTGAGACATCTCTCTCTCTCTCTCTCTCTCTCTATATATATATATATATATACACATACATGTCAAGTTTACAGCTGCTGCCGCCTCTTCAACACTCTCTTTATCCCTTTAATACACTGATCACTTGTCTCCCTATCACCCATGCCCCAACAAATTCATCTCACAATCATTCTCCCCTTTTTACCCTCACAGTACAACACTGTCAGCATGACAAAGCATATCAGTGGCTCCCTCTAGTCCACCATATTTTGCTTCCAGTGTAACTAGGGATGTGATTGGGTTTATCTTCAACCTGCTCGCCCTTAGCTCTTTCATCTTGAGGTAAATCCAAAAGGGAACACATCAGATCTACACAGGCCTCGTAAATTCTATCACTACACACTCTATGTTCCCCCTTTCTCCTTTTATAATTCACTCTCACCATTCATTGCCCTCACTTTCTGGTGCTGATCTACACAGATACATATACACATATTTATAAATACATTTATATATGTATGCACACACACACACACAAGGTATAATACAAAACACAAAATAATACCGGAGATAGAATAATACAAGCTGACATCACTGCATTTTTATATATAATTACAAATTATACCAAAAAAAAATACACAAGTAATTGAATAACTATGGAAACATTACTAGAAGCAAAATACAAACCAAAACCCAACACAAGTACAACAAACCATGAAATCCACTAGGACATAATATTGCATAATTTTTAAATCCACCATTTTCTAAATTATTATAACAGTGTTCCTATAATCCTTTGTGGTCTTACTGCAAAGTGTGAGATCAACAAGCCAGTGTTACTGTCTCTCTATTCTGATAATCGGGATTGTAAAGGTCTTGAAATGTTAATGGGTTTGGGAAATGCCATTGTTGCAAATTGAACATAAAGGATGAATACGAAAAAAAAAAATCCTTAAAAAGGGAAAAATTTAACTCTTATTTTATAAGTTCCTAAGATGTTCCTTATTTACACAAATCATCATTATTACCACCACCATCATCGTCATAATCATCATCATCATCATCATCCCCATCGTTTTAATGGCCATTTTCTTATATTTGCATGGGTTGGACAGAGTTTAGTGTGGTGGATGTTCTACAGTTGGATGCTTTTACTGTTGCCAACCTTCACCTGTTTCCAAGCAAGAGTAATACTTCCCCACAGCCAGACATATTTTTTGCAGAATACTGCAAATAAATGACACTGCATCTATAACAGTGACACTCGTTTACAACACATAATGTCAAGATAAGGAGATACACACACACACATACGTATACAGTAATCCCTCACCATATCGCAGTTTATTATTTAAGCTTATGTTGATTCTTCTGTGGTGTTGTTTTACATTTATAATAAAATAAATATAGATAATATTTCGTTTTTGGATTTGGTTTGCAAGATTCTTTATGTGAGTTTGTGTTTTGAAGCATATTCTGTTGTGTCTGGGGAGAGACATTTCTTTTTGTGCCTTAACATACTCACCAGGAAAATTTCCACTTACTGAAAAGGTTGCAAGACGCAACAAAATTTTTAGGAAAATAAAAATAAGAAATAAGTGGAAATTTTACCAGTGAGTGTTTTAAATTATAAGGCACAAAAGGAGAATGACTCTCCCCAGACACAACAAAATATATATAAATTATACAAATAATAGAAAAAATATACAGTACTGTTTCTACTTCGCGGGGGTTTTTGGAATGTAACACCCCTGATAGTCGAGGGATTATTGTAGTGCAAGCTTTGGACACACAAGAAGTGTAGCAGTATCACAGGGAGGTTAAAGGAGATTATATAGTCTTTGTGTGTGGCAAATGTGTAGTGACAATAAGCACTAAAGGAAGACATGAGAGAAAGTGGTGAGAAAGGATCTTCGGACGCTGGGCCTCATTGAGGAAATGACAAGGGACCAGGAGATGTGATGATTTTCTGAACTTGAGACATGTCAAGCTAAGTAAAATCACTGTCTTCCATACACACACAGGCTTATCCTTTTAGGTGCCGGTGCGACATAAAAAGGGCCTGTGCTGGTGCAGCATAAACACACCCATGCCAGTGGCACATTAAAAGCACCCAGCACATTCTGATGAGTGGTTGGCATTAGGAAGGGCATCCAGTTATAAGAAACTATGCCATAACAGACAATTGGAGTCTGGACAGTGCTCTGCTAACCAGCCCCATGTCAAACCATCCAACCCATGCTAGCATGAATAGCAGATGATGATGATGACAGTGATATAGCTGGCACAGGTATGGTCATATGAGTAAGAGGTTTACATTGCAACCACATGGTCTCAAGTTCATTGCCACTGCGTAGGATTGGTTAATGGAAATCATAGGGGGTCTGTTCTATGTATTAGTATGTGTATATTCTCTTTATTCTTTCACTTGTTTCAGTCATTTGATTGCGGCCATGCTGGAGTACTGCCTTTAGTCGAGCAAATCAACCCCGGAACTTATTCTTTATAAGCCTAATACTTATTCTACTGGACTCTTTTGCTGAACTGCTAAGTTACAGTCATATAAACACACCAACATCAGTTGTCAAGTGATGGTGGGGGGACAAACACAGACACACAAGCCCATACACACACATAAACATGCATACTAATATATACATACATGTGTATGTATCTATCTATTCATCTATATACATACATTTATATATATACACACACACATATATATAGACATATCTGTCTACACATACCATGGGATTTGTACAGTATCTACCAAATTCAATAACAATGCATTGGTTGGCCTAGGGCTGTAGCTGATGACACAGGCCTGAGGTTTCACACAGTGGAATAGGATGCGAAACAACATGGCTGCAAAGTGAACTTCTTAAACCACACAGACATGCCTACTAAGCCTTAATATACGTGTGTGTATATATATATATAACGGGAAGCTTTATGAAAATAAACAAAAGACGAAGGCAGGTGGAGTACAAACAAACAAATGTATTAGTATAGCGCTCAGGAATAGAAATAGAAAAAGTCTTTTACATTTCGAGCCTACACTCTTCGACAGAAAGATACACAGAAAAAAACAAGGAGAGAAAAAAATGCATGTAGGAGCTAACGATCTATCATGGCGACAAGGTATAAATAATGGACATTACATATTTTCCTTTTGGCTCACAGCTGTTACCAGTAATCATTATAGGTACATTACTCATGGGTTCACTCAATTTGTCTATTGACCAGCCGAGAAAAATTGAATGACCTCAATTGACCAATAGACCAAGTGAGTAAACCTATAAGTAACATGCTTATAATGACTACTGGAAACAACTGTAAGCCAAATTTATTTTGATAAAGGAAAAATATGTCATGACCATTATTTATAACTTGTTTCATATATCACTCTGTGTAAAAACCAGTTTGTCTGGAGCCCAACCACGGATTTACAATATAGAATCACGATGAACCATAAACTTGGCCCTGCCATAAGAATAGCTGGAGTTCTTCAATAATCGAAACATTATTGTTAGCCTGTTGTACCAACAGAGAGCTTACGGAGTATTTTGTCCAGACTGATAACCCCTCTGGAATCTTATATGTATACCATTCTGCCTACAAAAAATGGATCTACAAATACAATATCCCTACACATCTCACATCTATTTTCTCTGCTCCACCTCACTCGCTATTTTGTATCTTATCTACATTAACTATTACTTAACCATCCTCTTACACCGTCTCCAATGAAGGGATATAATAAATATCCTGGAAACAGCTGTAAGACCATCTATCTATAAATGTTCTAAAATCTACACAGCCTTGGTTTTTTTATCTCATTACGAAAAAAATTTATATGTATATATATATATATATATATATATATATATATATACTGTCCAACCCATACCAGCATGGAAAACAGTTATAAATTATGATGATGATATTTACACACACACACACATATATACATAGGAAAAATAAGGACAAACACTGGTTTTATATAAAGGTTCCTATATATGTTTTACCATCATGGTTGTTTGGAGCCCTGCAATAGATGCTCTAAGTGCATATAGATGCTCAACCACAGCAGATCCTCAGGGAACACTTTATTGTATCACGTTAAAGATAACCATAATAATACCATTCAGTACAGTAGCTAACTAACAACTAACCGAAAGCAGACTGGATTAAGAAAATTTGTACACATAATTTATACTATATACAGTTGCGGCCAAAATGTTCAGAACGGCATTGTTTTCACCAGGAAAGTAAGTATAAGTTTTTATCAAAGTTGTTTTATATTCTATAATTTTCACAGACAATAAATATTATTTGTTATTGTTTGAGATTTTGGTGTAATTTGAGAGGATAATACAAAAGTTATGGATGATTTAGTGATTTACTGCAAAACCCATGGCGCAAAACACCAAAATCGCAGACAATAACAAGTAATATCATATTTATTGTCTGTGAAAATTATAGAATATAAAACAACTTTGATAAAAACTTATACTTACTTTTCTGATGAAAACAATGCCGTTCTGAACATTTTGGCCACAACTGTATATATATATATATATATATATATATGCAAAGGTGTATGGCTTAGTAGTTAGGGTGTTGCACTCATGATTGCAAGATTGTGGGTTTGATTACCAGAGCAGGCATTGTGTTCTTGAGCAAAGCACTTCATTTCACATTGCTCAGCGATCATTTCGACATGTGACATGTGGCATCCAGTTGTACCTCTACAGGTAATGTCAATTTGATGGAGGGAGGGAGCTTATGTCTACACAAACATTTGATCGCTATAAACAAATCATGTGTGGTTGTTTGGTAAGAAACTGTCAAACTCTCATATGCCATCTAATGACAGGAGATTTTATTATATACAAGTATATATAAGGAAATTAAAGATAAAGAACAGGAAAAAACAACAGTGGAAATAATGTTTTGAGCATGGCTCTCTGTCAGAAAGAGGAAAACGTCCTGAAAGGAGGAAAAGGAGGGAGCAGATAGTCCAGAGAAAAGCACGTGTTGTTACATGGCCAAAAAATAGTTTGGAATATCATCATCATTTAACACCCATTGTCCATGCTTGCATGAGTTGGCCAGTTTAACCAGAGCTAGCAAACTGGAGAGCTGCACCAAACTCCAGTCTGATTTGGTATGGCTTCTACAACTGGATGCCCTTTCTAACACCGACCACTTTATAGGGTGTGCTGGGGGGTTTTTACATGTGAAGATATACATTTATATATATATATTCATACACACACATAAGTAAATGAAAAACACAAGTAAAAGAAGGGCAATTTGAAGTAAGGAGACAAATAATATGTGAAGTTAGATGAATAAAACGTGGTAGAAAAAGTACAGAAATATGAAACAAAACAAAAATCGAAGAATGTGTATGGTGAATATAAATATGCCAATGAAACGAATAGAAGAGCATTTAATGTTTCAGGTAATACCTTCTATGAAAGAGAGAGAAAAGTAATACGAGAAGTAAGAGAAAAAGAAACAATAACATAATTACAATGCCTGTTTACATTGCAGGCTTAGTGTAAAAAGATGTGTATACATGTATGCGCGTAATAAATGAAAGCATGTCTGTGTGACAATGAAGTTCACTTCACAAATACATAGCTTTGGGCTCAGTACCACCGAGTAACATGGCCAGAAAGTATCTTCTATGACAGCTGACCAATGCTTTGTAAATGAATTTGGTAAATGAAAACTGAAAAACCACTGCTATATATAATCCTCATTTAACAAATGGATTCCATGTTGGCATGGGTTGGACTGCTTGAAAGGGCTAGACAAGTCAGACTGCAACATGCACTCACATCATATATATATATATATAGAGAGAGAGAGAGAGATCACATGATCAACCAGACTATCAGATGTTGTTATACATTGCTGGTCACAATGCGCTTTGCATCATTTTAGCTTATAAATGATGCCACCCTGCTGGCTAGGCAAGCAGGCCAACATCCCCCCTGATCGAAAGACTAGTCCATTACAAGGTCCACCCACTTATGGCTGAGTGAACTGGGACAATGTAGAATGAAGTGTTTTGCTCAAGAAAACAATGTGCTGGCAGTCTCTGTGTGTGTGTGAAGGAATGTAACCTAATGGTTAGGTGTATTGCACTCATGACTGTGACTACGTCACATGCCTACAGACACACACTGGGTGCAGCATATATAGTCACTCCTTATTCATTTTACCATAAAAGAAACATTTTTAGGTTTGATTAATGGAAGTTTACAGATTTGTTGTTATATTTATTGACAATATTCTCTATATATTTACAATTCAAAATGGTCATTCTTTGCTTTCACCAGAGCCCTTAATCTTTATGTTTAAATAAGGGGTTAATTCAAATTACCATCATCATTATTTAACATCTGCCTTACAAGCTGGCATGGGTTGGACAGTTTGGCAGGAGCCTGCACCATGCTCCTGTGTCTGTTTTGGCATAGTTTTTACTGTTGGTTGTCCTTCCTAACACCAACCACCCTGCAAAGTGGACTGAGTGCTTTCTCATGGCACCAGCATAGGCAAGATCAGCTTTGGCATGGCTTTTACAGCTGACTGCCTTTCCAAATGCCAACCACTTCACAGTGTGGACTGAATGCTTTTTGCATGGCACCAGCACTGGCAGGGTCACCGAGTAACTTGCAAGACAAAGAACCTTTGAGAGGAGAGGGGGCATTGGAGGAGGTGATCCTGTATCTGATGATGAAAGGTCAGAGTGTGACAGTGGGACAAATGGATGGATGTATGCATGTGAATATTATCTGTGTCTTCATTACTATAGCTTCAGCAAAAAATGATTGACATTGTTTACATTTCTCAATAAAGGTCCTGTAATTTCAATGTGTGAGGGGGCAGTAGAATGGAAGAAAAAAACCCACCTTACATGAAAAACAAGTTAGGGTTGGCAAGAGGAAGAACATATAACAGAAGAAAAGTTTCCTCAACAAAATCATGGGAAAACAAGCATTAAAACAATGATTATGCACAAACACAGACATATGTTAAGGGAGGAAATGAGAGTTGACTGCAGCTTAATAAATTTAGTTTTACTACCAGTATTGAGTCACCCCATTAGTAAAGGTTCTGGTTTTATTCATAAACTAGCTATAAAATAATAACCTTGAGGGACTTCTCCCCCTCAAATTCCTGACTTCATTTCCTTTATATGTTTATACTTTTTTGATGGCAATGCTTTTCTCTGTGTGTGTGTATATATATATGTGTGTGTGTGTGTAAATGTGTTCCCAAATAAAACTGTACTTCATTTCTGAAGCTCTGATGAAGCTATAGGGTGATACACAAGCACTCAACAATGAGTGCATTGCACCTTATAGTGGAAACACCTGTAAGTTAATGAAGTCCACAACAGAATATCGTATTCCCATGTCATTTTAATTTCTTAAATATCATATATATATATCATCATCATCGTTTAGCGATGATGATGATGATATATATATGATATTTAAGAAATTAAAATGACATGGAAATAAGAAATTATGTATATATATATATATATATATATAACGGGAAGCTTTATGAAAATAAACAAAAGACGAAGGCAGGTGGAAAACAAACGAACAATATATATATATATATATAGAGAGAGAGAGAGAGAGACACACACACACAAATACAAACACAAGCTAATTGTAAATATAAATGGAACATCTTGTATATTGTAATTAACTTTTGTTATATGTAGCACCCTCTACCATCAAATTTGTTGAGTACTTTTGCTTGACTTGCAGATAGATACCTTAACTGCATTACTTGGGATACCCATACTACAACTAACACTAATACTTTCTCTCTCTCTCTACACACACACATAGAGAGAGAAAGAGAGAAATACAGGTAAATACCATACAATATTATTTCTTAATTTATTAAAATTCATTGCTGCCTCTAGAATATCTATCATAATTACTAAATGACAATTAAGACTAGCTCCATATGAGGTAAGACTCAAGAATTTTCCAAAGTTGGCATGTCATCAAAGAAAAGGACAAGTTAGGGTTAGGGTTAAGAGTACTGTTGTGGGCACCTGTTTCTGTTTCAATAGACATTATCAGAACAAATGTCCAACCTTATCTCTAGCAACAAAGAATATTAGACATACACAAAAGAGAACACATCTTGACCTAGAATCTAGATCCTAAATAATTTGCATAGTTTAAACAAAAACGAGTGAAAAAGAATATCTCAGAGTGGTCAGTGGCACCTATCTGAACATAGACAAGTGGTACTCAACCAAGGTCTTACAGACCTTTTGTTAAAATTTTATGTGCAATGAATTGGTTTTACTTTTACATTACACAAAATATTTTAACAATTTTTCTTAAACAATTCCTCATTATATTTAATTATAAGAAATATAATATTCGAATGAGTAAAATAGGAATCCAAAGAGTCCATTGGTAAAGAATAGTTGAGAACCATTGAAAACAAATACGTACAAATGTGTTTCGTGGAAGAAAAACATTTAAGGTAGAAATATTTAGTGACACAAAGCATCCATGTTTGTTCATTTTTGTTTTCTTTTCTGTTTATATTATACAATCTGAACATTTAAATATGTTTTAAGAGATTTTTTTTTCAAACAGTACTCGAATTTATTTCAATTTTACGAAATTTTTTCTCTTCCACCCGTTCGTCTGCAAACGAAGAAATCTGACTATTACATTTCTAAACCGGAGAATAAAGAGAGAAAAACCATACGAAGTTAATATACTTAATTATTCAGAATCAACTCTTCTAGAATAGTTCTTGAAGATTTTGAAAACGTGGACAAAAAAAAAAGGAAATAGAAAGGACGATGTTTCGAGGAAGACATTTCAGTGAACACGGGAGCATATAGTCTAAACTCTTCGCCTTCCATCCTATTTTCAGTCTCATGGACCTTAACGTACCCCTACTTCATTAAATCCATTTCCATTGCTGCCAAGAGGAAGAGATCTCTCGAAAAAAAATGTGTCAACAAAGGTGAAGAATTGAGCAAAAACGTCTGTTCGCCATTCAATAACCAAACAGCAACAAGATGTTTCGTGACGAAAAGTACCAAGCCATCGAGGAAACCTGAGCTTGGTCGCTTGACCAACAGTAATTAGAAACCAAATGGCAATCAAATCACATGAAAATTACATAAAAAAAAGAAAGGGTACACCGAAAAATGTAGTCTCAAATGAAAGAAACATGATCACGATTGGACTGCTTCTGACCAAAGATCTGTTCGATCAGGGCCGAGATGAAGGGTTAAAGTCATCAAATAAATGCAGACTGGAAAGCCTCCAAACCATTTTTTCATCTTGTGTTTAATTACGAATCCTCTTTTTTAATTAAATTAATCTATTTGTCTTTTTTGCCCATGTTTACCTTTCGATATAACACTAGAAAACGTTTGGTATCTATTTTAAAATATCAATGCTTACGAACTTTATATAGATATATATATAACCATCAAAATTCACAAAATATATATATATATATATATATATATATCGAGCGATCTTCGCCGATGACTAAACCAGTTCTCGAGAAGAAAACAGACAATTAAAAAACGACACGTAAACATCGTAAATACAACGAATACCGATTCGAATGACTATGTAAAATTTGTGAAAATACACGTTAAATTTGGGGAAGTAACGTTTGTGAAATTGAAGAACATTTAGCTTTGTTCCATAATTAGCAAAGAGCACGAGAAAACATTTGACCCAAATAGAAAACGTTAAATCGAAAAGCTTCAAGACAAAATCCCCAATAAATATACATATATCAATACAATCAGCTTCAACTACATCATATATTTAAATATGTATATAAATCTGATAATTCACTCAGTCGTTACTCCGAGTTTAAACTCCCGAACATATATATATATATATATATATATATATATATATATATATATATTCATAAAGCATGCGAACGTTTTCCTTCGTGAAAAGAAAAATGTCTTTAGAAGCAGGAACGTTTGGTGATACAAAAGAATGCATGAAGTAAATACATGAAGCCGTTAGAATTAGAATATCACCCCCGCCCTTAAAAAGAAAGGAAAGAACTAGGTTAATAAAAGAACGGGATCGTTGTCTGAAACCATTTCAAAAACGGCTTTAAATTAAGACATTTTTCGACATTGCCCGCATCCACGTTACCGATCGCATTGCCTTATAATGTCCACATTGACAGATAAAATAGTTGACCTCAAAACCGTTCCATGTTGAATTGAAATCAAACCGAGCAGCATTGATAAACAGCGAAGAAAGGCAAAGGAATTGAAATTCCTGAACAAATTGGTTGGAATTTTTTGGCAATTACGATACAAATGTACTAAACAGTAATGTTATACGAATCGGTTTCGAATAAAAATGTCCAATATACTGAAATTGAAACAAGTACTCGATCGACATCGTTACGATGTGTAATGAATGAATACGAAAATGAAAACAAATAATGTTATACTGAAAAGGAATTTTTAATAAAATTTAATGTCGAAATGTTTATAAATCACGAAAAAATCGACCGTGTTCACGTTCAGAAAGTACATGGTACTGGAAATATCGACTTTTGATTCCATTGTTCTAAAAGACAGCGTGCAAATTTTATGTTAAAGAGATATAATGATTCATAGGCATTTTGCGTAAAACAGAACATGTGAAAGCGTTCGATACTCTCTCGAAGAGAAAAATAGTTCACTAAACGAATACACACAATTAATATCAGATTGCTGTTAAACATGTGCAAAAGAAGCGAAAAAGAATCAGTCATTGTACACTAATACACGGTTCTTGTCTTGTTCGAAGTGCTTCTGAAAGTCAACAAGAACCAGCCATTGATAACAATCACGAAAATATTCACGAGAATCAAAGGTGTTAAAGATGTTTAAAATCTAAGAATTCGGCACAAATATATTTAACATAACACAATTTCACGAAGCGAAGCAATCTACCATAAACATGCAGCTGCCGAATTGTGTTGAGCAGCGCGAAGAAAGCCGACGCCATATTAGTCAGAACAATCGTAGTCGATGGTAATTGAAATAAAGAATCGACATTGCTGTGTTTATTCACAACACGGTACTGCATCGGTGAATAAATGCTAGAAAGTGAATGGCTTTTAACATTGTACATATCAGCAACGACAAAAATGCAAAAATCTTGCTAAAAACTTACAGTAATCATCCAAAACACACAAGAGCGTAGCGACGTAAATATTCGTCCATAGGAGTTCCCTCCTCTATTCTGACTAGCTTCCGGTTTGCGCAATAATCGTACTGTGTTGTAAGGTATTAAACGAAGATTTAATCACTTGTTGTTTATCGATGAGATTTAATGTCGAATATTTCTTTAATTCGTAAACTCGCCGTAAAAGCAAGCGAGAGCAGTTCTTCGATATATATTTTTATCAATACTAAGCTATAATTGTAGCGGAGTCGAAAGACTTCAATAAACAACATGGCTGACATAAAATACTGTAGCAAACAATAAGTCAAGACAATATTTTTTTTTATTTGGTTTCCCTTTCAAATTAAACCTACCTAACCGTTATATTTTATAATATTGGGTCATATTCCAATTTTCTATCCGTACCAAAAATGTCTATTTTCAAGAGAAAAATGCTGGCTTTTGACTCAAGCTTTGCTAAACTAGAGTATGTTGGAATTAGCTAAAGCATTTTCAGTTGCCTGGCATTTAATTTCAAATTTGCAGCCAGCCATGTTGTATTAATTTGGCTTGAACACTTGATATTTTGGAATTCCCATAGGTGGGTAATATTTCACACATAAATAGGAACAGAAATTCAGAAACATTTCTATTTCTTTGTTTCAATCTTCTTTGTCAACTATATTGAAATAAAATAAAAACGTGAGTTATATAAATGAATAATTTTTTTTTTTTTTGGAAACAAACAGAAAAATAATTTTTTTCATACCTATTTATGTAAATTATTGCACATCAATACAGTAATTTCATCATCACTAATCTAGCAAGCACAGAATAGGCTATATTCTGAAGAGGTCTAATAACACTGAAACATGTGCAGAGTTATTACCCTTACTTGCCAAAATCAGTTTAAATTAATGTTGATGATTGGTAGTGTTAATAAATTATTATTGTTTCATTACTACACTAATAATGCTGGTTTTAATTTGCCTGAATAATATCTAGGTTAAATTACCATGCGCTTGTATTTCTGCTGCTATTGAATATATTAGATCAGCGCTCCTTGGATAAATCTATGCAACCAAGATACAGTGAACACTCCAAGGTTTTATTGAATAGCTTCATGTCAGCCCTAACTCAGCAGACTTGATTAAAGGCATCCCTGCCAGGTCAGTCTCATCAGTTTTTAAGAGGAGAGGGCGTAATTTGAAGGTGATTTGGCTGCTGTTGCTAGCAGATCCATCAACAATATGGTACCTTCTTCATTGCCTCAAAGACTCTAACTTTTTTTTAAACAATAGCTTACTTCAAACTTTGCCAGTGAAGCAATCTTCTAAATACCATCCCAAACATTTTACACTAAAACTTAGAGTTTAAAACATGTCACTACAGGTATAGTCATCTGGTTACAGAGTACAAATTGCAACCACATGGTTCTGGGTTCAATCCCATTATCCCATGGCACAGTAGCACAATACCTTGGACATATGTTTACTACTATAACCTCAGGTTGACCAGTATCTTGAGAGTGGAATTTGGTAAACAGAACCTAAAAACTGTCTAAAATCTGTCAAATATATGTATATAATATAAAATAATATAATATTATATTATGACAAGCTAGGAGAATTGTTACCACAGTGGACAAAAGGCTTGATGGCATTTCTTTTGGTTCTGAGTTCAAATTCCGCTGAGGTAATCTTTGTTTTTCACTATTTCAGGGTTGAAAACATAAGTACCAAGTGAGCTGTGGGGTTGAGTACAAAGGGTTGTCATTATTATTAAAGCAGTAAGCTGGCATCTGAGTTCAAATTCTGCTAAGGTAAATTTTGCCTTTCATCTTTACAGGGTGGATAAAATAAAGTACCAGTCAAGTACTAGGACTGATGTAGGTTACAAATTAGCTCTTGGATCTTTAGTCATTTTGTAACTTCTACAAATTAAAATAATCCTTCGCTATAGGTACAAGGCTTATTTTATCGAACCTGAAAGGATGAAAGGCAAAGTTGACCTTGGTGGAATTTTCTTTTTTTTTTTACCTTTCATCCCTTCAGGGTCAATGAAATAAGTACAAGTTATGTACTGGGGTCAATATGACTGACTTACCACCCCACTAAAAAAAATGTCAGGCCTTGTGCCTATAGTAAAAAGGATTAGTTTCATTGGCAGAAGTTATAAAATGACTAAAGGGCCAATTAACTTCTGTAACTTCTACCAATTAAAATAATAAAATATATATTCTCATGTTTTGAATAACTCTGCCTTAACCGGTCCCAAATTTGGCTGACAAAGAAAGAAGGTAGTAGATATAGAGCTAGGAGCCCTGCACTATCAATTACACTAACATAATTTTTGTCCTTGGGTAGCAACTGTTATTTCTTATTTGCTTACCCCTAAAGAGTATGAAAAAGGGCTAATATTTCCTTCAAATTTTGCTTTTGTTACATTTATTCAAACCCCAAAGAATCCCTCTCAACACATGGCTATGATGCTCTCCTACTATTCCTGCTCATGATCAGAGATACATGTATTGACATGCTCAAGTGACTTAGTCCAGCAAATCTGTGGTATTGACCAGAATATTTACTTTAACAATACTTCTGCTTCAGCAACCCAGCACTGAATCTATCTGATATGTAAAGGAAAATAGGTCAATTTGAAAACATTGATGTCCAGGTCACATAAGCAAAGTTTGAAAGAGATAGTTGTCATTTCCTTTGATTTCTAGGTAGAAGCATACAGGAAGTGACACAAACTAGGAGGAAAAAAAAAAAATTTTAATTTTGTTACATTATGCTATCTACATTGTTGCAAATGAGAATATATGAAACTGGTCCTGATCAGGGGAGACTGTCCTCAGATATTGTGTATGAAGCGATATAGTGAAAGCCAATGTGGCACAACTTTTTTCTCACCAAGGACAACCACACAACTGGCAACATGTGACATCACGACCATGTTCAAAACTAGAAGCATGGCAGACTGAAAAACAACATGGAAAAGGTCCACAAAAACTGAACCACTTGGAAATGGCTACACCTGAGAATAACCACAGTCTAATTCTAAAGATCAAGACAGAAATCTTCTGTTGTTTGATGCCTCATGGTCCACATGCAGTTAAAGGAATCTGTTTGTCCTACAAAACATGTGTGTGTGTGTTTGAGATCCGTTGTGTTGAATAAAGTCTTTCTGGAACATCATCATCATCATCATCATTTAATGTCCGCTTTCCATGCTAGCATGGGTTGGATGATTTGATTGAAGTCTGGTGAACAAGACTCCAATCTCATCTGGCAGAGTTTCTACAGCTGGATGCCCTTCCTAACGCCAACCACTCTGAGAGTGTAGTGGGTGCTTTTTTTACAGCACGAGGGCCAGTTTGGTGGTACTGGCAACGGCCACGCTCAATGGTGCATTTTATGTGCCACCTGATTTGACTATTTTCAGTGCAGAAATTAGTCAATTATATAACCATGAAATTGGAAATTTTAACACATTATATTAATTTCAAAATTTGGCACAGGGCCAGCAATCTTGGGGGAGGGGTAAGTCGATTACATTACCCTAGTGGTCAACTGGCACCTATTCCATTGACCCAGAAAGACAAAGTCAACCTCAGCGGTATTTGAACGTGAAGACAAACAAAATGCCACTAAGCATTCTGCCTGGTATGCTAACATTTAGGCCATCTTTTTTTAACACATTATATTACAATTTACGTTTTATTGGGATCAAAGTTAGGACACTTTTATGACCCTCTTCAGTCATAAATGACCATGGGATTGCACCTAGAAAGTTCCTCTCTGAGGCACAAATCCAGGCAAAGTTGTTTATGGAAGACCAGCAGTCTCCCATGCATTCCAGCCTCCCCTCTCCATGCCACCGATGTTGTCCAACTCTACAGCCCTGATCAGTAAGTTTTGCTGTTGCAAAGAGTGGAAAAATATCTTGTTTCTGAAATTGGTCTTTCTGTTGAAATTGTAATTGTAGTAAATTTTGGATTTAGATTTTTGAAACAATGTGTTGGTAATATTTTTTTGTGAAGGGTGGCGAGCTGGCATAATTGTTAGCATGCCGGACGAAATGCCTAGCAGTATTTCATTTACTATTATATTCTGAGTTCAAATTCTGCCGAGGTTGACTTTGCATTTCATCCTTTTGGGATCGATTAAATAAGTACCAGTTACGCACTGTGGTCAATGTAATCAGCTTAATCCCTTTGTCTGTCTTTGTTTGTCCCCTCTATGTTTAGCCTCCTCTGGGCAATAAAGAAATAAATATTGTTTTGTAAGGCAGCAAGCTGGCAGAATTGGTAGCACAGCAGCAAAATACTTAGCAGTGCTCCATTTGTCACGACATTCTGAGTTCAAATTCTGCCAAAGTCAACTCTGCAGCCAATAAATTAAGTACCCTCTTGGAGTCAATAAATTAAGTACCAGTTGAACACTGGGGTCAATTTAATCAACTTAGCCCCTTCCCAAAATTGCTAGCCTTGTGCTAAAATTTGAAACCAATATTTTTTGTAAGGATAAGCTTTTCAATCTTTTCCCAATATAATTCTTTTGTTTGCTGAAAGTGTAAACAAAGGCCAGTTCCTTGGCCAGACTCAAAGGTCCAGAGGACTTCTGTCAGATGAGACACTACACGCTGAAACACCAATGTCCCAGAATTCCCTGCGTCAGTGAGTCAGTTGTGTTGAATTCACTACTATCATAAAAGAGAGGTTTTCTCCTTTTATGTACATTACCTGCCTAGACATATCAGGTATAACTATGCAAAATGCTGATTCATTCTCTATTTCATTTGACAGGTGTAAGCGTGGCTGTGTGGTTGACAAGTTTGCTTCCCAGCCATGGGGCTTTGTGCTAAATCTCACAGCACAGCACCTTAAGGATAGTGTCTGGTAGGCCTATAACCCTAGGTTGACTGAAGCCTCCTGAGTGGATTTTGTGACATGGCTAAACATTAAATGAATTCAAAGAAGCCTCTATGAGTGTGTGTGTGTGTGTGTGGGATTTTGTGCTTTTTTACCTTGGCATCATGTGATAGTTGTAAATTAGAATCAGTGTCATTCATTTTCAGCCTTTTATAAAAACATACCTGGTCATGGACCAAACATTACTTTGCTTGGTAACAGGTGAAGGTCAGCAACAGGAAAGGCATCCAGCTGTAGAAAAACATCTGCCTCGACGAATTCCATCTGACCCATGCGAGCATGAAAAATTGGATGCTGCCTTGAGAAGCTCCCTTTCAATACAAAGCCAATGGCTTCTTTTTACAGTAAGCCCCAAATCTTATAGCTCTTTTATGGTCATATTATGATGAAATTCACTGTTCATGAGGGATTTAGGAAAACAAGGAACTTCATTATTAACCCTTATTACCATGCGTCTGTTGAAATACAATGTCTTTTGTTACATTCAAATATGAATAATCATGAAGAATTCAGTAAAAGAACCTTGTCCTTATTAATACTTTAGCATTTAAAGTGGACATATCTGGCCCCAAATTTGCATCTTGTTTTATGTTCAAACTAACAAGATCTGGCCTCTCACACCTACCTAAGAAAGGACCCTCTTCAGTCATGCATGACCATGGGATTGCACCTAGAAAGTTCCTCTCCAAGGCACAAATCCAGGCAAGGTTGTTTATGGAAGACCAGCAGTCTCCCATGCATATCAGCCTCTCCTCTCTGTGCCACCGATGTTATCCAAGGGAAAAGCAAAGGGGCCGATACAGCTTGGCACCAGTGACATCACACCTTATTTCTACAGCTGAGTGAACTGGAGCAATGTGAAATAAAAAGTTTTATTCAAGAACTTAACACACAGCCTGGTCTGGGAATCGAACTCACTACCTCATGATTTTGATGCTCTAACCACCGAGCCATATGCCTTCACCAACCTAATAATGTCATTGTAAAAATAAACCATCACATCATTGGAATCTCAAAGCTGCAAGATAATGCATGATTGGCCATTGCCAGCCTCGCCTGGCTCCCGTGCCGGTGGTACGTAAAAGCACCATCCATTCGTGGCCGTTGCCAGCGCCGCCCCGACTGGCCTCCGTGCCGGTAGCATGTAAAAGCACCATCCATCGTGGCTGTTGCCAGCCTCGCCTGGCCCCCATGCCGGTGGTACGTAAAAGCACCATCCGTTCGTGGCCGTTTGCCAGCTCCGTCTGGTACCTGTGCGGGTGGCACGTAAAAAGCACCCACTACACTCGCAGAGTGGTTGGCGTTAGGAAGGGCATCCAGCCGTAGAAACACTGCCAGATCAGACTGGAGCCTGGTGCAGCCCCTGGCTTCCCAGACCCCAGTTGAACCGTCCAACCCATGCTAGCATGGAAAACGGACGCTAAATGATGATGATGATAATGAATGTGAATAAATAAGCATTACATTTGACAGAATAATCTGAATGCTAAATGGTTCAACTTTTGACTGGAACAGAAATTAACATATTTTGATGGAAGAAGGTTTTAATTCAGATCACTGCAAGACAAAAAGATTGCATCATTGAACCAGGGATAGTTTCAGGTGAATTACAGAACATGTAGAATGATAGAGTTTAATAGTATTTAACACTTTTGTGACCATGGTAATAAGGGTCTCTTGAAATGCACTGACTTTATATTATTTACATTTGAGGGATCTTTGTCCTCGTCTTGTTTGTTAACACAATGTTTCAGCTGCTATACCCTCCAGCCTTCATCAGGTGTCTTGGGGAAATTTCGAACCTGGGTTCTCATTCCTAAGGTATTTTTCAATGTTCTTCTTCTTCTTCTTCTTCTTCTTATTATTATTGTTATTGTTATTGTTCAGGTCACTGCTTGGGATCGAACTCAGAATCTTGGGGTTAGTAGCCCACGCTCTTAACCACTATGCTATATGCCCATGGGCATATGGTGTAGTGATACACTGACTCTGTTTCAATTAATTTTGAAAATAATGAAAAATTCAGTGAAACAACTTCGTCCTTATTAAGCTATTGTTTAGAATATAAATTAACATGAAATTTTAATGAAAAATTATAATTTAGATTATTTTAAAACAGCTTGCATCATAAAATCATAGTCTCAGGTGAATTGGTATTGTGAGTTAGACAATTTGCATCAAAATTACAAAACTTAAGGAAAAAATTCTTTGATAAAATTATGAAAGGAGACTTAAATATACACATAAACACTTCAGAATGGCTTGTTTTGTATCTCAGAATGAGAGGCAGTCTCAAGTGAAATAGTATTAAAAGGGCTTAGGGATGGTCCATCGAGATTTCATGAGATTGCAATAAAACATTGATTCTTCCCATGTAAACAAAGAATCAAAAATTGGTTCACAGCCTTCGTTAAAATTTGTCAGATTTTTTACAATGAGGAATTGCTATCATTATAAACTGATATATTTAGACTAGTTTCCTGGAATTCTATCAAAAGGGTTAAGGACGAGCCATTGAAATTTTGTGACATCACTTAAGAACATTAAAGAATTTTCTATGGGCAAACAAAGAATCAAAATTGGGTTCATAGTCTTCACTTAATTTTGTCAGATTTTTTACAATGACAAAGTACCGTTATTATAAACTGATATATTTAGACTAGTTTCCTGGAATACTATCAAAAGGGTTAAGGATGGGCCATTGAAATTTTGTGACATCACTTAAGAACATTAAAGAATTTTCTATGGGCAAACAAAGAATCAAAATTGGGTTCATAGTCTTCACTTAATTTTGTCAGATTTTTTACAATGAAAAAGTACCGTTATTATAAACTGATATATTTAGACTAGTTTCCTGGAATACTATCAAAAGGGTTAAGGATGGGCCATTGAAATTTTGTGACATCACTTAAGAACATTAAAGAATTTTCCATGGGCAAACAAGGAATCAAAATTGGGTTCATAGTCTTCACTTAATTTTGTCAGATTTTTTTACAATGACAAAGTACCGTTATTATAAACTGATATATTTAGACTAGTTTCCTGGAATACTATCAAAAGGGTTAAGGATGAGCCATTGAAATTTTGTGACATCACTTAAGAACATTAAAGAATTTTCTATGGGCAAGCAAAGAATCAAAATTGGGTTCATAGTCTTCACTTAATTTTGTCAGATTTTTTACAATGACAAAGTACCGTTATTATAAACTGATATATTTAGACTAGTTTCCTGGAATACTATCAAAAGGGTTAAGGATGAGCCATTGAAATTTTGTGACATCACTTAAGAACATTAAAGAATTTTCTATGGGCAAGCAAAGAATCAAAATTGGGTTCATAGTCTTCACTTAATTTTGTCAGATTTTTTACAATGAAAAAGTACCGTTATTATAAACTGGTATATTTAGACTAGTTTCTTGTAATTCTATCAAAAGGGTTAAGGACGAGCCATTGAAATTTTGTGACATCACTTAAGAACATAAAAGAATTTTCCATGGGCAAACAAAGAATCAAAATTGGGTTCATAGTCTTCACTTAATTTTGTCAGATTTTTTATAATGAAAAAGTACCGTTATTATAAACTAATATATTTAGACTAGTTTCCTGGAATACTATCAAAAACATTATGGATGGGCCATTGAAATTTTGTGACATCACTTAAGAATGTAAATTTATTCTTCTTGCGTAAAAAAAGAGCCAAAACGTGGTTCACAATCTTTTGCTCAATTTTGTCCAAACATCTGATATATGCTGATATAGTTCTATACAGATCTATACTTAAGGGATGAGGAATTACGTACATTATTTACATTATTTACATTTGACGGATATTTGTCCTCATCTTTTTTGTTGTTAACACAACGTTTCGGCTGATATACTAACCTCAAGATTCCGAGTTCAATTCCAGACAGTGACCTGAATAATAATAATAATAATAATAATAATAATAATAATAATAATAATAATAACAACAACAACAACAATATCGAAAAATACCTTAGGAATGAGAACCCAGGTTCAAAATTTCCCCCAAGTCACCTGATGAAGGCTGGAGGGTATATCAGCCGAAACGCTGTGTTAACAACAAACAAGATGAGGGCAAATATCCATCAAATGTAAATAATGTAAATAATGTATGTGCTAATATATTCAGACTAGTATTCTTGGCCCAATTTAGTTGTTTTAGATAAGACAATAGAAATAATCACTGCGTATGATTTTGATAACTTTCTCAGTCAACTCAGTATGGTGATGAAAACCATATGAAAAGCAATAAAAATGGGGGGGGGGAGCCTATGACCATAATAAGGCCCCAGCTTTCCACTTCCTAATTGTCCTATAGGGCAATAAAATAGTGAATATAAGCTGAGCTGCGTAGCTAATGATCATGGGTTCAAACCATAGGTCAGTCAGTCAGGCTAAATAAATGTGAGATAAATGAAGCAGTGACATCACAGGGAGCAGAATAATTAATAAGGGGGTTTATTTGTGGTATGGACAACAGAATAGGAACAGTCTACTTGCTGTCATCATCATCATCATCATCATCGTTTAACGTCCGCTTTCCATGCTAGCATGGGTTGGATGATTTGACTGACGACTGGTGATCAGATGGCTGCACCAGGCTCCAATCTTGATCTGGCAGAGTTTCTACAGCTGGATGCCCTTCCTAACGCCAACCACTTGCTGTGGGTTTAATAAAGGGTTTGGAACTACAGTAATACCTCATCTTACAGCGAAGCACTTTACAAGACCCAGGTTTATGAGTTTTGTTCTTCAGCTCACTTTTGAATGGTGAGCTGAAATGTTTTAAGAACAAGACCCAAATTTTGAATCAAGTGCAGAAGTTTCTATTACCATAACAGATGTTTCTGCATGTTACAGAGAAATTTACAGAAAGCAAAGAAAAACTTCTAAGCAAACACCTCTAGACTTGTTTATAAAAAAGAAATCTCCAGGTCCATCTATGAGTGCTTGTAAATCAGCAATTATGTCTACAATTGGTGGTGTGCACGAGTCTAGTGCGAGTGAAAGTGATTCAGAAAACGATTACAATAATAACATTTTTTATTTATAAATTCAGTCCCTCTGCGTGGCATCTTGGGCAAGTGTCTTCTGCTATAGCCTCGGGCCGACCAAAGCCTTGTGAGTGGATTTGGTAGACAGAAACTGAAAGAAGCCTGTCGTATATATGTATGTATATATATGTATGTGTGTGTGTATGTTTGTGTGTCTGTGTTTGTCCCCCTAGCATTGCTTGACAACCGATGCTGGTGTGTTTACGTCCCCGTCACTTAGCAGTTCGGCAAAAGAGACCGATAGAATAAGTACTGGGCTTACAAAGAATAAGTCCCAGGGTCGATTTGCTCGACTAAAGGCGGTGCTCCAGCATGGCCGCAGCCAAATGACTGAAACAAGTAAAAGAGAGAAAAGAGTAAACGATCTTGACATTCTTTTTACTTTACATAAAATATTCTTTACATTTTACAGTTGTCTTATTGCCATTTATTTATGAGTATTATAAATTTTATAGCTAAAATATTTTTCTGAGAACGAAATACGATTTATAACATTGCTACTATGGGAAATTATTGCTCTGCTTGACAAGTTTTTTGCTTTATGAGTGGTCTCTGGGAACGAGTTAACTCTTATATCGAGACATTACTCTATAATTCTTTAACTCTTTGACAAGTTTCAGCTCAAGAGCTGCAGTTATGCTGGGGCACCAGCTGAAAATATTGTCAAATCCAACAGACATCTGAAGGAAGCTGCAAAGGTACAATGACCAAAATATTGTGACTGTAACAATCAAGATGCTTAAATATATACTCTTTACTCTTACTCGTTTACTTGTTTCAGTCATTTGACTGTGGCCATGCTGGAGCACCACCTTTAGTCGAGCAAATCGACCCTGGGACTTATTCTTTGTAAGCCCAGTACTTATTCTATCGGTCTCTTTTGCCGAACTGCTAAGTAACGGGGACGTAAACACACCAGCATCGGTTGTCAAGCAATGCTAGGGGGACAAACACAGACACACAAACACACACATACATATATATATATATATATATATATATATATATATATATATATATTATATATATATATATATATATATATATATATATATGTATATATATATATATATATATATATACATACATATATACGACAAGCTTCTTTCAGTTTCCGTCTACCAAATCCACTCACAAGGCTTTGGTCGGCCTGAGGCTATAGTAGAAGACACTTGCCCAAGGTGCCATGCAGTGGGACTGAACCTGGAACCATGTGATTGGTAAGCAAGCTACTTACCACACAGCCACTCCTGCACCTATATATATATATATATAAAAAAAAAAGATCAAAGGTCCTTTGCAAGCCATAGGCTCATAAGGCTGGTTTCCTGAATCCTGTGGTATATATATTTTCCACCTGGACGGGATGCCACTCCATCGCAGGATTACACATTTTTGCCAGCCGAGTGGACTGAAGGAATGCGAAATGAAGTGACTTGCTCAAAAACACAAGGCATCGCCCAGTCCAGGAATTGAAACCACAATCTTATGATCATGAGTCCAACACCCTAACAACAAAACCATGCACCTTCATAGTAAGAATATATTCATGTATAATAATTCTTACTACTATAAGCACAAGACCTGAATTTTTTTTTATTACATTGACCCCAGAACTCAACTGTGGAGACTCATGGCTTAGTGGTTAGGGTGTTGGACTCATGATTGTAAGATAGATGTTTCAATTCCTGGACTGGACAACGTGTGGTGTTCTTGAGAAAAACACTTCATTTCATATTGCTCCAGTCCACTTAGCTGGCAAAAAGGACTAATCCTTCGACAGACCAGTGTCCCATTTAAGTGGGGAATATCTATGCCATGAAACCGAGAAACTGGCCTTTATGAGTCGACATAACTCGAGAAGATAACCGTTTTTTTACAGTACCCAACTGATGACTCAAGACGTAAAGCTAGAAGACTGTTGCTAAGCATTTTGCTCACCATGATAACATTTCTGCCAATTCACTGCCTTATATCAGCCAATCATCATCATCATCATCATCATCATTTAACGTCTAGTTTCCATGCTGGCATGGGCTGGACGATTTGATTGAGAACTGGCAAGCTAGGAGGCTAAAGGGAAGATATCTGCCACAAGGTCTAGTTCTCATTACAATGTTGTCGCTTGTGTGCCTCAGTGACCCAGAGAGCTCTGCCAGTGGAGTGTAAGCCCTTGGTAGGGTCTCCCTTGCTGGACAGGCCAAAAAATAGAGGTCAGATTAATATGAATCCCAGAGATAAAAATATGTTTGTGTACAAGCAACATAGTTTTCTTGAAAGAAAAAAAAACCTAATAAACTATTTGTAAAACTTAAAATTATGTCTCCCTTTCATTTTCAGTGATGTTGTGACATCATCATCATTGTTTTGACATCTATATTTCCACACCTATATAGGTTGGATGAAATTTATTGAGGCAGATTTTCTTTGGCTGGATGCTTTTCCTGTCACCAACTGTCACTTGTTTCCAAGCAAGGTGATATTTCATGATGACCAGACTTATTTTCATGGACGATTACAAACAAATAACACTGCTTGTATTGAAGTGATACTTGTTTACAACTATCATGTGTCGAAGCAAGGACTCACAAAATCACACATACATGCACACACATGCATATATGACAGGCTTTTTTCAGTTTCCATCTTCCAAATCCACTCAGAAAGCTTTGGTTAGCTTGGTACTACAGCAGAAAGACGCTTGCCCAAGGTTCCACTCGGTGGGACTGAACCCCAAACCTTGTAGGTGGGAAGCAAACTTCCTAGGCACACAGCTTATGTCATTTGTTGAAAATATTTATATTCTTTCCTACTCTAGGCATAAGGCCCAAAATTTTTAGAGAGGGGGCCAGTTGATTAGATCGACCCCAGTGCGCAACTGGTACTTAATTAATCAACCCCAAAAGGATGAAAGGCAAAGTCGACTTCAGTGGAATTTGAACTCAGAATGTAAAACAGATGAAATACCACAAAGCATTTCACCCAGCGTGCTAACATTTCTCCCAGCTTGCCGCTTTACAAAATAAGAAATATTCTTTTTAGCTCTAGGCACAAGGCCCGAAATTTTGGGGGAGGGGGCCAGTCGATTAGATTGACCTCAGTATACAACTGGTACTTAATTTATCGACTCAAAAAGGATGAAAGGCAAAGTCGACCTTGGTGGAATTTGAACTCAGAGCATAAAGACAGATGAAATACCGCTAAGCATTTCACCCAGCGGGCTAACATTTCTGCCAGCAAACTTCCTAACCACACATCTTATATTTTACATTCTTGATACTTTTATTCTTCTTTAACTGGATGTCCTCTTGAAGTGTGACTATGGTTAAAGACAACCAAAGCTTACATCAGATGATTTAACAATTTTTAAAAAAGCTTTATTGTTTATAATTGGTCATATCCCTAACAAGGCTTGAGGCCACTCTAGCATAAAGGGACTACAAAGAAGGGGTAAAAAGGAGGCTACAAATTCAAATTATCCCTAATTGTCAGGAAGCCTAAAGGGCTGAATATCATAGATCAGAGGAAAACAAGATAATGGTGGTGAGTTCCAGAGAGGAGCAGTTTGAGGAGAGAAGCTATTAGAATAAAGGAATTATGACTACCAAAAAGCTCAACAGAGAAATAATGTGCCTGGAAAGAGAAGCAGAGGGACACATTTTAAGGTTTATATGGAAGGCGCTAGACAAGGAAATTCATTAGAGCAATGACCAGGGAAATACTTATTAAAGAAACAAAATGAAGATACATTTTGATGATGAGCAAAAGACTTTAGCCAAGTAGAAAGAAGAGGATCCACCATGTTGATAATTTGATTCTAAATTTGAAAAGAAAATGATGGTTATGAGTTCCAGAGAGGAGCAGTCTGAGGAGAGAAGCTGTTAGGATAAAAGGATTTGTGATTACCAGAAAGCTCAACAGAGAAAAAAATGTGCCTGGAGAGAGAAGGGGAGGGCAGGAGGAGCCATTGAGGTAAGTAAGCAGAGATAGGTGTGGAGAGGTGGGAAGGAGGTGACCTCATATGCATCACCACCACCAACATCCTCATCATTGACAGAAGATGAGACAAGGAAGTTCATTAGAGCAATGACCATGGAGACGCTTATAGAAAAGACACAACAAAGATACATTTTGATGATGAGCCAAAGATGCCAAGTAGAAAGATAAGGATCCACCGTGTTAACAACTTGATTCTCAATTTGAAAAGAAAATGATGGAAATGAGTTCCAGAGAACAACAAATAGAAGGACTTATGATTAACAGAAAGCTCAACAGAGAAAAAAATGTGCCAAGGAAGAGAAGCAGAGGGACCCATTTTAAGGTTTTGACAGAAGGTGCTAGACAAGGAAGTTCATTAGGGCAATGACCATGGAGATGCTTATAGAAAAGACACAATGAAGACAGATTTTGATGATGAGCCAAAAGGCTCCAACCTTGCAGAAAGAAGAGGACCCACCGTTTGAAGAACTCAATTCTGAATTTGATCAGACAAGACAACCAGGGTAGTTCAAAGACGACAGCCATATTTTTGATGCAGGTTCAAATGTTTAAATGGTGGCTTTGTGGTGATACAAGGTACAATCAGACATACAAAATATCTCTATCCCTTTTATATTTAACACACACATACATACACACACGCACGTGGCCCCATATGTGATTCTGTCTTTTAACGCGACCAAAAGAGACACAGTTCATGAAATGAAACAAACTATTCTTTAGCAAGAGGTTTTCTATAAGCCAAGATCATACTTATTTCTTCCATGTCTTGTGTGCGTGTGCGTATGTGTGTGTGTGTGTGTATGTGCGTGCGTGTGTGTGTGTGTGTGTGTGTGTTTGTGTTGTTTTTGACTTCTTTCGGTGGTATTGTCTCCTACTCATGAAACCGAATACCTGAACTACCTGGAATTTAGAAAGCACCAACCTTACAGAATTACAAACTAAATTCATGAATGACTTGCATATTTGCACTATTTTGCATACAAACTGCACTTACAGAAAAACCCGCACGTCACAGTCTTTTTTTAATTTTTCCTACTTTTTCTTCTTTGCATAACAATACCATCTGTTCACCATTAATACAACTCACTGACTCACATAAACTTCCTGAATGACAGATGCACAGATGTTAATTTGTAAACAGGGTGAATAATTCGAAGGTGGTTAAACATTTGTCTATAAATATTCTCTTTTCCTAATTGATTTTCTATGAAATATTCATAGTCATAGGATAACTGACCTTTATAACAACATATTTTTTTCTTATTATTTGTTTTGCTCAATGCCCTGAACATAAATATAAAATGGTGGTTTTTAAAAAAAATTTTTTATTTACGTTTGAATGTGTAGGACAGGTTTACAATTTTACAATATCCACAATTATTAGGTGTTGTATTTATTATATTCTTTATTTTTTTATTGTTTTACTTGTTTCAGTCATTTGACTGTGGTCATGCTGGAGCACTGCCTGGAAGGGGTTTTTAGTCAAACAAATCGACCCCGGGACTTATTTTTTTTAAGCTTAGTACTTATTCTACCATACTCTTTTGCTGAAGTCAGGGGACGTAAACACACCATCACCGGTTGTCAAGCAGTGATGGGATGAATAAATACAGGCAAAGACACACTCACATAGATATGTACATATGTACATACATAGATATATACATATGTACATACATAGATACATACATACGTACATATATACATACACGCACAAACACACACACACACACACACATAGAGGCATACCCAAGTACCCTAATTTTATCTAAAGATTTACAATACACTGAAAAGACAGAAATAACATATGAGGTACTGTAACCTCTTTGCTGAAACAGCTGTAAGAAACTGCTCTTCTTTCTCTATTCTAGAAATTACTAACACATGTATTCATATATTTTCTGAACTGTTTAAAATAAATAAATAGGCATATTATAATGTCTAACAACTGATGAACACTACCTCTGGATTCCCTCCATTTTCTTCCTGCCATATAAATTAAGGGTAAAACCTCTTATTACCCTCACCTAATTATTATACTCAGTAGGGTAATTGCCATGCAATAACCAACATTTGTGTATTAATTAGACATTCTACCAGCAGTATATTGGATGGTTACTATCCCTTTGTTGGTTGGATTCACAACGTCTAACTTTCTTTGAATTATATATATATATATATATATATATATATATATATATTTATATATATATATTGTTACAGTTGAAAAGCTCTCAATGACTGAAACCGGTACTGAAATGTTCTTTATAAAATTATTTTAGTATTTTCTATCCTGACTTGTTTTTTCATATATATATATATATATATATATAATATATATATATATATACATACGATAGGCTTCTTTCAGTTTTCGTTTGCCAAATCCATAAATTCACTTATTTGTTAGGAGAAATGTGGAGGATAATCCTCATTGCAAGGCTTCTGACATAGCAGAACAAGTTGATGCCAGTCCCAGAACAGCTGTTAGGTCTCTCCACAAACTCATTTTACTGCTGAGTGAACTGGAGTAACGTGAAATAAAGTGTCTTGCTCAAGAACACAACACGCAACCTGGTCCAGGATTCAAACTCACAACTTCATAATCGTAAGCTCGACACTCTAATCACTGGGCCATGCACCTTCACTTACGATACATATTTCCCCATTTAACATGATCTAAATTAAAATCTTCCTTTACATTTCTAGCGTGATTTATGTTCCAAACACCAGCTTAATGATAAAGTTATCGGCCTTTGCCTTTTCCTTGGATAACACTGGTAGCGTGGAGAGGGGAGGCCGGTATGCATGGGTGACTGCTTGTCTTCCATAAACAACCTTGCCTGGACCTGTGCCTCGGAGGGTAACTTTCTAGGTGCAATCCCACGGTCAGTCATGACCAAAGGGGGTCTTAGCATGTATCATAGAACGGAGAGCTGTCTCAGGTGGCTTGATATCAAAGAAATTAAGGGGAGAGGAATAATTATCAAATGGTTATGAAAGCAATATCTATTTCTTTACTACCCACAAGGGGCTAAACACAGAGAGGACAAACAGGGACAGACAAACGGATTAAGTCGATTATATCGACCCCAGTGCAAAACTGGTACTTAATTTATCGACCCTGAAAGGATGAAAGGCAAAGTCGACCTCGGCGGAATTTGAACCCAGAACGTAGCAGCAGACAAAATACCGATAAGCATTTCGCCCGGCGTGCTAACGATTCTGCCAGCTTGCCGCCAAAGCAATATCTGTGATGACACTGGTGCCAAATTGTATCAGTGCAAATCTGTGACCATTTTGGAGTTCTCACCGGGCTCCTGTATAATTCTTCTGCTTCTTTTATTGGCTCTAGAAGGATAAAATCAAAATGGTGTTTGGAAGAATTCGAACCTACAATGTAGAGGTTTATGGAATGTGATGTAGCTACAAGCCATCAAGTAACATTCATTTCAATTCCAAAATCCCAAATCTTTAAATTAATTGGACCATTCCCATAGATTGCCAACAGAGAGAGTCTTCGGTGAAATAACACTGATTACCAATCAGCTAATTCGGTTTTTTGTAGAAAAAGAAAGATTATTTTCTGACCATTCCTATTTTCTTCAGAATACTTGTATGTACAAACATATGTCCGTGTGTACATATATATGCATACATGCATGCAAGCTTGTTTGTATACACATATGCACATGCATTTTGAACTGTAGAGAAATGATATTCATTGTGCACACAAATGCACAATGTGTGTGTGTGTATGTGTTTAGTAGTGAATGATGGATATATATGTATATATATATATATATATGAAAAATATATATGTATAGGTGAGTCTGTGTGTGTGTGTGTGTGTGTGCATGTGTATGTGTGTGAGTGTTTAGTAGTGAATGATGGATGGATATATATATGTATATATGAAATATATATATGTATAGAGGAGTGTGTGCATGTGCACATATGTGTGTGTGCATATGCATGTATAGTGAATTATAGATATGTGTGTATACACACCGCCACTTATACACACACATGCAGGCAAATAGATCTACACACACACACACTTTCTACGCATCCATATAAGTAAAAAGTCAAGCATAGATGATCAACACAACACAACACAAATAAAAAAACATGTTTCCATCTTCGATAAGAAGCCAAACGAGCCATCTTTAATGAAGCGGACATATTCATCCTTTAACTCACCAAATACCTTCACCTCCGGTCGACTTTCACCAGTCCACAGCGAAACAACATGGGTGAACTGACTGACCCTGCTGGAAGCCATTCTCTTGGCATTTATATCGGTCAACCTAATCAATCAGTTCTTTCCAGATCACTCGACTTATTCTCCTCCTCCTCCTCCTTCTCCTCCTCATCATCGTCGTCGTCGTCGTCGTCATCATCATCATCATCCTCACCACTACCACTACCACCACCACCACTCTCCTCCTCCACCTCCTCCACCACCACCACCACCTCCTCCTCCTCCTCATCATCATCGTCGTGTGTATGTGTGTGTATGTGATCACGTGATCACATGACCGACCAGACCATCAGATGTTGCTACACATCGCTGGTCACAATGCGTTCGCATTGTTTTAGCCTTCGAATGACGCCACCCCGTTGACTAAGCGAGCAGGCCAACAGAAGAAATAGTGGTGAAAGAGTGGTGAAAGAGTACAGCAGGGATCACCACCCCCTGCCGGAGCATCGTGGAGCTTTTAGGTGTTTTCGCTCAATAAACACTCACAACGCCCGGTCTGGGAATCGAAACCGCGATCTTACGACCGCGAGTCCGCTGTCCTATCGACTGGGCCATTGCGCCTCCACTGTGTGTGTATGTACACATGTTTATTCTTTTATTCTTTTATACATTTCAGCCCTAAAGCTGCGACCATGCTGGAGCACTGCCATAATTGTATGTGTATGCATGTAATGACAGACTCTCATTTGAGTTTCTATGTACCAAATCCACTCACAAGGCTTTGGTCAGTCAGAGGCTACAACAGAAGGCATTTGCCCAAGGAGTCACACAGCAGGATTGAAACCTAAACCATGTGGCTGGGATGCAAATTTCTTAACCACACAGCTACACTTGCTCTAAATTTTGAAGAAGTACAATGGGAACACCATCTTTGAGAAGCAGTGTACCGAGCCATCGTGCTCCAGCAAATTCTGTTGGATAGAATTGAAGACTATGTTGTTGCTTAAAATATTCTTTGATTTGTTCTAGAAATCATTAATATGAATTCAGAATTTTTACTATTATTGTTATTCCAATAACCGTACTGTTCTTTATTGTAGAACTGTTATTCCAAATAACTATTCTTTTACTCTTTTGCTCTTTTACTCTTTTACTTGTTTCAGTCATTTGACTGCGGCCATGCTGGAGCACTGCCTTTAGTCGAGCAAATTGACCCCGGGACTTATTATTCTTTGTAAGCCCAGTACTTATTCTATCGGTCTCTTTTGCCGAACCGCTAAGTGACGGGGACGTAAACACACCAGCATCGGCTGTCAAGCAATGCTAAGGGAGACAAACACAAACACACAAACACATACATATATATATATATATATACATATATACGACAGGCTTCTTTCAGTTTCTGTCTACCAAATCCACTCACAAGGCATTGGTCGGCCCGGGGCTATAGCAGAAGACACTTGCCCAAGATGCAACACAGTGGGACTGAACCCAGAACCATGTGGTTGGTTAGCAAGCTACTTACCACACAGCCACTCCTGCGCCTATGTTCACCAACATATGATATTAGCCAAAAGCACTAATCCACTGGCATTGAAATTGTCCATATCCAGCCTAAATATTCTGCATGTTCTATGTTCAAGCCAGCCAGATCTGGCCTCTCATACCTACCCTACAATGGCATTGTGACACCCATGTCAGCCGTTCAAGAATTTGCACCTGAAGATCTTCATTTCCAGCGACTTCAAGGGCCACCTCCCAGTGGTTGGTGTCGAGTGTCAATGAAGAGCCCTTGACTACAACAAGACAACCAAAGTTTTTTTGTTTTTTTTCCCAAGGTCTGGGGTCTCCTGCCCCTAAGCCCTAGACCATCACCTAATCACCCTTACCCATCTTGTTGCTTAACAACAACAACAACAACAACAACAACAACAACAACAACAACAGCAGCAGCAGCAACGACAACAACAACTGCAGCAGCCACAACACCAACCACTACCACCATCACCACCAACAACAACAGGAACAGCAGCAGCCATCCAAGAATTTGGACCTGGAGATCTCCATTTCCAGCAACATCAAGGGCCACCTCCCAGTGGTGTCGGGCGTCAACGAGGAGCCCTCGACTACAGCAAGACAACCAAAGTTTTTTTGTTTTTTTCCCCAAGGTCTGGGGTCTCCCGCCCCTAAGCCCTAGACCATCACCTAATCACCCTTACCTGTCTTGTTGCTTAACAACAACAACACCCATGTCAGTGACAAGTAAAAGGTACCTCATACACTCTATTGAGTGGTTGGTGCTAGGAAGGGCATCCAGCTGTAGAAACCACTAAAGTCTGGTGCAGCTTTGCAACTAACCAGTTTCATTCAAGCCATCTAACCCATGCCAGCATGGAAAATGGACGTTAAATGATGATGATGGTGATGACGACGACAACGGCGACAACATCATCAAGATCTTGAAACTACAAGATAATACATGACTAATTTAAAACAATGTGAATAATGAAACCTCTGTGTGGTTGCTTGATATGCTAGGAATGCATGTGAATGAAGTCACCCTTGAATCATACGTCATCACCTTCTTGAGTAGGAAAAGCACAGGTTAGTGTAATTCTAGATATCCCTGTAAAAAAAAAAAACGAGGCTGTCATGACTGGAATGATTTTGATTATAGGTCTCCTTGACCAAAGTTGTCATGAGCAACAACAACAACAACAATAACAACAAATTACAACTCTCATTACAAATTTAGCAATCACAATTCTAATGCCACTATTTTATTTCAAGCTTTATACAAATCAATTTAGTTCAAACCATAGACAAACTACTATTATTTCAATAAATTACTTTGTCCTGTCAAAACTCAAACGACAGGCTTTTTGTTTTTCATCAAACTTTCTCCAATCCCTTGAACCAGACTTATGACAGAATGTTTCTTGACATTCGCTCTTGATTATTACTCCTGCACCAAACCTCTATGCCATAAATACGTCCAAAGTAAATTGTAAATCTTTATAAATCTTAACATCTTTTTCCAGGAGTTAGTTGTCATTTTTACGTCCAGTATGTTGCATACAAATGCCTAAATCAATACACAAATACACACACACACCATGATGTTTAATTTTCTGTGTCAGACATCAATAGAAGACTGGTAAGGTTAGTTGTGCTAACATTTACATCATAGAGCAGGGATGTTGCCTTCACTGTTCCTTTGAGAGTCATCTGCAGCAGCACAACTGCTTGTCATGTCCTCGTCAATTATAAAATAATTACCACATCACTTTCAAAGTACATTTGGAAATTAAAGATGAGAAACTGCTAGTGCCCCTTGAGTAATGTTAGATAAGATACAGTATTTAACAATAAATCATAGTCATATTATCCCTACCTCACAGAAAAGATCCATTTTCTCCACAATTCTATGCCAATCTTAAATATAAGAAACGAGCCTATTTAGACTTGCTGACACAAGACCAAATTCTTCCTCCAAAATTTCAAAGAGCCTTACTTTTTGATGTATGACAGATGACAACCTACACTGGTTATACTCCTTAAAAGCAACCCATTAATGGTTATGTGTAAATTCAACAAAACCAACCTAATTGAGTGTTCATCTCATATAATTTAATGTATATAGAATTCATTTTATGGAATATTGGCCCCTCAAATTTTTTTGAAAAATTCTGTTATTCATAGAAAATATTCTGTTGATGTAATTTATTTAAGATAAATTCTTTAAGGCGTAAATAAATCCTGTTTGACAGCAGAACACTGTTATTACACTGAAAAGCTTTTCTCCTTCACGGTTCATTGGTTTTACTCTGAATTTTGTCATTTTCAGAATATTTCCTTCGTCAGATTTGCTTGTCCTGTTGGGTCAAATTGTACAGAAAGCTTTTTATTTAAGGTTTGTGGGACATTGGCTCTGCATATCGCTTTTATGGTTGAGTGATTTTCAATGATGAGTGTTATGGATTCCTGTATATGTGTATTTGTATGTGTGTTTGTGGGTGCTTGTGTGAGGGTGTGGGTGGTTGTGTGGGTGTAGTTAGTTAGTTAGTTAGTTAGTTAATTTGGCTCAAAAGCAAATAGCAAGGCCATGTAGGGGGACATGGAGTTAAGTACAGGGTGGTGTTCATGTAAAGAGTTCAGGCCACTTGAGGTCCAGGGAGGCTTTGAACAAAGCGGTCATCGGCATCTTCACCATCTCGTCTGGCGGCTTGTTCCACGGATCCGCAACCCGGACGGAGAAAGCTCCTCTCCTTCGATTGAGATGAAATCGTCGCAGGTAGAGCTTTTCGGAATGACCCCGCAGCCGACGCCCTGGAGCAGGAGTGAAGAACAGCTCTTTCGAGAGGTTACACTTTCCGCTTATGATGTTGTGGGCGAGAATGAGATCACCACGAGCGTCCTCAGCCTTTCTTCGTAGGACAAATTTTTGAGACCATGTGAATGTAGGTTTGTGTGCTTGGTTTGAGTTAATTGCTTATAGTTTGATTCCTGTAAATATGAATGTAGGTAGATTCTTTTGGGGGGATAAGGGAGTAGGGGTATGGATGAGATGGGGGGAGGGTTAGCATTCTGTTGCCATTGGCATTTGCATATTTCCATGTTTCCATGTTTTCATTGGCTGTACTGCTGTTGCTGTATCATTGGTTGTCTATCCTATTTGTAGTTCTGATGATTCTTTTTCAAGATGAATTTACTTTGATGTCTGCAGTGTGAAAGGATCTCACTTCTTCAATTTAAGCAAGTCAATGTTTTGTTCAATTATGTTCTATTTTTCTATGATAAATAGGGGCAGATCTGGAACTATTTATAAAGAGGGCTGCACACTGGGGTTGATGTAATTGTCTTACCTCCTTCCTCGAAATTACTGGCCTTGTGCTAAAATTTGAAACCCACTTTTATGTGTGTGTGTGTGTGTGTTTGTGTGTGTGTTTGTGTGTGTGTTTATGTATATATATATATACATTTGCCTGATTATATATCTGCATCCATGTGTGTATATGTGTGTATATTTGTATGTGCAGGTATATAATTCACAGATGAACATCAACCATGGACATAAAATGCGAGAGAGAAGAACTGAATAACTACTGGCGGCATTCTATGACTGTTGGCATCTGAAATACTACAATGAATCCGTGATTAGTCGCAGTGTAAACCTGGAACCAACAATGCCATTATTCCCAAACTGCATCACAAAACAAACAAACAAACAAATAAATAAATAGACAAGTCTGAACTGCATGAACTTCTCTGGGTCAAACTATTTGAAATTCTCCAAGTTGAAATGTACTGGAATTCTCTGAGTCTGGATGTACCGGAATAATTCTCTATTTAATTGAACCATTCAAGTCATATGCACAGGGATGGTTGTGTGGTTAAGAAGCTCATTTGCAGCCATGTGGTTGCAGGATCGATCCCATTGCATGGTGTCTTGATCAAGTGTTCTTTTCTATAACTCCGTGCTGACCAATGCTTTGTATTTAGTTGACAGAAACTATATGGAAGACTGTTCATCATCATCATCATCATCATCATCATCATCATCATCATCATCATCATCATGCTAGCAAGGGCTGGATGATTTGACTGAGGTCTGGCGAACCAGATGGCTGCACTAGGCTCCAATCTGATCTGGCAGAGTTTCAGTTTCTACAGCTGGATGCTCTTCCTAACGCCAACCACTCCGAGAGTGTAATGGGTGCTTTTATGTGCCACTAGCACAAGGGCCAGTCAGTTGGTACTGGCAACAGCCACGCTCAAGTGGTATTTTTTATGTGCCAACTGCACAGGAGCCAGTCCAGCGGCACTGGCAATAACCTCGCTCGAATGTTTTTTCATGTGCCACCGGCACAAGTGCCAGTAAGGCGACACTGGTGACAATCACGCTCAAATGGTGCTTTTTACATGTCACTGGCACGGAAGCCAGTTAGCTGCCCTGGCAACGATCACGCTCAGATGGTGCTCTTAGTGCTCTACTAGCACAGATGCCAGTCATCGAATTTTATATATATATATATATATAAGAGATAATGGTGTCATTGAGACCCAAAGGTGTCAGATAATGCTGAATAAGTGCTATAGACAGACCATAGTTAAGTTCCAGATTCGGTAATATTGCGGATAAAGGGTTCAACATTGGTTCTATGTCAGCGTGTGTATATATGAATTTTTTGTGTATTGAGATAAAAAAACCAAGGCTGTATAGATATTAGAGCATTTATAGATAAATGCTCTAATATCTATACATCCTTGTTTTTTTTTATCTCATTACACAAAAAATTTATATATATATATATATATATATATATATATATATATATATATATGTACACATACACACATACATACACACCTAAGGGGCTTTTTTCAGTTTCTATCCTCTAAATTCACTCACAAGGTTTTGATTAGTCCAAGGCTATGGTAGAAGATTGTTGTCCAAATTACCAAGCAGTGAGACTGAACCCAGAACCATGTGGTTGGGAAGCAAGCTACTTACCACACACCTGTGTCTGCACCTACAGGCTTCTTTCAGTTTCCATCTACCAAATCTGCTTACAAGGCTTTGGTCAGCCCAACGCTACAGAAGAAGGCAACTGAACAAGTTGCCACGCAGTGGGACTGAACCTGGAACCATGTTGTTTGGAAGCAAGCTTCATACTACACAGCCATACCTGCACCTATTAAACAAAAAAAGTAAATATATATATATAAAAGGAAATTAATGAATGACTTTATTAATGTGAACAATAAATATTAGTGAAACCAAAGAGGACCTGCTAGAAATAGTAGCCAAATCTTCCTCATGTCCTACACTACCAGTTTCCCTCTCAAAATGTTTTTCATCATGGGTCTGCTGGATCAGGCCTGACCTGGGGTTAAACAATAAGAACAGCAATAACAACAAAAGCAACAACAAGGGTTAGTCATTTGATTTAGAAATTGTTGACTTTTAAGACATACATATATACATACACACAGACACATACACACACACACAAACACACACATACACAAACACACACACATACACAAACACACATATATATACATACACACACAAACATATATGGCACGTAAAAAGCACCATCCGAATCGTAGCCGAAGCCAGTGCCGCCTCGACTGGCTTCCATAAAATGCATCATCCGAATCGTAGCCGAAGCCAGTGCTGCCTCGACTGGCTTCCATAAAACGCACCAATCCGACTGTGGCCGATGCCAGCCCCGCCTGGCACCAGTGCAGGTGGCACATAAAAAACACCCACTACACTCTCAGAGTGGTTGGCGTCAGGAAGGGCATCAAGCTGTAGAAACGTTGCCAGATAAGACCGGAGCCTGGTGCAGCCTTCTGGCTTCCCAGATCCCCGGTCGAACCATCCAACCCATGCTAGCATGAAGAACGGACGTTAAACGATGATGATGATGATGATGATGATATATATATATATAAATATATACACACTCATATATATATATATATATATTTATATATACATACATATATGTACACATATATATATGGACATATATATATGCATATACACATACACACATACACACATTAATTTCACATATTCATTAATTCCTCATTTATTAATTAACAACGATGGAGCAAAATTAATCAATCAGTAAGTGAATTAATTACTCATTCCCCTGTATTGATATCCATAAACACATTTGTTATTCAATTACAAATATTTATTCTAACTTCAAATTCTGCTGAGGTTGACTTTGCCTTTCATCCTTTCAGGGTCGATAAATTAAGTGCCGGTTGCGTATTGGGGTCGATCTAAACAACTGCCTCCCCCCACCCCCAATTTTTTTTTCTTTTTTCTTTTTTTTTGTTAAAATTGCTTGTTCTTTGAATTGACTATATATATTATATATATATATATATATATATATATAGATTATAACACCATGATAGACCGTTAGCTCCTACATGCATTTTTTCTCTCTCCTTGTTTTTTTCCGTGTCGAAGAGCGTAGGCTCGAAATGTATAGCGCTCAGGAATAGAAAAAGTGTATGAATTGATTATTTCTATAAGGATTTTACATAAGATTTCCGAAAGTTCGTTTAAGTTTGTTTATTTGTATTTTGAAATTAGCTATTTCATCTTTAAATATGAAAAATTAATTTATTAGGTTTTTATTATATGTGCATATATATTTATTTATAGAGATTATTTTAGATCTTAATTATAATATTTATATACATTTATATATTTTCATTGATAATTTATATATATTAGTCATTTTTAAATATTTATGTAATTAGAAATAGACTAATACCGATATTAGATTATTGGTGGGTTTCCTACCTTATAAATTAAAATTAATATTTAACATTATAGTCGATTTTGATATAATCATAATTGTTAAGTTTTATGTTTCTAGTTTGCTCATCATTTGAGAGAAAAATGGAGGAAAAGAAGATTGAGATGGCTCAAAGTCTGTGCAAAGATTTATTCTCAGTAATGAGAAGGATGTGCAATCCTCCACTGCACAATTTGATTTACCTGTGTCTGGTCCAGTGGCATGGAGGAAATCCAGGATAACTGGGAATCATGGACAAACTGTAGCAAGCTGTTGTGTCCACTGTATGTAGTGGGATGTCTTTGCAACCAGCTCACTTGGCCCCTTATCCTGTTGTAGCTAACAGCAACATAAAACACATGACTTGCCACTGAATGCTAGAAAGAAACAAAGGGGGCATTGAGCAGGGCTGCAATCAGATGTTGGCACAGATGCTGTTCTGGATTTGACAAAGGCGAGAAGGTGAGGCAGGGCTAAGTCAACAAGCGACCCTTGCTCGCCTGAACATAAGAATGTCTTTGGACATTGCAAGTAGTTATTAGTAGCAGGAGGTTACCACACTTCAAGCCAGGGTATCCTCAGAACCTGCTGATGTGTTGTCTGCGACTTCTTATTGACTCATCATCATACTTTATATCACAGTTAACCTATTTCTTTACTACCCACAAGGGGCTAAACACAGAGGGGACAAACAAGGACAGACAAACAGATTAAGTCGATTACATCGACCCCAGTGCATAACTGGTACTTAATTTATTGACCCCAAAAGGATGAAAAGCAAAGTCAACCTCGGCAGAATTTAAACTCAGAACGTAGCAGCAGACGAAATACCTATTTCTTTACTACCCACAAGGGGCTAAACATAGAGGGGACAAACAAGGACAGACAAATGGATTAAGTCGATTACATCGATCCCAGTGCGTAACTGGTACTTAATTTATCGACCCTGAAAGGATGAAAGGCAAAGTTGACCTCAGCGGAATTTGAACTCAGAATGTAACGGCAGACGAAATACCGCTAAGGATTTCGCCCGGCGTGCTAAGATTTCTGCCAGTTAACCATCGTACTGATGGCTGTTCCTCAGTCTGCAACCTGAGGAAATGCTTGGTGCTGCATAGCTACAACCCAAGAACTATATACATACATTCCTACATATACAAGAGAGTGCTGAAAAATTCCTGGCTTTAAGAGAATCACAAAAGGCCTGGTTGGAGGTTCAATCTTCTGAGTTTTTTTACAGGGCTTAGAAAAACGGAAGCACCGCTGCAATAAATGTGCAAATAAAATCATAATTCTCCTGTATTTTCTTTTCTCCAGAGCCAGGAGGACATTCTAGTACGCCCTCACACACACATATCATCATCATCATCATCATCATCAACATCATCGTTTAACATCTGTTTTCCATGGGCTGGACAGTTTTACGGGCCACTGGCACAGGGGCCAGAAGGGGCTGGCAATGGCCGTGATTGGTTGGTGCATTTTACATACCACTGGCACAGAAGCCAGTCAAGGTGGTGCTGGCATCGGCCACGTTCAGATGGTACTTTTTACGTGCCATCTGCACAGGGATCACAACTACAATTTCTAGTTGATTTTGATATGTATATACGCACACACGCACACGCACACGCACGCACACACACACACACACACACATGCATAGAGAGATAGAAATAAATATACAAAGAGATATAGGCATTCACACATATCTATATCTCTCTATTTATCTATTTACCTATTTGAGCACTCAGAATGCATACCAGTTAGTTTGAGTCTTCCTGATGAAAACACCTCATATCCTTCATTTCTGTATATATATGTGTGTGTGTATATATATATATATAGTTAATCCAAACATGAAAGCACAAAAAAAACACAACAACGCAAGGACGTGGAACAAATATAGTATTATTGGACGCTCAGGAAAGAAGGAAAGAAGGAAGGTTTAACGTTTCGAGCGGAGCTCTTCGTCGGAAACATAGGAGAAGGAAAGATCCAGAGAAGGGAAGACAGAGGAAAAAAATTGCTAACAGTACACACGCGATATATATATATATATATATCTACATACATACCACAGCTGCATCCTTGTTACACGAGAAAAGCCATTGCCAAGAAGACTTACAGAAATGATGCATGATTGTTGCCATGTGTGCCCTTACATGACTTTTAAGCCCAGCCAAGCTTTTATACATTTTATTACATACTAGACAACTGTGCTGGCTGGCAGGAGAAACAGGTGTTACCATATGCACTCACTTAACACGGCTTTTTAGACCTCCAACTGAGAGGCACGCCCTTCCACATTTTACACATGTTCTGTTATGAATTTTAATAGGCGCAGGAGTGGCTGTTTGGTAAATAGCTTGCTAACCAACCACATGGTTCGGGGTTCAGTCCCACTGCGTGGCATCTTGGGCAAGTGTCTTCTGCTATATAGCCCCGGCCGACCAATGCCTTGTGAGTGGATTTGGTAGACGAAACTGAAAGAAGCCTGTCGTATATATGTATATATATATATAAGTGTGTGTGAATATGTTTGTGTGTCTGTGTTTGTTCCCCTAGCATTGCTTGACAACCGATGCTGGTGTGTTTACGTCCCCGTCACTTAGTGGTTCGGCAAAAGAGACCGATAGAATAAGTACTGGGCTTACAAAGAATAAGTACCGGGGTTGATTTGCTTGACTAAAGGCGGTGCTCCAGCATGGCCGCAGTCAAATGACTGAAACAAGTAAAAAAGAGTTAAAAAAAAAGAGTAAAAGAGCCACATCATTATTTATCATGGGTTGATTTCTATGAGAATTTTGATGGCTCACCAGGCCTGCATGACTTAAACACTTTCACCCACAAACCACACACATAAAAAAGCAACACTCTCTCACTTTCCACAGGTTCCCCTCTTCTAAGCCCCTTCCTAATTCTCTCATACTTCACTCTCTCACTCTCAGACCTTGAATAACCATCATGCACTATCTTCCTCCATCCATCATGGTCTTGCGTTTCCCTCTCCCAATTACCAGCTGCGATTCCTGTTTGTAATAGAGCACTTTTAGGGCAATCCTTAACCCTTCCTAGTGCTTTTGGTAGGCTTGATAGGCATCAATGGAAACAACATAATATATCTTCACAAATTAAAGTTAAGGTATATAACGCATGCGTCCTCCGATCTTTGCTGTATGGAAGTGAGGCATGGGTTACTTACCGTATGCAGGGAAAGCAATTGGAACGATTTCATCAATACTGTCTGAGAAAAATTTCGGAGATAAACTGGAAAATGGCCATTAGTGATGTGGAGGTGCTTGAGAGGAGTAGCAGTAGAAGCATAGAATCAATGATTTTGCAAACATGTTTGAGGGGGTTGGGCATTTGGTAAGGATGAGTGATGAGTGACTGCCCAAGCAGCTATTGGATAGTGAGCCGGAAGATGGCAGGAGACCAGCGCATAAGCCTAAACTAAGGTTTAAGGATTGCCTTAAAAATTCTCTATACACACACACACACTTATATAGATATATATATGTATATATATATATATATATATATATATATATATATATAATTATACTCATACATATATATAATATATATATATTTATCCATAATTATCTGCCTGTCTGTCTATCTGTTTATCTATATCTACCTATCTATCTATCTATCTATCTATCTATCTATCTATCTATCTATCTATCTATCTATCTATCTATTTATCTATCTATCTATCTATCTATCTATCTATCTATCTATCTATCTATCTATCTATCTATCTATCTATCTATCTATCTATTTATCTATCTATCTATCTATCTATCTATCTATCTATCTATCTATCTATCTATCTATTTATCTATCTCACTGGATTACATGTTCATTTCTTATTTTGTCTTCTGAATTTTATTGTCGATCTTCTATATACATGAAGATTTTTCCTCCGTCTGGCTGTTTTGCTCGCTACAAAACAGAAAGTTACATTGTGGAACAGTCATTTTAACGAGTTGTTTTTATTTATTTATTTATCCCCTGACAAGATACATATGCACCACAGGATGCCCTGAATCAGTTGTTGAGTGTCCTACAAGAGGAATCGATGCTAGATGTATTGAAACAATTGTCATGATTAATAATAAATTCTTGTATATTCCATCTTCTGTCTTTCATTTGTTGTATATATAAATATAGTGAGGGCGCGTGGCTTAGTGGTTAGGGCATTCGGCTCATGATCGTAAGGTTGTGAGTTCGATTCCCGGCGACGCGTTGTGTCCTTGAGCAAGACACTTTATTTCACGTTGCTCCAGTCCACTCAGCTGGCAAAAATGAGTTGTACTTGTATTTCAAAGGGTCAGCCTTGTCACTCTCTGTGTCACGCTGATTATCCCCGAGAACTACGTTAAGGGTACACGTGTCTGTGGAATGCTCAGCCATTTGCACGTTAATTTCACGAGCAAGCTGTTCCGTTGATCGTATCAGCTGGGACCCTCGTCGTCGTAACCGGCGGAGTCTTCTAGAATATAAATATATATATATTAGAAATATTGAATTTCTAAATGTCTCAAAGAGACATGAGCGGTGGTGGAGCGATAGAGTGGTTGTATACTGTCAACATAACGTGATAGTCCCGTAAGGGAATTACACCACCGCTGTTTAGCCCTAGGAAGCATTGACGCTTCCTGTCAGCTTTGACACATTTCCTGTGTCCTTATATTTGGGGGTGGTTGCCTCCCCTTCACAAATATAAGGACACAGGAAATATGTCAAAGCCAACAGGAAGCGTCGATGCTTCCTAGGGCTAAACAGCGGTGGTGTAATTCTCTTATGGGACTGTCACATTATGTTGACAGTATGCAACCACTCTATATATATGTATATATATTAAAGTAATGAAATTAATGTCTGGTCATAAGAATGACCAATGATTTCACATCCAATAAGGCTAACCGTAGCTTCATGGACAACTCTTGGACTAGAGTCTGATGAGTTGTCTGTGAAGCTACAGCCTTTGTGGATGTGAAACCATTGGTCAGTCTATGACCAGACATTAAACTTTATCACTTTAATACTTTACTGCTCTATACTTTAGAGCGTGTTTCTTTCTTGGATATACGATACATTGACAATATATGTATGTATATATATATATATATGTGTGTGTGTTGTATATATATATATATAATATATATATATATATATATACACAACACACACCACACACACATAATATATAAATATATAAACATACATCATACATATATATGTATATATATATATATACATGCACACATATATACTACATATATACAGATTATAAATACATATATATATAGTACATCATACATATATATAAATATATATATATATATATATTATATATATAATATATACATATATATATATATATATGGAAGCACTCCATCGGTTACGACGACGACGAGGGTTCCGGTTGATCCAAATCAACGGAACAGCATGCTCGTGAAATTAACGTGTAGGTGGCTGAGCACTCCACAGACACGTGTACCCTTAACGTAGCTCTCGGGGATATTCAGCGGTGACAGAGAGTGCACAAGGCTGGCCCTTTGAAATACAGGTGCAACAGAAACAGGAAGCAAGATGTGAGAGAAAGTTGTGGTGAAAGAGTACAACAAGGATCACCACCATCCGCCGGAGCCTCGTGGAACTTTTGATTTTCATCAATCACTCACAACACCCGGTCTGGGAATCGAAACCGCGATCCTACGACCGTGAGTCCGCTGCCCTAACCACTGGGCCATTGCGCCTCCACCATATATATATATATATATATATATATATATATATATATACCTTTTTACTCTTTTACTTGTTTCAGTCATTTTGACTGCGGCCATGCTGGAGCACCGCCTTTAGTCGAGCAAATCGACCCCAGGACTTATTCTTTGTAAGCCCAGTACTTATTCTATCGGTCTCTTTTGCCAAACCACTACGTGACGTGGACGTAAACACACCACCATAGGTTGTCAAGCAATGCTAGAGGACAAACACCGATACACAAAACATATAGACACACAACATTATATATACATATATACGACAGGCTTCTTTCAGTTTCTGTCTAACAAATCCCTCACAGGGCTTTGGTCGGCTCAAGGCTATAGCAGAAGACACTGCCCAAGATGCCACGCAGTGGTACTGAACCCGGAACCATTGTGGTGGTTAGCCGCTAACTTACCACACAGCCACTCCTGCGCATATATATATATAGATATATTATATATATATATATATATTATATATATATATATATTTATACAAACACAAACACCACACAGATGTATATGTCTGCATGTATAACACACACAACCACACCCACATATATATATATATGCATACATCTATATCTATCTAGCTATAATACACACCCAAACACCCTCTTCCTACCGCACATATCTCTATAAATTTGGTGACAATAACAGAGTATTTATATGTGTGAGGCCTGAGTGCTGCTGTCATAGAGCCGCTTGTAAACAACAGTCACCTGACTGGCATTGCCTGAGTCATTTCCATTTTAAAAAATATATAGTGGTGTCATATTGAGATAAATACATTTTTTAAAGCATACACAAACTAATATACTAGGATACTGAACAAATATCCGTTAATTCTTTATAATCACCACACCATATATATATGGACATTAGATAGTTTAATCCTTTTTTAGTTTTTATTAATGGTACAACCCACACATATGTATGTAATTATTACTATATATGTATATATATATATGTATATATATATATATAGATATATATATTATAATATAATCTATAGATGTATGTAATATATGTATGTATATTATATTATATATTTATTTTTTTCTTGTTAATAGGAATATAGTATATATAGTGTAGGGATGTTGGTATATTGAATATATCTCTCGTTACTTTTATTGGTGTCAGTCATTGGAATGCGGCCATGATGCAGCACTGCTTTAATCGAAACAATCGACCCCCCGGGGACTTATTCGGTGTAAGCCCATAATTATTCTGCGGTCTCTTTTGCCCGAACCGCTAAAGTAACGGGGACATAAAACACACCACGCATCGTGGTTCAAGGCAACGCTTTAGGGGAGACAAACACACACACAACACACATAGATTACATATATAACATATATATAATATATACTAGTATATATATATACATATATATATATATATAATTATATATATTATATATAATATATACATATATATATATATATATTATTAATATATCTATATAATATATATATATATATATATATATATATAATATATGTATATATATATATATATATATATATATATAGACTATATATATATATATATATATTACATATATATATATATATATATATATATATATATATATATATATATATAAATGAGGAAAATGGATAATAAAATATCCTACAATTCAATGCATGCTCACCATCAGATAATACCCACTCAATACTTTAATTAAATCATTACACAACAGCAATGACATTATACATAATATATTACAAATATAACTAGACATAGAAATAGAAATAGAAAAATACAATTACATTGTAGCTGACAGCTGTTCGGCCGTGAAGACAGGTATGTCCCATTAACCTATAGCCATATAAAGCAGGTATAAATGAGACATTAACAAGAATGTCTCTGGCCCCTCTTCAGAGAATTTAATGTAAGTATGAACAAAATTTACATATAAAATAAATAAAGAAATATAAATATAAAAAGTGTGATATATATATATATATATATAATATATATATATCATAGATATATATATATATATAAATGTGACTCGTGTGTACCATTGGCGATTTCTTTCCTGTCTTCCTTCTCTGGATCTTTCTTCTCTATGTTTCCGATGAAGTGAAGAGCTCCGCTCGAAACGTTTAAACTTCCTTCTTTCCTGAGCGCCCATAATACTATATTTGTTCCACGTCCTCGTGTGTTGTGTTTTCTCTTGGGTTTTCATGTTTGGATAACTTATATATAATATATATATAGATATATCTATATATATAAAACTGTAGTTGTGTGAGTGTCTGTCCCCTTCGATTTAGATTCCTAACTACTCCCACATTTGCGGTTGCAGTTTAACCAATTTGGGTATCTTATAGTCGGGTTCAATCTCGACCCATCTGAGTATTAGCGCGCGTCTATGATGAGGTCTACGATTTAAAAAATAATTTAACATAATTTTTATTCCATTTTAAAGCATAATTTTTTGTGTCGATGGCGGCGGAGTTGGCGTCCATGGTCACACCTGCACCTGTTTGCTTCTCCTCCTTCTTCCCTCCCTCGGGAAGCTGTGGGGAAGGGAGTGTAAGGAAATCAACGTCGTAAAGTGTTGTCAAGGAGACCAGCGTTCTTTTAGAACAACGACTTCATGGCTTGAAGACACCAAAACAGAAATGGCTAAGAAAGCCCAAATTGGCATCTATAAGGGAAGTAACTCTCTAAAAAGACCTGTTGAGGCAAGCGAAGTCGATACAGAACCTCATCCGACAACAGGCACCCATGCCAACCCCCTTTGCTTGCGAAGACATGTTGGGGAAAGCGAAATCGAAATCGAATTGAAGCAGCCAGGATCCCTGGTCTGGTGGTACGTAAAATGCACTATCCGACTCGTGGCCGATGCCAGCGCCGCCTCGACTGGCTTCCGTGCCGGTGGCACGTAAAATACACCAATCCGAATGTGGCCGTTGCCAGCCACGCCTGGCACCTGTGCAGGTGGCACGTAAAAAGCACCCACTACACTCACGGAGTGGTTGGCGTTAGGAAGGGCATCCAGCTGTAGAAACATTGCCAGATAAGACTGGAGCCTGGTGCAGCCTTCTGGCTTCCCAGATCCCCGGTCGAACCGTCCAACCCATGCTAGCATGGAGAACGGACGTTAAACGATGATGATGATATATATATATATATATATATATATATATATATAATATGAGGAAATATTATTCCAAACTTACAGGGAAAAATTCAATTTAGAAAATACTAAATTAAATTTCACAAAATTTAATTTTCATTATTGAATTGATAAAAAGGTTTTTTTTTCTAATTTTATATATATATATATATATATATATATATATATATATATATATATATACATATATATATATATATTATATATATATACATACATATACGCACATAAATATATATATGTGGGCTCAGGCATGATTGTGTGGTAAGAAGCTTGCTCACCATTCACATGGTTCCAGGTTCAGTCTCACTGCATGGCACCTTGGGCAAGTGTCTTCTACTATAGCCCCAGACTGACCAAAGCCTTCTGAGTGGATTTTGCTGATAGAAACTGAAAGAGGCCTGTCATATACAGCATGTGTGTGCACGTGCATGCATGTGTATGCACGTGCATGCATGTGTCTTTGTGTCTGCGTTTGCCCCCCACCACATAAGTACACCAGCACCACAACTGGTGCGGATGTACTTATGTCCACGTAACTTAGAAGTTCGCCAAAAGAGACCGATAGAATAAAAACATCCCGGGGGTTCGATTTGTTCAACTAAAACCCTTCAAGGTGGCGCCCCAGCATGGCCACAGTCAAATGGCTAAAACTAGTGAAAGAAAAGAAGATAGAGGACATATTCCTAATTACATTTGCTTTCTGATCTCAGGTTCACCCAATAAATTTGCGCAACATTTAATATGTTTGAGGGCAACTTTTACCGTAACCGTCCTGGTTTTTAACATTTGTTTAGGCTTTTTATTTGTTCTTCTGTTCACACGGTAGACTCTAGAGTCCAAAGTGCCCTTCCTTTACTCAAAATGGTAGGATGCAGTTTGATGGTAAATTTGCTGTTATTTCTAACAAGTGGCGCAGGAGTGGCTGTGTGGTAAGTAGCTTGCTAACCAACCACATGATTCCAGGTCCAGTCCCACTGCGTGGCATCTTGGGCAAGCGTCTTCTGCTATAGCCCCGGGCCGACCAATGCCTTGTGAGTGGATTTGGTAGACGGAAACTGAAAGAAGCCTGTCGTATATATGTATATATATATATATATATATATATATATATATATATATATGTATGTGTGTGTGTGTTTGTGTGTCTGTGTTTGTCGCCCTAGCATTGCTTGACAACCGATGCTGGTGTGTTTGTTTATGTCCCCGTCACTTAGCGGTTCGGAAAAAGAGACCGCTAGAATAAGTACTGGGCTTACAAAAGAATAAGTCCCGGGGTCGAGTTGCTCGATTAAAGGCGGTGCTCCAGCATGGCCGCAGTCAAATGACTGAAACAAGTAAAAGAGTAAAAGAGTAAAGAGTAAGTGGAAACAACCTCATAGAGGGGTTTCTCATTAGTGGTGTTGGCAGTGGTGATTGTGACAGTGGTAGCAGTGATGCTGGTGATGGTGGTGGTAACTTTGATGGTGACAGCAGTGGTGATGGTGGTATGGTTGTGGTGGTGGTGGTGGGTATAATGAAAGGCATTTTTGCTGGGATCATCCTGTTTCTTTTTTTTTTCTCCTTTTCCTTACGTTTTTTTTATTTTTCTCTCAGTTCAGAGGGTGGACTACATTATCCAAATTTGTGCTACCCTTTTTTTTTTTATAATGGCAGGATGTAATGTAATTTGATAGCGATTTGACTCTTATTTCTAGTAGGTTGAAAAGCCATTAAGAGAATCTCCCATTCATTGATGGTGACAGTAGCCGTGGCAGCAGCGGAGGAAGTGGTGGTGGTGGCAGCAGTGGCAGTGGTGACGGTGCAGTGGCGGCAGTGGCAGGAGTAGTGGTGTTGGCAGCAGCAGTGATGGTGGTGGCGGTGGTGGTGGTTGTAGTGGTGGTATAATCAAAGGCATTTGATTATATATTATATATGTATATGTATATATATGTATCTTTTATTCCTTACTTGTTTCAGTCATTAGATTGTGGCCATGCTGGGGCACCACTGCCTTGAAGAATTTTTAGTTGAATGAATCTCGACTGCAGCACTAATTTTTTGTTAAAGCCTGGTGCTTATTCAATCAGTCTCTTTTGCTGAACTGCTAAGTTACAGGGATGTAAACACAGCGAGTCAAAGAAAGAGACACACACAAACACACACACACACACACACTCACATACACACACACACATACAATGGGTTTCTTTCAGTTTCCATCTACATAATCCACTGACGAGGCTTTGGTTGGCGCAAGGCTACAGTAGAAGATACTTGCCCAAGGTGATGTGCAGTGGGACTGAACCTGGAATCATGTGGTTGGGAAGCAAGCTTCGGACAACCTTCATTCAGTTTCTGTCTGCCAAAAACATATACAAGGCACTGACTGGCCTGGGGGTCATAGTAGAGGACAGTGAGACTGAACTCAATTCCACATGGTTGGCAAGCAAGTTTCTTAACCACAAACCCACTTCTAAATGATTTTGTCTTTATACTCCAAAAATTTGGATCTGCTGATATTATTAGAGTTATCTTCCTTGTTTGTTTGTTTCTTACTTTACACAACACCAATGGGAGCTTTTGTCTCTTAATGGCAAAGGCAACTTCAAAGTTTTTTAGTTTAGTACATTAAGTTTGTAAGATATGTGTATACGCAGGTATGAATGTGTGTATGGATGTATGCAGGCATGCATCTTCCTTGTTTGTCATTTATTTTACACAACACCAGTGGGAGTTTTCGTTTCCTAATTGCAAAGATAACTTCAAAGTTTTTCAGTTTTGTATATTATTTAAGTAAGATATGCATATTTACAGGTATGTATGTATGTATGTATGTATGTATGTATGTATGTATGTATGCATGCATGTATGTATGTGTGCATGTATGTATGTATGCATGCATGCATGTATGCATGTATGTATGTATGTATGTATGTATGTATGTGTGTATGTATGTATGTATGTATTCATGTATGTATGTTTGTATGTATGTGTGTATGTATGTATGTATGCATGCATGTATGTATGTATGTATGCATGCATGTATGTATGCATGCATGTATGTGTGCATGTATGTATGTATGCATGCATGTATGTATGTATGTATGTATGCATGCATGTATGTATGTATGTGTGCATGTATGTATATATGCATGCATGTATGTATATATGTATGTATGTATGTATGTATGTATGTATGTATACATGTATGCATGCATGCATGCATGTATATATGTATGTTTGTATGTATATATGTATGTATGTATGTATGCATGCATGTATGTATGTCATTATTCAGTTTTGTTTCAAGATTTCTTGCCAATAGTGAAAGAGCTGGTTTCTAACCTAGATTCCTTGGAATTTCAACATCAACAGAGTATTTTTGCATGTATGTATCTGTGCAGTATTTGCAGTTAATGCATATGCAGACTTTTATGTATTGTTTTATTTATTTCTGTATGCATGTATGTATGTCATTATTCACTTTTATTTCAAGATTTTATGCCAATAGAGAAAGGGCCAGTTTCTAACTTAAATCCAAGGCTCATTCATTGGAATTTCAACATCAACAACAGGGTATGTTTCTATGTATGTATGTATGTATGTATGTATGTATGTATGTATGTATGTATGTATGTATGTATGTATGTATGTATGTATGTATGTATGTATTATGTAAGTATGTATATATGTAGAGAATTCACGAAAAAAACAAAAGACGAAGACAGGTGGTGTAGACAACAAACAGATGTATTAGTATAACACTCAGGAAGTGAAAAAGTCTTTAACATTTCGAGCCTACGCTCTTCCACAGAAAGGAACACAGAAAGGAACAAGGAGAGAAAATAAAGCATGTGTAGTGGTTACCAATCTATCATTGTATGTATGTATGTATGTATGTATGTATGTATGTATGTATGTATGTATTTATATGTGCAGAATTGTATGTTTTATCTATGTATTCTCATGCATATAGTTACCTATCTAGAAATGCTCATATATACTTAAATGATAAACTTCTGGAAAGTTTTACAGATTTTTACTGTTCCATTGATGGATTGGATCTGTAGTCTTTGAATTAGCTTTCTCCTTTCTGGTTTTGAGAAGCCTAATTTCTCAAGACTGGTATTTAGGCAGTGTGTTACACATCCCAGGGCCCCAATAATTACAGGTATAAACCTGAACTTCTTATCAATAGTTCAGCGTAGGTATTCTCTTTGCCTGTATGTATGTATGTATGTATGTATGTATGTATGTATGTATGTATGTATGTACGTATGTATGTATGCACACAAATACATGCATATATACATACCATCTGGTCTCAAAATATGTTATGTACTGATATATAATCCATTTGAGGAAAAAACTTGATTTTTATCGTAGCAATTTGATGACAATACACCCCTCACTCAAACACATACAAAAAGAGAGCGGGTGAGAGAGATAGGAAGAGAGAGAAAATAATACATTAATGGGTTTTTTTGTTTGTTGTTAATTTAATTTGAATTTACGATATCAATGACTTCAAGATTATTAATAGATTTTTTTCCAGCTCCAAAGTACGAATACCTATCGTTTACAACAGAGTGAGGGAGAAGAAATAAATATACATAGAGAGGGGGATAGAGAGTGGGAGAAGAAATAAAAAAAATAGAGAGAGGGAGATAGAGAGGAGAAGAAAGAAATAAACAGAGAGAGGGGAGGAGAGAGAGAGAAGGAAAAGAAAGAAATAAACAGACAGAGGGGAGGAGAGAGAGAAGTAGAAGAAAGAAAGAGAGAGAGAGGGGGGATAAAGACAGGGAAAAGAAATAAAGAAATAGAGAGAGTAGGATATAGAGAAGGAGAAGAAAGAAATAAACAGAGAGAGGGGAGGAGAGAGAGAAGTAGAAGAAAGAAAGAGAGAGAGAGGGGGGATAAAGATAGGGAGAAGAAATAAAGAAATAGAGAGAGTTGGATATAGAGAAGGAGAAGAAAGAAATAAACAGACAGAGAGGGGAGGTGAGAGAGAAGAAGAAGAGAGAGAGAGGGGAGGAGAGAGAAGGGGATAGAGAGAACGGGCGCGAGAGGGGAAGAGAGGGAGAGAGAGAGGAGAGAAAGAAAGACAGACGGGGAAACAAAAAGAGAGAAGGGAGAGTGGGAAGTGAAAGAGAGAGATGAAAAAGAAAGACAGGGGAGGGAGAAGAGAGGGGAAGAGAGGAGAGAGAGAGAAAGAGAGAGTGTGTTCTTTTTTGTGATTCGCTGATTTCGTTTCAGTTGTGACCCTGACATTATTTTATAAGCAACTCAGCTGAGATCAGCTGCATGTGATAAACGAAGATGGCTTCTGTTTTGGTTCACGTCGTTTGTCTTTAGTTATAAACATCTGAGAGTTTTTCTAGCGGAGAGGAAAAAAGGGATGAAATGTCAGAATCCGATCCTTTATTATTTAGGGAGCGCAATCCCAGCTTGTACAGCGAGAAATTGACGAATAAACCACCTTCGGTGATCCTCACCGACGACAATCATACATCGAAATGCAAAACGAGAACCTCCTGTGCTGCTATTTTAATTGTGGAGGCCTGTGAAAGAATTGCTTTTTACAGTCTTTTAGGGAACCTGGTGCTTTTTCTAAATGAGAACCCCCTTCACTGGAATGCCTACAATGCTTCGTCTCTTTCCTTCTATTTTCTGGGCCTCTCTTTTATTACTTCTTTGCTGGGGGGTCTTATCGCCGATACCCTCCTCGGACGCTTCAAAGGACTCCTGTTTTCCTTCCTCATCTATGTTATTGGTTATTTCTTCCTTCTTTTCGTCGCGGCACCGGTCCACAAAGATGGCAAGAAGAACGTCTTCTATAATTTTTGCCCCAGCCACACGCAAAACAGCAGTATGCACATTCCAAATCTCTTTGAAGAAAACTGTTCGATTCCTATTTTCTTCATTTTAACCACTGCTGCCATTGGAATCGGATTTTTCAAAGCTAACATCATTCCTTTTGGCGCTGACCAGGTACGTTGTATGTTTCGCATTTCACTAACACAAATTTTGGCGATCTTTCGTCTCTAGTAGACCTTTCCGTCGATTTCCGTAAAAAAACTTTTTTTTTTTTTTACATATGGGCTTGCGGGAACTTTTGAAGTAATATACATACATATACACATACACCGAGTAAAAATTTTCAGTTATCTCTTTCTTTCACACATTACTCTGTCTCTTCACACACACTAACAGAAGCACTTCACTTACACAACATACTGTCTGACTCCCACACCCCATCAAACACACACACACACACATGTCCATCAATGCTCCCCGTGCACGGTAACTTCAAAAGAACTTCCCTCGTCATACAATCGCTCTCTCTTGGTCTCTTTCGCTCTCATTACTTCAAAAGTTCCCGCAAGCCCATATGTAAAAAAAAATAAATTTTTTTACGGAAATCGACGGAAAGGTCTACTAGAGACGAAAGATTGCCCGCATTTTAATAACATAAATTTTAATTTCTAATATTGTTTCTAAAGACCAGGGCTTGATTTAATCGACCCCTGGACTACTTCTACCAAACTTATTAACTTTAAGAAGTAGAGGATTTAAAAAAAAATAATAAAAAATTTGCCGTATTTTGACTGCGAATTACAAAACAAACGGCGAATAAATAAATAAACACACCCGAATGCACACTGAAATCAGATCAGATCAGTCAAGCTAAATCTATGTCAACGGATTAAGGGCAAAAGTTAAACAAAACAAAACACTTCCTGTGTTTTTCTTTCGTCACTTATTCGAATTTGAAAACTGTTGAAGTTCCTTGTACATTTAGTTGTCAGTATTTCTTCGTTTGTTTGGTTTTCATTCCCAGTTAAAACACACACTCACAAGGGAACAGTAACTGTCCACACCTCGATCTAGATCCTTTTGCCTCGTCTCTGCTGGGCTTTCCACAGGACCTTTAAAACATTCTGTCAAACTAAACCTTCATACTATAAACCTACTGTATGTCCGGGATTTTAGCGTGGTCCTCAATTAGGCGTAGACACAAGTATATCCGGAATAGGGGATCTGTGATCCGTACTTGGCTGTTTAAGCGACTACCTATATATAAGCTTATATATCTGAAGTCTGCTAGGGAACAGTGACTATCACACATCAATCTAGTTCCTTTTGCTCGTCTCTGCTGGGCTTTCCACAGGACCTTTAAAACATTCTGTCAAACTAGACCTTCATACTATAAACCTACTGTATGTCCGGGATATTAACGTGGTCCTCAGTTAGGCGTAGAGACAAGTATATCCGGAATAGGGGATCTGTGATCCGTACTTGGCTGTTTAAGCGACTACCTATATATAAGCTTCTATATCTGAAGTCTGATGGGGAACAGTGACTATCACACATCAATCTAGTTCCTTATGCCTCGTCTCTGCTGGGCTTTCCACAGGACCTTTAAAACATTCTGTCAAACTAGACCTTCGTACTATAAACCTACGCCCTATATTAACCTTTTTTTTTTGTCATATTCGTTTAGAGCAAGTTGTTTTACACATATTACACTATTTTTTTTTTGTTTTGGTGCCCGGGTCAGCTCCTCAGACGCTTTCGGAACTTCCCGATGTGAATTTTCCGAGGCCTCTCCCCCACCCCCCTTTCGCGTGCGCGAATTTTTTTTTTCATATTCGTTCATAGGAAGTTGTTTTACACCTATTACATACATTTTTTTTTTTGATTTTCTGATATTTGTTACGCCCTATATTAACCCCTACTGTATGTCCGGGATATTAGCGTGGTCCTCAATTAGGCGTAGAGACAAGTATATCCGGAATAGTGGACTTTGCCTTTCCCCCTTTCAGGATCGATGAAATAAGTACCAGTCATGTACTGAGGTGGATGTAATCAACTTAACCCCTTCCCCAAAATTGTTGGCTATTTAAACGACTACTTGGCTGTTTTAAGCGACTACCCTATATACAAGCTTATATATCTTAAGTCTGCTCGGTCAGAAGTGACTATATTTACACACACACACACACACCATAATAACATCAAGGGTATTTGGAATTAGAAAGGGAAAACCATAACCATAAGGTATTCCTCTTTTTGCCCCTTAACAAATATTATGTGGGCCAGATATAGCACATATCCTAGTCGTGTTCCTTGACTATTCATATCAAGCGTAAAGGCGTAGCGTGGGTTTTTGCCACCCACATAACACTTTTGACTACAGGAAACACAACACATATAAAAGCGGTCACCTTCTTTGGTCCACTCTGCGCACCATCCCATGCTTGGCCACTTTAATAATCATGTGAAATTCGTTATTAAATAAACGGAAATCTATATGTGTACATCGTCTATTACTTCAACAAGTCCTTTGCAAATCACATCAATTGTTGCACGCTTTGTTATGCTGTATGTCGGATGCGTAATTGGTCTCAAAATATCACGGGTTGTAACTCGCACTACGCTGATATTTGGCCGTATTTAACGCCACAGCTTTGTTAGCTGATAAATAAGCTATAGTATATCAATCGTAAGTATTTATTTTAACAACGTAAACATGTTAACTTTAAGTGGCGTGCGCACAACAGACCTTGGTAGAGAAAATACCTCGGAAATAAACAAGATAGATTACGGAGTTATCAATAATGGAGATAAACAAGGCACGTTGTTAAAATGAAAAGGAGTAAATTTCCTTGACCTAAAGCATAGCAGTATTCAAGGGCTTTTAAGAATGAAACAATGATGGTGTCCAAGAGAATTTAGCAAGGCGGGACAACATTAATTTCGGGTTCTGGGACAATGGAGCGTATGGTGGTGGTGGTCGATGATCCAGTAGCGTTGGGTGTACAGATTGTCACAGAGGGTGATCACTGTAAGAGGGCGATGACCAAAACCTACTCTACCTCACTGAAGTCCCCTCAAAATTCAAGGATACTAAACTTATATTTAGGCAGTCATGATCCATTATAGGACGTTGTATTAGATTTCCTTCTGGATCCACTAGAGTTAAATATTGGTTTCAAATTTTGACACAAGGCCAACAATTTTGGGGAAGGGGTTAAGTTGATTACATCCACCCCAGTACATGACTGGTACTTATTTCATCGACCCTGAAAGGGTGAAAGGCAAAGTCAACCTCGGCAGAATCTGAACTCAGCACGTTAAGACGGATGAAATGCCACTCATTCTTTTGTCTGGTGTGCTAATGATTCTGCCAGCTCAGTGCCCTAGCTGGAGTTAAATATTAATTTTTCATGAATAATCCATACTCAGAGATTGTTGTGGAAGACTTGACATCACTGTGAGCTAAAAGAATGGACGGAGAGGGGATTCTTTGCAATTATCAGCCAGTAAATCTAACAGCTGTTGTCGTGTGAAAGATTATGGCCTCCACAGTTCATAATCTGTCGAAAGGATAAACGGACATTTAAAGGCACATAATCAGTTTAGTGATAATTTGGTTTAATCTCTGGCAGATCGATAATACCATGACTGATTAAGGGGTTTCATTAAGTTGCTAAATGTTTATAGTGAGGGGGTGCCATTGATGTGGTTTACTATCATCATCATCATCGTTTAACGTCCGTTTTCCGTGCTAGCACGGGTTGGACGGTTCAACAGGGGTCTGGGAAGCCAGGAGGCTGCACCAGGCTCAGTCTGATCTGGCAGTGTTTCTACAGCTGGATGCCCTTCCTAACGCCAACCACTCCGTGAGTGTAGTGGGTGCTTTTTACGTGTCACCGGCACAGGGGCCAGGGGAGGCTGGCGGCGGCCAAGATCGGTTGGTGCTTTTTACGTGCCGGCGGCACAGAAGCCAGTCAAGGATGTGCATGCTTATTAGCTTAAGTCTGCTTGGTCAGAGCTGACTAGAGTTCCCCACACAAACAGCATAGTAACATCAAGGGTACTTGGAATTAGAGGGAGAAAGCTATAATCATAAGATACCTTTCTTTTTACTCCTTAACAAATCTTAAGTGGATGGGTACAGTTCATATAGTAGTTGTGTTCCCTGGATATTTATATGAATTCCTGTGGCATAGAATGGGTTTTGGCTACCCACATTCAGAAGTTTGCAGGAGGAACTGAAAAATTAACATCAGAGTTATTCTTGGTTTGGATTGAAACCAGGAATTGTAACTGGGGAACCATCAACGGGAATGGATGTAATGAGTAGAGCCATCTTAAAGCGCGGGCACAGTGGGCAGTTGTTAGGGGGTCTCATAGGTCTACAGGTTCAGTTCTGATCTTTGTCTGTGGTGGCTTGCTGTCAATAAATAAACATTATACTGCCCAGTACATTGAATTGTCTGAGGGCCCTTATTGGTCTAGGAGCCCAGTTATGATCTATACATGTCTTGCTGTCATTAAATACTATAGCATCCAGTGCATTGATTACCCTGGGGTCCCTCATGGGTTTAGGGGCTCAATACTGATCTTTGTATGTTGTGGCTTGCTGTCAGGAAATACTATAGAGTTCAGTATATCGATTTGCTCAGGAGCCTATAATGCTGCTAAGATGACCCTGTAAGCAGGTTGTGTATTACAAGGGTCGGTACTTGGGCCCTTATTGTTTGTTATCTACATTAACAGCTTGCCCCCAGTGATTAGTAAGCATTCCTTTGTTTATATGACACCAAAAATATTTGGGAAAGTTGGACAAGTCCTTAATGTCGATAACAAACAACAAGGAACCAAACACTGACCCTTGTAGTACGCAACTTGCTGCTATAGGCTCTTAAGCCCTCTAGCATTTATTGACAGCAAACTACAACATAAATAGATCATAACTGGGTTCTTAGACTTATGAGAGTCCCCAGGCAAATCTTAATGGAACAGGATGTGAATGAGGTCTTGAAAATGGTTAGCAAATGTGACTAACCATTTCCAAGAAAAGGCAAAAAATCTTTAGTGGCATCAACTTCCATCAGATAAAACTGGAGGAAAAGCTGATGTCACAGGCTTAAGGTGATGATAGTACTGGAGGTGGCCTGTGACTAATATATTACAATATATATGTGTATATATTAATAAGCTAGTATATATATTAATGGAGCATGTACACATACACACACATATAGATAGATGGATAGACAGATAGATAGACTTACATACATACATATTTACATGTATGTGTATACATTCATGTATATACATATAAAGCCCAGTTCATAGTCAAGGCTCTGATGAAGCTGTAAGGTGTTGCTCAAGCACTCAACTATGAGTCCACTGTATCTTATGGCAGAACCAGCTGTAAGCTAATGAAGTTCATAAAATAATCGATTATTCATGTGTATTCTCTCTTTCTTATATATACTCATGTATGGTTAAGACTCTAAACTGCACCCAGTAGTGTGGTCCTGGTTTGGGAACCCTTGAGTTTTTAGGAATATAGAATCACATCTTAGCCCTGTTCAGCTCTACTCTGAACTGAAATAGTAGCGCCTGTCAGGGCCCCAGTTATGGGTTGTAACTAGCATGTAAACTGCTGGGAGTGAAGGACCCCGAGTTCTTGTGAGAACTTTCTTCTCGGAGAAAGTAAACTCGTATAATATATATATATATATATATATTTTAAAAAGTTAATCCAAACATGAAAACACCAAGAGAAAACACAACAACGCGAGGACGTGGAACAAATATAGTATTATTGGACGCTCAGGAAGGAAGGGAAGAAGGAGGGTTTTACGTTTCGAGCGGAGCTCTTCGTCAGAAACACAGGAAAAGGAAAGATCCAGAGAAGGGAAGACGGAGGAAAAAAAAATCGCCTCTCGGTCAGTTACGACAATGAGGGTTCCAGTCTGTCCGATCAACGGAACAGCTTGCTCGTAGAATTAGCGCGCAAGTGGCCGAGCACTCTACAGACATGCGTACCCTTAACGTAGTTCTCAGGGATATTCAGTGCGACACAGAATGTAGCAAGTTTGGTCCGTATAAAAGAAGGGGAGGAAAAAATCAGAAGTGCTGATGGTTATTGGTCATCTCCATTCTCTACCTCCGCCCAGCGCTGTACAACACTTTATCCACTCTACCACAGGAACTGCTTGGAACTGCTTGAGCACTTGACTCTAAGAGTGATCTAACGCGGTCACGTATTGACTTCCATCGTTTGTGTGTCACACACACACAATATATATATATATATATACACACACACATGTTGAAGTGTTGGTTGTGAGAGGAATAAACAAATCCCGAATACATACATAATTATACACTAATTCTCTCTTATTCTTTCTCTCTCTCTCTCTCCGTTACATACACACTCCCTCGCACATACACACACACACACATATGCATGTGCTTTATTTTGTCGGTGTCTCTTGAATATACTAAAAATACCGACTGAACAATAGCTACTAATTGTGGATCAGCAGCGAATCTTTCAAAGTAGACAATCATTGTGGCATCCACCCCACCTCACCCACCCAATACACACACATATATTCGCGCGCGCTCACGGTCGGTATGTATTCAGTTTCCTTCCATATAACGGACAGATGTCAGAAGACGTTTGATTTCACATGTAGGGCAGAAAAAATTCTAGAGAAACGCATGGAATCTACACACTCTGATGTAAGCCTGAGGTGGAAGGAAAATCGATGCTTGTTTACGAGTGTTTACCATATCGCGAACAGCATTCTAAGAGTCCGCCTGCTCGCTACCGCATAAACAACGTTCTAACAGTACATTTATTATGTCATTGCTCTCAAACTCAAATATACTGCTTAACCAGAAGCGGATTCTCACTCTCCTCTGTTTCAAAAATGTATGGAGGGGGGTGGGCGTGGAACTATGTGCGTTTGTGTCTGGCACGTGCTGTCAGTAATTACTCAGGGTCGGCGGCTCCCGGCGACCTTTAAGTGGTAAAACACAAAAAATATAAGCGAGACACAGGCACGCGACTGAGTTGAAGGCAGATTTATTTCTGCTTTTATAACACGTAAAGAAAGCGGGGCTTGTAGGAATGTACGCAGCACGTTTACTACAGCAGTACTATGCATAACTTAAATACCTATTTCTTTACTACCCACAGGGGCTAAACATAGAGAGGACAAACAAGGACAGACAAACGGATTAAGTCGATTACATCGATCCCAGAGCGTAACTGGTACTTAATTTATCGACCCCGAAAGGATGAAAGGCAAAGTCGACCTCGGCGGAATTTGAACTCAGAACGTAACGGCAGACGAAATACCGCTAAGCATTTCGCCCGGCGTGCTAACGATTCTGCAAGCTTGCTGCCAGTATAACTTAAATACCGAGATTGAAAAGCAGGGGCGAATTATGCCCACCTAATCTACAATATATATATATATATATATATATACACACACACACACATGTTGAAGTGTTGGTTGTGAGAGGAATAAACAAACCACGAATACATACATAATTATTCACTAATTCTCTCTTATTCTTTCTCTCTCTCTCTCTCCGTTGCATGCACACTCCCTCGCACACATACACGCATGTGCTTTATTTTGTCGGTGTCTCTTGAATATACTAAAAATACCGACTGAACAATAGTTACTAATTGTGGATCAGCAGCGAATCTTTCAAAGTAGACAATCATTATACCATTCACCCAACCACCCAATACACATACACATATTCGCGCGGCGCGCACGGTCGGTATGTATTCAGTTTCCTTCCATATAACGGACAGATGTCAGAAGACGTTTGATTTCACATGGAGGGCAGAAGAAATTCTAGAGAAACGCATGGAATCTACACACTCTGATGTAAGCCTGAGGTGGAAGGAAAATCGATGCTTGTTTACGAGTGTTTACCATATCGCGAACAGCATTTTAAGAGTCCGCCTGCTCGCTACCGCATAAACAACGTTCTAACAGTACATTTATTATGTCATTGCTCTCAAACTCAATTATACTGCTTAACCAGAAGCGGATCCTCACTCTTCTCTGTTTCAAAAATGTATGGAGGGAGGGGGTGGTGGGGGTGGAACTATGTGCGTTTGTGTCTGGCACGTGCTGTCAGTAATTACTCAGGGTCGGCGGCTCTCGGCGACCTTTAAGTGGTAAAACACAAAAAATATAAGCGAGACACAGGCACGCGACTGAGTTGAAGGCAGATTTATTTCTGCTTTTATAACACGTAAAGAAAGCGGGGCTTGTAGGAATGTACGCAGCACGTTTACTACAGCAGTACTATGCATAACTTAAATACCTATTTCTTTACTACCCACAAGGGGCTAAACATAGAGGGGACAAACAAGGACAGACAAACGGATTAAGTCGATTACATCGACCCCAGAGCGTAACTGGTACTTAATTTATCGACCCCGAAAGGATGAAAGGCAAAGTCGACCTCGGCGGAATTTGAACTCAGAACGTAACGGCAGACGAAATACCGCTAAGCATTTCGCCCGGCGTGCTAACGATTCTGCAAGCTTGCTGCCAGTATAACTTAAATACCGAGATTGAAAAGCAGGGGCGAATTATGCCCACCTAATCTACAATATATATATATATATATATATATATATATATATATATACTCTTTTACTTGTTTCAGTCATATGGCTGTGGCCATGAGAACACCACCACTTTAGTTGAGCAAATCGACCCCAAGACTTATTCTTTGTAAGCCTGGTACTTGTTCTATCGGTCTCTTTTGCCGAACCGCTAAGTTACGGGGATGTAAACACACCAGCATCGGTTGTCAAGCGATGTTGGGGGGGGGACAAACACAGGCACACTAACATATACACACACACATACATATATATATACATATATACGACGGGCTTCTTTCAGTTTCCGTCTACCAAATCCACTCACAAAGCTTTGGTCAGCCCGAGGCTATAGTAGAATACACTTGGTCAAGGTGCCACGCAGTGGGACTGAACCCGGAACCATGTGGTTCGTAAGCAAGCTACATACCACACAGCCACTCATATATATATATATATATGTATTGCATTTTATGCATAGTAATCAGAGTAACCTTCATAATTCTATGGAATTAGGTGCATATTTTGCCAAAAAAGGAAAATGTTGCTATCGATCCATTTTATTCAAAGTAGGCTCTGCTAACCTTGTCTACGAAGGCAGTACGTCCCTGGTTTGTATACATACATACACACACACATATATATATACCCTTTTATTCTTTTACTTGTTTCTGTCATTTGACTGTGGCCATGGAGCGTCCCCCTTAAAAGGTTTTAGTCGAGGAAATCAGCCCCAGGACTTGTTCTTTGTAAGCCTAGCACTTGTTCCATCGGCCTCTTTTGCCGACCTGCTAAGTTACGGTGATATAAACGCATTGCCAAGCGATGTTGGAGGGTGGTGGTGACAAAACACATAAATACATACATATATAGGGATCTAGCTTGACACCCTGCTTGAAATTTGAAACCAAATCCACGCCCTTGTTGCTTAGTTTGGTTTCAATATAATTGACTTGATCCCCTTCCCCGAACTGCCCTCGTGGAAAACATTTGAAATCATTATTATTGTTGTTGTTATCATTATCATTAAGACAGCAACGTGGCAGAATCGTTAGCACATTAGGAGAAATGCTTAACTGTATTTTGTCTGTCGCTACGTTCTGAGTTCAAATTCTGCCAAGGTTGATTTTTGCCTTTCATCCTTTCAGGGGTTGATGAAATAAGTACCAGTCAAGTGCTGTATTCCACTAGTCCCCTCCCCAACAAGTTTCAGGCCTTATGCCTATAGAAGAAAGGATCATTATTATTATTGCCAGCGCTGCCCTGACTGGCCTCGTGTCGGTGGCACGTAAAAAGCACCATCCGATCGTGGCCGTTTGCCAGCCTCGTCTGGCACGTAAAAAGCACCAACTACACTCACAGAGTGGTTGGCGTTAGGAAGGGCATCCAGCCGTAGAAACACTGCCAGATCAGACTGGGCCTGGTGCAGCCTTCTGGCTTCCCAGACCCCGGTCGAACCGTCCAACCCATGCTAGCATGGAAAGCGGACGCTAAGTGAAACGACGAACGAACAATTATTGTATGATGATAAAAATAAATTCCAACAAGGTTTGAAAATGTTCACACTCATGAAGGTGTTATTCACAACACTTAATGAGGCAGCAGCTGAAAGCAGAAACCTGTTAATGAGTAGTAGTAGTAGTAGTAGTAATCTCTATATATAAAAGTGAGGTTGTGTGGTGTCTGTCTCCTACGATTTAGATTCCTAACTACTCCCACATTTTGCGGTGCAGTTTAACCAAAAGCGAGTATCTTATAGTCGTGATTCAGATCGAGCCCTGCTGGGTATTAGCATGAGTCTACGATTTAAAAAAAAATTTACCATAACCTTTTTCCATTTTTTTGCTATTATATAAGGGAAGTAACTCTCTAAAAATGCTTATATAGTTATTTCCCTTACAAACCCGAGCAACGCCGGGCGATACTGCTAGTAATAATAATTATGATATCAGCAAAAAAAAAAAACCTTAGGAATGAGAACCCAGGTTGTGTTCAAAATTCTATCAGGACACCTGATGAAGGCTGCAGACTAAATCAGCCGAAACGTCGTGGTAACAACAAAACAAGATGAGGACACACATCCATCCAATGTAAATAATGTAAAGAATTCCTCATCTCCAAAATATAGAACAGATGTGATGTGTATCTGAAACTGTAGAAGGTAGAAATGTCACTACACACGAAGAAATTATTTATGATTCTGCGTCTTAAATAAGCCGTGTGTGGGTGTGGTATGGCAGAGTGATTAAGAAGCTTGCTTTGCAATCACAAGGTCACAGGTTCAATGCCACTGCATGGCAGCTTGGATAAATGTAATTTTCTATTGCTTTGGATCAATCCATACCTTGCATGTGTAAGATATATATATATATATATATATATATATATCATCATCATCATCATTTAGCGTCCTCTTTCCATGCTAGCATGGGTTGGACGGTTCAACTGGGGTCTGGGAAGCCAGAAGGCTGCATCAGGCCCAGTCTGATCTGGCAGTGTTTCTACAGCTGGATGCCCTTCCTAATGCCAACCACTCCATGAGTGTAGTGGGTGCTTTTTATGTGCCACCCGCACATATATATATATATATAGGTAGTAGAGTTAGAGGTTGGAATAATCGTCTGAAGGATAAAAGTATCCATTATACTACTGGTATAATTATCTATGTTGACCCTGGGCATATATATGCAAGCATGTTATGCTCATAGGATACAGGTGATGACAAAGATAAACATGGGTTTATCAGGAATCAAATTTAAAGTAAACAGAAAATGGAGAAATATATATGTATATGTGGCTGTGTGGTAAGTAGCTTGCTTATGAACCACATGGTTCCGGGTTCAGTCCCACTGCGTGGCACCTCAGGCAAGTGTCTTCTACTATAGCCTCGGGCCGACCAAAGCCTTGTGAGTGGATTTGGTAGACGGAAACTGAAAAAAGCCCGTCGTATATATGTATATATATATACATATATATGTATGTGTGTGTATATGTTTGTGTGTCTGTGTTTGTCCCCCCCAACATCACTTGACAACCGATGCTGGTGTGTTTACGTCCCTGTAACTTAGCGGTTTGGCAAAATAAACCAATAGAATAAGTACTAGGCTTACAAAGAATAAGTCCTGGGGTCGATTTGCTCGACTAAAGGTGGTACTCCAGTATGGCCACAGTCAAATGATTGAAACAAATAAAAGAAAAGAATATATATATGTGTGTGTGTATATAAATATGTGTGTATATATATATTTATATATATATGTGTGTGTATGTGTGTGTGTGTATGTGTGTGTATGTGTGTGTGTGTATGTGTGTGTATATATGTGTGTGTGTGTGTATATGTGTGTGTGTGTGTGTATATATGAAATATATATATATATATATATATAAGGTGTCACAGCCATAGCCTATACCAGTGTCGCATAACCAGACCATTTAAAAGGTACCTTTGAATCGTTGGGTGGCACAACGGGGTTGAGGAGACCTATTGAATCAAGTAAAATCAAAGCCAAAATCACGGTCAGAATCTCGATCAAAATGGAAATTGTAGTTGTGGCTGATGCCAGTGCTACCTGACTGGTTCCCCATACTGGTGGCACATAAAAAGTACCATCGGAACATGGTTGGTGCCAGCCCCCACCGCTCTGACTGGTTCCTTTGCTGGTGGCATATAAAAAGCACTATCTGAATGTGGCCAATGCCAGTGGTATGTAAAAAGCACTCACTACACTCTCAGAGTGGTTGGTGTTAGGAAGGGCATCCAGCTGTTGAAACACTGCCTGATCAGATTGGAGCCTGGTGCGGCCTCCTGGCTTGTCAGTCTCCAGTCAAACCGTTCAACCCATGCAAGCATGGAACACGGATGTTAAAGAATGATGATTATATAAAGATGATGATCATCAAGGCGCAGGAGTGGCTGTGTGGTAAGTAGCTTGCTAACCAACCACATGGTTCCGGGTTCAGTCCCATTGCGTGGAACCTTGGGTAAGTGTCTTCTACTATAGCCTCGAGCCGACCAAAGCCTTGTGAGTGGATTTGGTAGACGGAAACTGAAAGAAGCCCGTCGTATATATGTATATATATATGCGTGTGTGTGTTTGTGTGTCTGTGTTGTCCCCCCCCCCAACATTGCTTGACAACCGATGCTGGTGTGTTTATGTCCCCGTCACTTAGCGGCAAAAGAGACCAATAGAATAAGTACTGGGCTTACAAAAGAATAAGTCCCGGGGTTGATTTGCTCGATTAAAGGCGGTGCTCCAGCATGGCCGCAGTCAAATGACTGAAACAACTAAAAGAGTAAAAGAGTATATAAAGATTAGTGAACATCGGTGAAAGGTGATAACTCTGTCCATTATATTATAAATACATAACACCTTGCACTGTAATTGTAGTAGGTGCCAGCATGTCTGTGTAGTAATTCACTTCCCACCTGCTTGGTTTTCTGTTCAGTCCCATTGCCCCACATGTTGGTAAGCGTCTTCTACTAAAGCCCTGGACTAGCTAAAGATTTACGAGTGGATTTTGTAGACAGAAACTGAAAGAAAGCTTTCACATATGTGGCCAATGCCAGTGCCGCCTTGACTGGCTTCCGTGCCGGTGGCACGTAAAAAGCCCCATCCGAACGTGGCCGATGCCAGCGCCGCCTTGACTGGCTTCTGTGCCGGTGGCACGTAAAAAGCCCCATCCGAACGTGGCCGATGCCAGCGCCGCCTTGACTGGCTTCTGTGCCAGTGGCACGTAAAAAGCACCATCCGATTGTGGCCGTTTGCCAGTCTCGTCTGGCACCTGTGCTGGTGGCACGTAAAAAGCACCCACTACACTCACGGAGTGGTTGGCGTTAGGAAGGGCATCCAGCTGTAGAAACACTGCCAGATCAGACTGGAGCCTGGTGCAGCCTCCTGGCTTCCCAGACCCCGATCGAACTGTCCAACCCATGCTAGCACGGAAAACGGACGTTAAACGATGATGATGATATGTGTAAGTGCCATATAAAAAGCACCCAGCCCACTCTGTAAAGTGGTTGGTGTTAGGAAGGGCGTCCAGCCATAGAAACCATGTCAAAATAGACACAGAAGTCTGGTGTAGTCTTCTACCTGGCCAGCTCCTGTCAAACCATCCAATCCATGCCAACATGGGAGGAGTAGGGTTAGGGTTAAACCAGTGCTACTCAGTCGTGGTCTGCAGACCGGTGCCAGTCTGCGAGCCATCAGCTGCTGGTACACAGTGAGTTTCCAGAGAAGAAAGAAACTGAAAGAAGCCCATCGTATATATATGCGTGTTTGTGTGTATGTGTTTGTCCCCCTAGCATTGCTTGACAACCGATGCTGGTGTGTTTAAGTCCCCGTTACTTAGCGGTTCGGAAAGAGAGACCGATAGAATAAGTACTGGGCTTACAAAAGATTAAGTCCCGGGGTCGAGTTGCTCGATTAAAGTCGGTGCTCCAGCATGGCCGCAGTCAAATGACTGAAACAAGTAAAAGAGTAAAGAGTATTATAAAATGCTTGTGTAATATTTGTTTACAATATAAACATAAGATTTTTTTTTTAAATGTCAACTTTTGTGATACAGTTCTGTATTTAAGAGATGAGGAATTATATACATTTGACAGATATTTGTCCTCGTCTTGTTTGGAGGATATATCAGCCAAAATTCTGTGTTAACAACAAACAAGATGAGGGCAAATATCTGTCAAATGTAAATAATGAACTTTTATCATATTCATTATATATATTGTTTTCGGTATAAGTTAATATTACTAACAAATATTACCGGTCCCTGGCACACTGGTAAAAAAAAACTGCTGGTATGCCACATCAGGTCGTTTGAGAAGCACTGTGTTAACCCTTAAGTGTTCAAATTAATATGTCAGAAGTAATCCTTATTTATTCACATTTAAAAAAATTTATCTGGTATTATCTTGTAGCATCAAGATTTGAAAGATGTAATTGTTTATTTTTAGAATGACATTGCAGGGTAGGTGTGAGATACTGGTTCTGGCCAGTTTGAGCATAAAATGAGTAGAATATATGGGCCGGATATAGCCGGTTTAAACACTAAAGGGTTAAACGATGATGATGATGATATATGCTTGAATATGTGTGTGTGTTAGAACTCAGTGTACACATGTGATAGTTGTAAATGAGTGTCACTGTCATACAGGCAGTGTCGTTCATTTACAGTCATTTGTGGAAACCTGTCTGGTTACAGGGAAATATTACCTTGCTTGGAAACAAGTGAGGATTAGTGACAGGAAGGGCATCCAGCCGTAGACGATACACCTCAATGAATTCTGTCTGACCCATGCAAGGCGCAGGAGTGGCTGTGTGGTAAGTAGCTTGCTAACTAACCACATGGTTCCGGGTTCAGTCCCACTGCGTGGAATCTTGGGCAAGTGTCTTCTGCTATAGCCCCGGGCCGACCAATGACTTGTGAGTGGATTTAGTAGACGGAAACTGAAAGAAGCCCGTCGCATATATGTATATGTATATATATATGCGTGTGTGTGTGTTTGTCCCCCTAGCATTGCTTGACAACCGATGCTGGTGTGTTTATGTCCCTGTCACTTAGCGGTTTGGCAAAAGAGACTGATAGAATAAGTACTGGGCTTACAAAGAATAAGTCCCGGGGTCGATTTGCTTGACTAAAGGCGGTACTCCAGCATGGCCGCAGTCAAATGACTGAAACAAGTAAAAGAGTATGCGCAGGGTAAAATCTCTTGAAATACAACACTGCAAAAACAATCAAATAAGAAAAATGAAGAACTTCATAATATAATCCATTTTTATAGCCAGGCTTGGCCAGGAACTTTCAGGACTCCCTTTTACGTTAAAGGTATGCATGTCTGTGGAATGTTCAACCGCTCGCATGTTAATTTCACGAGCAGGCGTGGGAGTGGCTGCGTGGTAAGTAGCTTGCTTACGAACCTTGTGGTTCCGGGTTCAGTCCCACTGCATGGCACCTCGGGCAAGTGTCTTCTACTATAGCCTCGGGCCGACCAAAGCCTTGTGAGTGGATTTGGTAGATGGAAACTGAAAGAAGCCCATCGTATGTATGTATATATTTTTTTTTTTTTTGTACTTGTTTCAGTCATTTGACTGCGGCCATGCTGGAGCACCACCTTTAGAGTGGTGAAAGAGTACAGCAGGGATCACCACCTCCTGCCGGAGCCTCGTGGAGCTTTTAGGTGTTTTTTCGCTCAATAAACACACACAACGCCCGGTCTGGGAATCGAAACCGCGATCCTCCGACCGCAAGTCCGCTGCCCTAACCACTAGGCCATTGCGCCTCCATATATATATATATATATATATTAATCAAAATAAAAACATGATGCAAAGGATTTAGCGGTACATATGTTTTGGGCCTTTATTAGACGGTTTTATAACAATGCATAATTGATGTAAATGTGTGTCTATAGCCTTCTTCAGCTGCGTATAATTACTACTTCAAGGACATGTATTACATTATAAGTTTTACGTTGGGGATGCAAATCCTCATAGTCGCGTACGATAGTGGGGCACCAACACAAAATCGAAGCTTCCATCCCGTTTTTCACTCGATATATATATATATATATGTGTGTGTATGTGTGCGTGTAAATGTTGGTTTGTTCCCCACATCATTGCTTGACGACTGATGTTGGTATGTTCAGTTCCCCGTTAACTTAGCGGTTTGGCAAAAGAGACTGATAGGATAAGTACTAGGTGACAAAGAATAAGTCCTAGGGTGAATTTGTTCGACTAAAGGCAGTACTCCAGCGTGGCCACAGTCAAATAACTGAAACAAATAAAAGATATACATGGCGCGAGAGTGGTTGTGTGGTTAAGTAGCTTGCTTACCAACCACATGGTTCCGGGTTCAGTCCCACTGCGTGGCACCTTGGGCAAGTATCTTCTACTATAGCCTCGGGCTGACCAAAGCCTTGTGAGTGGATTTGATAGATGGAAACTGAAAGAAGCCCGTCATATATATGTATATATGTGTGTGTGTGTTTGTCCCCCCCCCCCACAACATCGCTTGACAACCAATGCTGGTGTGTTTACGTCTCCGTAACTTAGCAGTTCGGCAAAAGAGATTGATAGAATAAGTACTAGGCTTACAAAGAATAAATCCTGGGGTCAATTTGCTCGACTAAAGGCGGTGCTCCAGCATGGCCGCAGTCAAATGACTGAAACAAGTAAAAGAGGAAAAGAGAAAGATATATATATATATATATATATATCATCATCATCATCGTTTAATGTCCGCTTTCCATGCTTGCATGGGTTGGACGATTTTGACTGAGGGCTGGCGAACCAGATCTGGCAGAGTTTCTACAGCTGGATGCCCTTCCTAACGCCAACCACTCTGAGAGCGTAATATATAAATATATATATATATATTTACATATTAACACATACATACATACACACACACATACACACACACATATATATATAATTAAGATTATATACACTCTGAGAGTGTAGTATATATATATACTTACATATTAACACACACACACACACACACACACACACACATATATATATATATATATATATATATATATATATAATTAAAATTCAGTGGTATAAACTGCACAGCTCAAAGTTAGTTGAATAAAAAGTAAATAAGTAAACAAGGATGTCCAGGTATTAATGTCGACCTCAGCAGAATTTGAACTCAGAACGTAACAGCAGATGAAATATCACTAAGCATTTCGCCCAGCATCCTAACAATTCTGCCCACTTTTTCCTCAGCCCTATATGACCAACAATACCGGATTTGCGAAATAAATACTGTCTCAAGTCCTGGACTTCACCGGGCCAGTTATTCAGTTCCCATGCCATATAAGTAACCAAGACCGCAACACTCCTTACTGAACAGGATGCTGATCTGTTGCACAAACTCTTGAGTGGATTGTAAAATGAAGAGTTTTGTTCAAGAAGACTAGAGGCAATGGCCGGAAATAAATGCTGTCTATCTATTATCTAAACCAACTAACATGCAAGAAAGAGTTAAAATCATTATGATAATGTTAGATTTTCCTGTGGTAGCGATATTGTGTTAAATATTATCAAAATCGAAATTGAAATCTTTCAACATCAATGGAAATTGTAGCTGAGATACCAGTGCCGGTGGCACGTAAGAGAACCGTCCGAATGTGGCCGTTGCCAGCGCCGCCCCGACTGGCCTCCATGCCGGTGGCACGTAAAAAGCACCATCCGATTGTGGCCGTTGCCAGCCTCGTTTGGCCCCCGTGCCGGCGGCACGTAAAAAGCACCATCCAATTGTGGCCGTTGCCAGTGTCGTCTGGCCCCTGTGCCGGTGGCACGTAAAAAGCACCATCCGATCGTGGCCGTTTGCCAGCCTCGTCTGGCACCTGTGCAGGTGGCACGTAAAAAGCACCCACAACACTCTCGGAGTGGTTGGTGTTAGGAAGGGCATCCAGCTGTAGAAACACTGCCAGATCAGACTGGAGCCTGGCGCAGCCTCCTGGCTTCCCAGACCCCAGTTGAACCGTCCAACCCATGCTAGCATGGAAAACAGACGTTAAACGATGATGATGATGATGATGATTCTTTATAAGTACATTCGCATTGGCTGTCACACCAACCAGCATCCGGTTAAATCCTGCAAAATTTGGCTCAGTGTATCTGTTCTTGATATGGAATAATCAGGAACTAAATTTGACATTGATAGTAATTACAATTTTTTTTTTTCTCTCTTTGTTATGTTTTGTTTTGGTTCTTATCAGGATAGAAATTCATTCTATAAATAAATATTATCTGTGTACAGTGTCAGAAAATAGTTTATGTACCTTGTAATTATATACAAAACATTTGATGGAATGTTTAAAATGTATGTATTTTCATATCCTCGAAATTTAAAATGGTGTGTTTAAATTTATTAAGACCAAGGTTGAGAAAAAAATGGTCTTTAATGGATGAAAAATAATTTTTGAATTAAAGGAATATATAATAATTTAAAAGATCCTGAGAATTCTGGATCTGATATTTCTGAAAGCATCACTTTCTTTCTTTGATCTCTATGTCAGTGAGAGTTTGATGGATTTGCTCCCACAAGGCAATGTTACACACATAACACACACACACATATATATATATATATATATCATCATCATCATCATCGTTTAACATCCGTTTTCCATGGGTTGGACGGTTCGACCGGGGTCTGGGAAGCCAGGAGGCTGCACCTGGTTCCAGTCTGATCTGGCAGTGTTTCTACAGCTGGATGCCCTTCCTAACGCCAACCACTCCATGAGTGTAGTGGGTGTTTTTTACATGCCACCGGCACAGGTGCCAGAGGAAGCTGGCAAATGGCTACGATCGGTTGGTGCTTTTACATGTCACCAACACGGACGCCAGTCAGGTGGCGCTGGCATCTGCCACGTTCGGACGGTGCTTTTTACATGTCACCGGCACAGGTATCTTAAGTACAATTTCCATTTGATTTTTATTTTGATATATATTTTATATCAGAGGAAAAATCAAAACCAAGGTAGAACAAATATCTTAAGTCATTTAGAATAAATTTAATTAAGGTAAGGTGAATTTGAAGTCTTACAGCCGTTTCTGGGATAACCCAAGTGGTAGGTTAGCACGTCCATGTACTGGGTATTCTGTCATCAGAGACAAGGTATGAATATTTTAGACGGGGGGAAATTTACAGTTTACAAGAAATAAAATGCAGAGCTTATAAGGGATAAAACAGAAGAATAAAGAGTAAAAGTAATAAGAATATATATTTCTTCATTGCCTACAAGGGGCTAAACACAGAGGAGACAAACAAAGAGATTAAGTTGATTACATCGACTCCAGTGTGTAACTGGTACTTATTTAATCGACCCTGAAAGGATGAAAGGCAAAGTCAACCTTGGTGGAATTTGAACTCAGAACGTAATGACAGACGAAATACCGCTAAGTATTTCACCTGGCGTGCTAACGATTCTGCCAGCTTGCCACCTTTAGTAAGAAGAATATAGGCAGGAGAATAATGTTCACAAGTCCTCTTTTCCCAGACAATATGGACATTGGTCAGTATTTCCATGAAGGTACAGGTCTTTAGTTAAAATCCCAGATAAATACTGCCTGGATTTACTTGGGATTTTAACTAAAAACCAGTAACCCTCATGGAAGTATTGACCAACGTCCATATCCTTCTGTATAGGGTTTGTTAGGTAAATATGGTAAATAAAGGAATAAGCTGCTATATCATCATTGTTATGATGATGATAATGATTATCATTTTAATGCCCACATTTCCTGACTTGCATTAATCAGACGGAATTTGTTATGGTAGGTTTTCTTCAGCTGGATGCCCTTGCTGTTGCCAACCTTTGCCTGTTTTCAAGCAAGGTAATATTTCTCCATGGCTGGGCATGTTTTCACAGAAGATTGGAAAAACACCATTCGAGTGTGATCATTACCAGCATCGCCTTACTGGCACCTGCGCCGGTGGCATATGTAAAAGATTCGAGCGAGATCGTTGCCAGTGCCACCTGACTGGCCCTGTGCCGGTGACACGTAAAAGCACCCACTACACTCTCGGAGTGGTAGGCATTAGGAAGAGCATCCAGCTGTAGAAACTCTGCCAGATCAAGATTGAAGCCTGGTGCAGCCATCTAGTTTGCCAGCCCTCAGTTAAATCGTCCAACCCATGCTAGCATGGAAAGCGGACGTTAAACGATGATGATGATGACTTTACTACTATCATGTGACATCAAGGCAAAGGAACACAAACACACGCACACATGCATATATACATACACACACGACAGGCTTCTTTCAGATTCCCTCTACCAAGTCCAAGAGGCACATGGCTTAGTGGTCAGGATATTGGACTCACAATTGTAAGATTGTGATTTCAATTCCTGGACTGGGTGATGCATTGTGTTCTTGAACAAGACACTTCATTTCATGTTACTCCATTCCACTAAGCTAGCAAAAGTGAGAAGTCCTGCAATGAACTGGCGTTCTATCCAGGAGGGGGAATATATACACTCCAGAAATCAGGAAACCAGCTTTATGAGTCTATCTGACTTGGGGAATGAGTTTTATCTGGGTTTTTTTGTATCTACTAAATCCACTGACAAGACTTTGGTTGGCCCAGGGCTATAGCAGAAGAAATTTGTCCAAGGTGCCACACACTGGTTACTGAACTTCACCCTTACAGCCCTCCCTGCACCTCATATGTCAGACAAAATCCACTGTCCCTGTACTTTAATGGTATACATGTTGCATAATTTAAATTTGGATATTTATTAAACTGAATCATCTAAAAAAAAATAAAAAATTTTTTTCTGTAATTCTAGGTTCAAAACAATTCACCTGTGAACATCAGAAGTTTTTTCAATTGGTTCTACCTGTCTTTGAATATTGGTGCCTTCATCGGTCTTGGAGTGCTGACTTTTATACAGCAATATTTTTCCTTTTTCTATGGTTTTGCTGCAGCTCTTGGAACACTGGTATTGGGATTCGTTGTATTTGTTGCAGGTGAGTTTGTACTTGTGTGTATGTGTATCATCATCATCCTTTTACATCTGTTTTCCTGCTGGCATGGGTCAGACAGTTTGACCACATCTGCAGCAGAGGAAAGAGTCCAGTGACTATCTTGCCTAAGTTTGCGACCTTAAAACCAACAACATAATTAGGAAATCAACAACATAATTAGGATAGCTAATGAACTTTAGGAAAGGTATGAAATAAGAGCTGATATAGATCTCTCCCGAAGGAGCAAAGGTAAAATCTATTTATCAGAACAACAGAAATAAAACTGTACCTGTTCATTGAGAAGATAGTACATAGAAAAATACAAGAGAAAGAGGACATCTATAGCCTATTGATAAGGGGTTTGCAAATCCAGTCCCCAAGATACACTTTCAGTTTCATACTTATTATTATTGGAGTAACAGGCATACATACCATTGTGTTTGGAGCAAAGTTTGGCTGAACTTGGGATCTTGGGGAGAGAATACAGCTCCTTAACTGGTAGACTACAAATGACAACGATATCTGAGACTATAAAAATCTGCAAGACTATTCTCTTTCTCTTTCTCTTTTACTTGTTTCAGTCATTTGACTGTGGCCATGCTGGAGCACCACCTTTAGTTGAGCAAATCGACCCCAGGACTTATTCTTTGGAAGCCTAGTACAAAAGAGACTTATCGGTCTCTTTTGCCAAACTGCTAAGTTACGGGGACGTAAACAACACACCGACATCGGTTGTCAAGTGATGTTGGGAGACAGACACACAAACACACACACACACACACACACACATTCGCATATATATATATATATATATATATACGCACATATATATATAACAGGCTTCTTTCAGTTTCCATCTACCAAATCCACTCACAAGGCTTTGGTCAGCCTGAGGCTATAGTAGAAGGCACTTGCCCAAGGTGCAATGCAGTGGGAATGAACCCGGCACCATATGGTTGGTAAGCAAGCTACTTACCACACAGCCAAAAGGATGTTGAACAAAACAAGACACTTTCCCTCACAACCTTGCTACCAAGCAGGTGGCTGGTCAAAGTTTATTCTAAATGAAAAAGAGAAAGAGAACATTGATACATATGATATAATATATACTTTCTTTTTTTTCTTTTTGTGTGATGCATTGTATCTCAAGCACAAACATAGAGCTATAAATAACAGCATATAAATGCCGAGTCGAGAAATCCTTTCGGGTAGAAAAAGTCAAAGGCTACCTTTGGGACTTTTCTTATTTCTTCACTGCCCACAAGGGGCTAAACATAGAGGGGACAAACAAGGACAGACAAAGGGATTAAGTCGATTACATCAACCCCAGTGCGTAACTGGTACATAATTTATCAACCCCGAAAGGATTAAAGGCAAAGATGGCCTCGGTGGAATTTGAACTCAGAACGTAAAGACAGACGAAATACCCATTTCTTTACTGCCCAGAATGAGCTAAGGACAGACAAACGGATTAAGTTGATTATATCGACTCCAGTGCGTAACTGGTACTTATTTAACCGACCCCGAAAGGATGAAAGGCAAAGATGGCCTCGGCAGGATTTGAACTCAGAACGTAAAGACAGACGAAATACCACTAAGCATTTTGCCCAGTGTGCTAATGTTTCTGCCAGCTTGCCATCTTTGGGACATTTCTATCCAGGAGGGTTTTTCAATACAATATTTTTACATGCTAGTTTTACCTGATATATCTCCTCAAAATTTCATTACTCTCATAATCCAATGTTCCAAAAAAAGAATTATTTTACCTTCTCTCGGAAGTTCATATGGCATCAACAATATATATATGTATGTATTAATGCATGTTTGTATGCATATATGTATGCATTAATTGATAGACTACAAATGACAATGATATTTGAGACTATAAAAACCTGAAAGACTATCTTAATGTTTAAAGGATATTGAACAAAACCTGATACCTTCCTTCACAACCTCGCTACAAAGCAGGTGTATGTGTATGAGACCAGCAACGACCTTGACCATAATTTCCCAGGTGCCATTTACATGAACTGGCAACAGCCACTACTATGATTTCATTTGGCTTGATGAGTCATCTCGAGGACTGCATAGCACAGAAGGTTTCGGTCACTTGTCATCACCTCCGTAAGGCCCAACATTCAAAGATCAAGCTTCACCACCTTGTCCCTCACCTCTACGAGGTCCAACATTCAGAATTCAAGCTTCATCACCTTGTCCCTCAACTCTACAAGGCCCAACTTTCAAAGATCATGCTTCACCACCTTGTCCCTCGCCTCTACAAGGCCCAACTTTCAAAGATCAAGCTTCACCACCTTGTCCTTCACCTCTATAAGGCCCAACTTTCAAAGATCAAACTTCACCACCTTGTCCCTCACCTCTATAAGGCCCAACTTTCAAAGATCAAGCTTCACCACCTTGTCCCTCACCTCTATAAGGCCCAACATTCAAAGATCAAGCTTCACCACCTTGTCCCTCACCTCTATAAGGTCCAACTTTCAAAGATCAAGCTTCACCACCTTGTCCCTTGACTCTACAAGGCCCAACATTCAAAATTCAAGCTTCACCACCTTGTCCCTTGACTCTACAAGGCCCAACTTTCAAATATCAAGCTTCACCACCTTGTCCCTCGACTCTACAAGGCCCAACTTTCAAAGATCAAGCTTCACCACCTTGTCCCTTGACTCTACAAGGCCCAACTTTCAAATATCATACTTCACCACCTTGTCCCTTGACTCTACAAGGCCCAACTTTCAAAGATCATACTTCACCACCTTGTCCCTTGACTCTACAAGGCCCAACTTTCAAAGATCATACTTCACCACCTTGTCCCTTGACTCTACAAGGCCCAACATTCAAAAATCAAGCTTCATCACCTTGTCCCTTGACTCTACAAGGCCCAACTTTCAAAGATCAAGCTTCACCACCTTGTCCCTCACCTCTATAAGGCCCAACTTTCAAAGATCAAGCTTCACCACCTTGTCCCTCACCTCTATAAGGCCCAACTTTCAAAGATCAAGCTTCACCACCTTGTCCCTCGACTCTACAAGGCCCAACATTAAAAAATCAAGCTTTACCACTTTGTCCCTCAACTCTACAAGGCCCAACTTTCAAAGATCAAGCTTCACCACCTTGTCCCTCACCTCTATGAGGCCCAACTTTCAAAGATCAAGCTTCACCACCTTGTCCCTCAACTCTGAGGCCCAAGTTTCAAAGATCATGAAAATTTACAAGTTTATAAGTGTTCATTTCGTAAAAAAATTTTTAAGTGTTCATTTTAAAATTAAAGACTTTTGCAAGGATTTAAGATCAAAATCTTAAATATAACCTTTTTACATTGGAAATTGGATATATCTACTCAAAATTTAGTTACACTTAACTATCGAAATTAGTTTTATATGCCAATTTATTTTTTATTTAGGAGTGTTACATTTGAAAATAATTTTTGCTGAAGTAGGTTAAGTTTATTGAGGTAATATGACTCAGAGAAATTCCAATTCTAATGTATTGTTGGATAATTAGCATCGTTACAAGACTTATTGTGAAATTTAATTAAGTGTGGTTGTGTGGTAAGAAGTTTGTTTCCCAAAGTTATGGTTCTGGGTTCAGTCTCACTGTGTGGCACCTTAAGTGTCTTCTACTACAGCCTCAGGCTGACCGAAGCCTTGTGAGTGGATTTTGTAGATGGAAACTGAAAGAAGCCTGTTGTGTTTATATCTATGTGTGTGTGTGTGTGTGTGTGTGTGCATGTCTTTGTGTCTGTGTTTGTCCTTCACCACCACTTGATGGTGTTCGAATGTTTACGTCCCTGTAACTTAGTGGTTTGGCAAAGGAGAATGACAGAATTTGTACCTGGCTTAACAAAATAGGAATAAGTACTGGGGTTGATCTGTATGACTAAAATTCTTCAAGGCTGTGCCCCAGTATGGTCTCAGTCTAATGACTGAGACCAAAGTGCTGTGCAGTGGGACTGAACCCAAAACCACATTGTCATGTGTGGTTCCATGACATCTTTGTCTGCACATCAGTTAAAAGAAAATCAATTAATTCCATACAACTTGACTGAAATATACTTAAATATATCATGGACATGCTGCCCACGTATGCAAGGTGAGCAGTGCCTACCTCAAATAAAATAGATTGATAGCAACATTTTCCTTTTATGGCAAAATATGCACCTAATTCAATAAAATTATGAAGGTTACTCTGATTCCTATGCATAAAATGCAAAATATTTTATTTTTTTGTAGATTATGTAGTCATAATTCGCCCCTGCTTTTCAATCTCAGTATTTAAGTTATGCATAGTACTGCTGTAGCACACATGCTGCGTACACTCCTACAACACTGTTTTCTTTACATGCTGTAAAGGCAGGAGTAAATCTGCCTCAGTCGCATGCCTGTGTTTCCCTTATTTTTTGTGTGTTTTACTACATAAAGGTCACCAACTGCCTACCCTGAGTAATTACTGACAGCATGTGCATATATTTGATTTAGTATTTCTAAATTGAATTTTTCCCTGTAAGTTTGGAATAATATTCCCTAATCATCATATCATCATCATCATCATCGTTTAGCGTCCGTTTTCCATGCTAGCATGGGTTGGACGGGTCAACTGGGGTCTGTGAAGCTGGAAGGCTTCGTCAGGCCCAGTCAGATCTGGCAGTGTTTCTACGGCTGGATGCCCTTCCTAACGCCAACCACTCCGCGAGTGTAGTGGGTGTTTTTTACGTGCCACCTGCACAGGTGCCAGACAGAGCTGGCGAACGGCCATGAACGGATGGTGCTTTTACGTGTCACCGGCACGGGGCCAGGCGATGCTGGCAACAGACACGAATGGATGGTGCTTTTACGTGCCACCGACACGGGGCCAGACAGAGCTGGCAACTGGCCACGAACGGATGGTGCTTTTACGTGTCACCGGCACGGGGCCAGGCGATGCTGGCAACAGACACGAATGGATGGTGCTTTTACGTGCCACCGACACGGGGCCAGACAGAGCTGGCAACTGGCCACGAACGGATGGTGCTTTTACGTGTCACCGGCACGGGGGCCATACGGGGCTGGCAACGGACGCGAACGGATGGTGCTTTTACGTGCCACCGACACGGTTGCCAGACAGAGCTGGCAAACGGCCACGAGCGGACGGTGCTTTTACGTGTCACCGGCACGGGGGCCAGCCGAGGCTGGCAACGGACACGGACGGATGGTGCTTTTACGTGCCACCGACACGGGGCCAGACAGAGCTGGCAAACGGCCACGAACGGATGGTGCTTTTACGTGTCACCGGCACGGGGGCCAGCCGAGGCTGGCAACGGACGCGAACAGATGGTGCTTTTACGTGCCACCGACACGGTTGCCAGACAGAGCTGGCAAACGGCCACGAGCGGACGGTGCTTTTACGTGTCACCGGCACGGGGGCCAGCCGAGGCTGGCAACGAACACGAACGGATGGTGCTTTTACGTGCCACCGACACAGGCCAGGCAGAGCTGGCAAACGGCCATGAGCGAATGGTGCTTTTACGTATCACCGGCACGGGTGCCAGACGAGGCTGACAGCGGACATGAACAGATGGGTCACTTAACCCCTGCTTTCTGATATATGATTTGATTTTGATTGTTCTCACTGGTCTTGCCGGGTCTTCTCACGCACAGCATACTTCCATAGGTCTCGGTCTCTGGTCATTTCCTTGGTGAGACCTAGAGTTCGAAGGTCGTGCTTCACCACCTCGACCCAGGTTTTCCTGGGTCTACCTCTTCCACAGGTCCCCTCAACTGCCAGGGTGTGGCACTTTTTCACACACCTATCTTCATCCATTCTCACCACATGACCATACCAGCGCAATCGTCTCTCTTGCACACAACATCTGATTCCTCTTAGGTCCAACTTTTCTCTCAAGGTACTTACACTCTGTCGACTATGAACACTGACATTACACATCCAACGGAGCATACTAGCTTCATTTCTCGCGAGCTTACGCATGTCCTCAGCAGTCACGGCCCATGTTTCACTGCCATGTAGCATGGCTGTTTGTACACATGCATCATATTATTATTATATGTATATATATAATCATTGTAGTAATCAATATTGTTGTTGTTGGTGCTGCAATGTATTTTCAATACTGTTCCAGGTCGATGTTGTTACAAAGTTTCCCCGCCAAATGGAAGTGTTCTTATTAATATTTACCAAATTATAAACAATGCCTTTGTCAACAGACGCAAGTGCAAACAGAAGCGGATCACCTTTAGTTCCTAGTAAGTCCTTTCATAAACCATTTGTTGCTGTTGTGAGGCTTTAATTTGTGTCCTTAACTTGTTGCTAAGATCACTGTAAATTAATCATCACAACTACAGGCCTCCAGATATGATCAAACTGTACAATATTTTGAACATGCATCTCTTTATTACCATCCTTGCTCATGCTTTCTTATCCATCTCTGTTGCTATCCCCTTACACTGTTCATACTATTTTCTTATTCAACCTCCTTACCAACAACCAATATGTAGCTCTCTCTCTCTCTCTCATTACTCTTCTATCACTCTGTTCTCTGTTACACTTATACTCTCTTTTCTGTTACTCCCCTATATGTAAACAAACAAATGTAATTTGAAACGATGTGTATATATATAATATATATATATATATATATATAAAAAGTGTGTGTTTATCTCCCACTGCATGGCAGGTAGTTTGGGTCATTACTCTTCTATCACTCTGTTCTCTGTTACACTTATACTCTCTTTTCTGTTACTCCCCTATATGTAAACAAACAAATGTAATTTGAAACGATGTGTGTATATATATATATATATATATATATATATATATAAAAAGTGTGTGTTTGTCTCCCACTGCATGGCAGGTAGTTTGGGTTTGTTTACATCCCTGCTACTTAGCAGTTTGGCAAAAGAGACCGATAAAACAATTACCAGACATAAAAAAAACCGCAAAAAAAAAAAAAACTGGGGTTAATTCATTTGGCTAAGCTTTTCAAGGCAGTGCCCCAGCATGGCTGCAGTCCAATGACAGAAACCAGTAAAAGATAAAAAAAAAAAAAGCTCAAAGACATAGGTCTTACATATAAATTTCCATGCCCCTAAGCTTACCTGAATCCACTTAAATCATTCATTGTAAGCAAAATGTAACTTTCTGCTCCAAAATTTCTTTCAGTAACTCGCAACTGGATCAAATCGAGGATAATATGCACAAGAAGAGCTTTTTGGATTTTTCTAAAGTTCGTTACGGAGGGCGCTTCCACGATGCACTGGTGAACGATGTAAAGGCTCTTGGGAAAGTTTTTATCTTCTTCATCGCCTTAATTCCCTACTGGATGGTGTATTTTCAGGTGAGTCTTTAACATAAAATGTGCTGACATTATTTTTATCTTTTACTTGTTTCAGTCATTAGACTGTGGCCATGCTGGGGCACCACCTTGAAGAATTCTTAGTCAAGTGAACTGACCCCACTACTTTATTTTTTTCAAAGCCCGATACTTATTCTATCGGTCTCTGTTGCTGAACCACTAAGTTATGGGATGTAAACACACCAACACCAGTTGTCAAGTGATGGTGGGGGACAGACACAAAGACACATACACACACACACAAAGCTTCTTTCTGTTTCCATCTACCAAATCCACTCATAAGGCTTTGGTCAACCCGAGGATGTAGTAGAAGACATTTGCCCAAGATGTAATGCAGTGAGATTGAACCCAGAACTATGTGCTTGGGAAGGAAACTTCTTACCACACAGCCACACCTGTGCCTATTATTAGTTAAATACTAACCTTTCCTTTCAAGAAAACAGGTGGTTTAAGTTGATAAGATGTGTACAAGATAACAAAAATGTCTTCTTTTTTTTCCTTTTCCCCACTTTTTCCTGCTTCCTATTCTTGTCTTGCAAGTTACTTGGTGGCCTGATTAGTGCACCGGGAGACCAAAAAAAAAAGCACCCAGTACACTCTGTAAAGTGTTTGGTGTTAGGAGGGGCATCCAGCTGAAAAAACCATGCCAAAGATGATATTGGAGCCTTGTGGCTTTATGGACTCTGTCAAACCATCCAAGCATGAAAAATGGACATTAAATGATAATGATGATGATGATGATGATGTATATAGACCAGTGGTTCTCATTCCTTTCTAACATCTGGGCCAGATTCAAAATATGGGATGTTTTAGGGGTCTGCAGCAAGAAAAGCAAAACCTACATCAGTTAAAGAAAAATTTATTATCTCTATTGAAGGAAGACCATCAGGGGCCGCCAGAAAGATGCTTGAGGGCCACATGCGGCCCTGGGAACTGCAGTTGAGAACCACTGATTTTGATGGTTATTCAATTGACTAGAAACATCAGCCAAATCTCCTTCAAATCACATCCTATTGTCTTTAAAAACCAGGGACATTGCATGGTATAATCTTGGATATATTGTGCTTCAAAAAGAGAAAAAGACAGTCTTCTGTTGGACCAGGGACGACTTGGAATGATCTGAGGCTAAACAACATCAGCAACAACAGACTAGGTCTCTGGTTTGGAGATTTCCTTCCTCTGTCCCTCTTGGTGACCCTGTAGAATATTATGAGCACTTCACTTCTCTTCTGAATAAAACAGATAAAAGAAAATTCCCAGGGATGCTGCCTGCATGAAGAACATAGAGTAAAGTACAGACTAATTTAATATAGTATGTCCAAAATATTTTTTAAAACAACTGAAATGGCATCCATAATGAGAAACAAAAATTATTTGTGTTAATGACAGCTCTGGTCAAGAGGAACAAGGGAGGAAACTCTTAGCCTGAACTTGAATTTTGATAAATTTAAATTTATTAGAAAGTGATTGGAGATATGAAGTGGAGGACTGAGTCTAAGCTTTTGGCAAATATGGTACCAACTTCAGATGAGAATCAAAGACTAAGGCATCTCTTTAGGACCAAGAACTGTTTCAGCTTTGAACAGTGGCTGCTCCTATGCAAGGCACAATTTGATCCATCATAAGAGCACTGCTCACTATATAAGACAGAGCAGCTGCTATACACACACACAAGTAGTCTTTATCCCACCTCATATGGCCATCCCATTGATTGGAAAACTTTCAAACACTAAACAACCACTTGTACATTAACACAGTCTGTTCTACTTTTGTCTTCTCCCCCCCCTAGCTACAACAGTTCTTATACCGGCAATGGTGCCAATGATGGTGAATGCATCACCTATTTGCATCTTTTATCTGTAAAGCAATAAATATGTCTGCTTTTATGCACTATGCATCCATATGAGGGGTCCTCTCAAGCCTAATTCTGCAGGGTTTGGCATTCTAAAAAAAACATCCACAGGTGCAGGAGTGGCTGTGTGGTAAGTAGCTTGCTAACCAACCACATGGTTCCTGGTTCAGTCCCATTGCGTGGTATCTTGGGCAAGTGTCTTCTGCTATAGCCCCGGGCCGACCAATGCCTTGTGAGTGGATTTGGTAGACGGAAACTGAAAGAAGCCTGTTGTATATATGTATATATTTATATATTTGTGTGTGTGTGTATGTGTTTGTGTGTCTGTTTGTCTCCCTAGCATTGCTTGACAACCGATGCTGGTGTGTTTATGTCACTTAGCGGTTCGGCAAAAAGAGACCGATAGAATAAGTACTGGGCTTACAAAGAATAAGTCCCGGTGTCGATTTGCTCGGCTAAAGGTGGTGCTCCAGCATGGCCGCAGTCAAATGACTGAAACAAGTAAAAGAGTATTAAGTTGGATATAAAGCTTGCATTTTTTTTTTGTTTATTTTTGCAAACTCTGATTTTTCTGTTATTTTCTTTTTTCTTTTTCCTTTCCTCTTTTAGATGGAGACAACGTTTTTAGTGCAGGGGCTGCACATGAGACTTTCAATGCAAAATGGCACTGAGACAGTGTTACAAAATAAAAACTATAATTGCACACAAGCAACAGAAGTTAATTATCCAAAGGTTAGTGTAATTAATTTTCTCCATCTTATTTTTATTGTATCACATTTACTGCGTTAATGCTTCTCTGTCTCTAAGTTCGTTAAATAATTAACCCTTTTGTCACAATATTTCTGTTGAAATACAGTCCTTGTTTCAATTAATTTTGAAAATAACGAAACCTTTAGAAAAATTAACTTTGTCATTATTTATACGGTATATCATCATTAGTGGAGGCGCATGGCTTAGTGGTTAGGGTGCCAACATCATGATCGTAAGATTGTGGTTTCGATTCCTGGAGTGGGCGATGCATTGTGTTCTTGAGCAAAACACTTCATTTCACGTTGCTTCAGTCCACTCATCTGGCAAAAATGAGTAATGCTGTAATGGACTGGCGTCCCGTCTAGCTGGGGAACACCTACGCCATAGAAACCAGGAAACCGGGCCCATGAGCCTGGCTAGGCTTTAAAAGGGCGCATTTATTTATTCATTACATCATCATTATCATCATTTAACGTTCGTTGTCCATGCTGGCATGGGCTGGACGGTTTGACTAGGCTGGCACACTGGAAGGCTGCGTCAGGATCCAGGCATGGTTTTCTATGGTTGGATGCCCTTCCTAATGCCAACCACTCTGAGAGTGTAATGGGTGCTTTTACGTACCACAGGCACAGATGCCATTTGCATGTCACCAGTATCTGCCACGACTGTGATTTTGCTCAACTTGATGGGTCTTCTTCTCAAGCATATGGCAAAGGTCTCGGTTATTGCCTCCGTGAGGCCCAACACTCAAAAGGAGCTCGGCTACTTTGCCTCCATGAGGCCCAATGCTAGATCTTACCTAGATCTTAATATGAAACCAATATATAGCGCTCTCTCTCTCTCTCCTATCACTGTTTTCTCCATCACACTTGCACTTCCTCTTCTGTTACTCCTCTCCTATCACTTTGTTTCTTAGCTGCAGTTTCTAGCAGTTCAAGTGATCACATTTTGACCTCTGTCTCTGTCTGTTTGTTTGTCTCTCTGTTTCTCTCTCTCTCTCTTTCTCCTCTCTGCTTCTCTTTCCCTCTTTATCTCTGCTTCTCTCTATATCTTCCTCCCCTTCTCCCCCTCCATCTCAATCTGCCTCTCTCCCTTTATCTCACTTTTTCTCTCTCTCCCTCCACTCCTATCTTTCTCTCCACTTCTCTCTCTCATCAATATACTCCACAGAGTAATGATAATATTCTAAACCCCCATATTTCACCTTTCCAACAGGTAGCCGTAGCCTGGCTGTCCCTCTGTGATGTTCTCCTCATATTCCTGATCTTGCCTCTCATGGAAAAAGTCATCTATCCTTGGTTTGATTCCGTGGGTTATTCATTCACATTGACTCAACGCATCACCACTGGTATGATATTCGCAGTCCTTGCAATGGTTGCTGCTGGTGTGGTGGAATTATTTCGGCTACAACTGTCTACTATGACCCTGACAACCAGTGCAAGTGTCACATTATTGAGCAGACTATTGGCAACCTGGGTAAGTGAACATCTTTTTCTCTGTGTATATGTGTGTGTACATAATTATTCCATCTTTAGACTCCATCCTGTCAATACCTCAAATGTAAAATTCTCCCCTGAAGATGGAAGCAGTATTACCAGATGATGGAATTAAGTTACTATCATTATTCCAGACCAACGAGCCCCTAGAAACAGCTGTTGGACTTGTAAAATTCAATCTTTTAATTCCTGTTACCATTTACATTCTGTGTAAGACAGATTTCTTTATATGCATACATTTTTCTCTGTATATAAATGTGCATATTATTATATGTATGTGTATGTGTACGTAATTATTCCATCTTTAAACTCCATCCTGTCAATACCTCAAATGTAAAATTCTCCCCTGAAGATGGAGGCAGTGAATTTTAGCCAAACAAATCAACCCCAGTAATTATATTTTAAGCCTTGTATTTATTCTATCAGTTTCTTTTTCCAAACTGAGTTACAGGGACATAAACACACCAACACTGGTTTTCAGTTTGGGATGGGAGAGACAACACACACACACACACACATTTGGAAACTGAAAAAAGTCCATCACACACACACACATTTGTGTGTGTGTGTGATGGACTTTTTTCAGTTTCCATGTACCAAATCTACTCACAAATCTTTGGTTAGCCCAAAGTGCCAAGCAGTGGGACTGAACCCAGAACCATGTGGCTGGGAAGCAAACTTCTTATACATCCACGCTTTTTTATTAAGTGGAAATATTTTAATGTATTGTGTGTGTGTGTGTGTGTGTGTGTGTAAGAGAGAGAGAGTGAGAGAGAAAGACAGGCAGAAAGAGACCATGTGCTTATTTTAATTACACACAATAATCTCCAAACAATACAAACAGATTTGTTAATTAAAAAAACAAAAAAAAAGAAACTGTAGTTTCGGTGTGGTTTGAGGTTAGTAATTTCAATTCTTGAAAAATGGTTTATTATTTTGTTCATCATCAGACTCCAGCAGCTGCCACATCTTGTTCTCAACACCCAACATATTTGTCAGTTATGTCCCTTGCCTGTAATTAACTATTTCTTTATTACCCACAAGGGGCTAAACACAGAGGGGACAAACAAGGACAGACATAGGTATTAAGTCGATTACATCGACCCCAGTGTGGAACTGGTACTTAATTTATCGACCCCGAAAGGATGAAAGGCACAGTCAACCTCGGCGGAATTTGAACTCACAACGTAACGACAGACGAAATACCGCTAAGCATTTCATCCGGCGTGCTAACGTTTCTGCCAGCTCGCCAATTAACATCACTCTCAAACCATGTGGTAACGCAGAAACTATGCAGCCGGCGTTTATGACTTGCATCGATGGTCTTTGTCTCCTCATACCTGTACTGAGTGAAAGCTCCCTGGACCTTGATCCCTCTCCAACAATATTCTAGACAAGCACCCAGTTTTCAGGATACTCTTTGTTCCTTTTTATATCTGTTTCTCAGGCTTATTTAAGCCCTTCGCTCCCAATGAAGCAAAGGCTTACAACGACTTTTCTGGGCTGTCAGGGGCCCCTCTCTCATCTTGCCCTTGGAGGTAAGCCATCCTCTCCCAAATGTTGTAGATTTTGAATTGTCAACAACGCTTACTCTTTACTCTTTTACTCTTTTACTTGTTTCAGTCATTTGACTGCGGCCATGCTGGAGCACCGCCTTTAGTCGAGCAAATCGACCCCGGGAATTATTCTTTGTAAGCCCAGTACTTATTCTATCGGTCTCTTTTGCCGAACCGCTAAGTAACGGGGACGTAAACACACCAGCATCGGTTGTCAAGCAATGCTAGGGGGACAAACACACACATACATATACATATATACGACAGGCTTCTTTCAGTTTCCGTCTACCAAATCCACTCACAAGGCATTGGTCGGCCCGAGGCTATAGTAGAAGACACTTGCCCAAGGTGCCACGCAGTGGGACTGAACCCGGAACCATGCGGTTGGTAAACAAGCTACTTACCACACAGCCACTCCTGCGCTTCTGTAACATTGCTTTTTTTTTTTTTTTCTAGTTAGAGGTGTTGGTTAGTAGTTAGGATGTTTGGCTTATGACCATAAGGTTGTGAGTTCAATTCCTGGTGATGCATTGTGTCCTTGAGCAAGACACTTTATTTCACACTGCTCCAGTCCAGTCAGCTGGCAAAAATGAATAGTACCTGTAATTCAAAGGGCCAGCCTTGTCACACTCTGTGTCATGCTGAGAACAACATTAAGGGGTATGCATGTGTGTGGAGGGCTCAGCCACATGCACATTAATTTCATGAGTAGGCTGTTCTGTTGATCAGATCAGCTGGAACCCTCGTCATTGTAACCCTCATCAGGGATGTTGGTGGTCCTACACAAACCCATCTTGACCCCGTGGTAGATGGGTTCATAGTCTAGCCTCCTGTCCTTTGATCTGTCCAACTTGGGAGGCCTTACTGGGAACTTGCACTGTTCTGGTGTAACTCTGAGGGTCATTGAGACGCACAAGTTGCCACACTACAACAAGGACTGGACCTTGTGGTAATAGAAGAGGTTCGTCAAATGCATATTTACAGCTGGTTGCCCTTCCTCTCACTAACCCATATCTGTTTTCCAAGCAACCAAGTTTTCACACCACTTGTCTTTGAAAGCACAAGGATACTGGAAGATCTACCGGCATGACTGTGTGGTAAGAAGCTTGCTTCCCAACCACATGGTTCCGGGTTCAGTCCCACTACGTGGCACCTTGGGCAAGCATCTTCTACTATAGCCTCAGGCTGACCAAAGCCTTGAGTGGATTTGGTGGACAGAAACTGAAAGAAGTCTGTGTCTGTGTTTGTCCCCACTGTCCTCGCTTGACAACCGATGCTGGTGTGTTTATATCCCTGTAACTTAGTGGTTCAGCAAAAGTGACCAATAAAGTACTAGGCTTACAAAGAATAAGTCCTGGGATCAATTTCTTCAACTAAAAATCCTTTTAGGCAGTGCTCCAGCATAGCCACAGTCAAATGACTGAAACAAGCAGGAGTGGCTGTGTGGTAAGTAGCTTGCTAACCAACCACATGGTTCCAGGTTCAGTCCCACTGCATGGTATCTTGGGCAAGTGTCTTCTACTATAGCCCCGGGCCGACCAATGCCTTGTGAGTGGATTTGGTAGACGGAAACTGAAAGAAGCCTGTCGTATATATATATATGCGTGTGTGTGTTTGTGTGTCTGTGTTTGTCCCCCTAGCATTGCTTGACAACTGATGCTGGTGTGTTTATGTCCCCGTTACTTAGCGGTTCAGCAAAAGAGACCGATAGAATAAGTACTGGGCTTACAAAAGAATAAGTCACGGAGTCGAGTTGCTCGATTAAAGGCGGTGCTCCAGCATGGCCGCAGTCAAATGACTGAAACAAGTAAAAGTAAGTAAAGTAAAAGAATAAAAGAATATTTATATATGTCATCTGTACCATTCCAGGGCAACACGATCAATTCTATGCTGCAGACATGAGCATCTTCTACCAAGTTCCACAATACGCCTTTCTTGGAATCAGTGAAGTCTTTGCGAGTGTTGCAGGTAAGAAACAAACTTCTAATTTTTCCATTAATTCCATTATGTTCTGAACTAGTGATTCTCAATCTAGGGTCCATATGACACCTTGGCAAGGGAGGCAGGAGAGTCCATATTAGATTTTGCTGCTAAAGTTTTTCTGCAATAAATTGGTTAACCCTTTTGTTACTGTATTTATTTTGTGATGTTCTGTGTTTCTTACAATTACTTTAAATATAACAAAGAATTTAGTAAAATGACTTAGTTATCATTAAGTTAGTGTTACGAACATAAATTGTGACTAGGGTTTGGTGGAAGATTTTAATACAGAACTTTTGAAACTAAGACATTTGTACTACAGAGCCAGAGCTGGTTTCAGCTGGGTTGGTATCGAAAGGGTTAAGAATTGTTTCTCTATTACATATTTTAGCCCTTTTGTTACCATATTTCTGTTGAGATGCTCTCTTTCTTTCAATTACTTTAAATATAACAAAGAATTTAGTAAAGTAACTTAGTTATCATTAAGCTAGTGTTAGGAACATAAATTGTGACTAAGGTTTGGTGGAAGATTTTAATCCAAAACTTATGAAGACAAGACATTTGTACTACAGAGCCCGGGCTGGTTCTGGCTGGGGTGGTAACGAAAGGGTTAAAATTCCTCAATATAACAAAATATTTTAGCAATTTTTTAATACAATTTCATCTGCTGCTACGTTCTGAGTTCAAATTCCACCGAGGTCGACTTTGCCTTTCATCCTTTCGGGGTCGATTAAATAAGTACCAGTTACATACTGGGATCAATGTAATCAACTTAATCCCTTCCCCCAAATTTGAGGCCTTGTGCTTCCTGTAGAAAGGATTATTATTATTATTATTATTATATGGCATTTTATCTATCACTCTGCCAATACTGCTACTCCATAATAATGGTTTCAAATTTAGGTACAAGGCCAGCAATTTTGCAAGGAGGGGTTAGTTGGTACCATTAACCCAAGAATTTACTGGTACTTAATTTATTGACCTTGAAAGGATAAAATGCAATGTCGACTTTGGTGGGATTTGAACTCAGAACATAAAGAACTGGAAGAAACTCAGTAAGGTATAACAATCCTGCCAAATGATATGCAAATTGGGTACAAGGCCTCAAATTCAAGGAACATGTACAGACTTGGTGGGATTTGAACTTATGAGGTGAAAGTATGGGACTGTACGCAGGAAACCACTTAGTATTTCCTGCCACTTCATCAGTCACAAGAAAGTTCTAGAAACTTGCACTGCAAGGATCTATAAATACAGTCAGAATATTCTCACGTAGCATTTATTAACCTCAGAACATTTTGTTTTGTTTTTTTAAAATTTATACTAGCAGTATCGCCCGGCGTTGCTCGGGTTTGTAAGGGAAATAACTATATAAGCATTTTTAGAGAGTTACTTCCCTTATAAATTCGGGCTTTCTTAGCCATTTTTGTTTTGGTGTCTTCAAGCCATGAAGTCGTTCTAAAAGAATGCTGGTTTCCTTCACAACGCATTACGACGTTGATTTCTTTACACTCCCTTCCCCACAGCTTCACGAGGGAGGGAAGGGGGAGAAGCAAACAGGTGCAGCTGTGAGCGTGGACGCCAACTCTGCCGCCATTGACATACGATGCATTTTATGCATTAAAATGGAATAAAAAAATGATGTTAAATTATTTTTAAAATCGTAGACTCATCGTTGACGCGCGCTAATAGTCAGACGGGCTCGATATGAATCACGACTATAAGATACCCGAATTTGGTTAAACTGCACCGCAAAATGTGGGAGGAGTTAGGAATCTAAATCGAAGGGGACAGACACTCACACAACTAGAGTTTTATATATATAGATATACATGTTTTTCTTTGTGTACCTAATTTCTTTCTGAAGAACAAAATCACATGATGGTTTTCTTGAGGCATGGCATTGTGGAAAGAAAATTGCTTCCCAACCACACAGTTCCAGATGCCCTCCTCCAACTCCCATTCTCTGACCGAACAGGTGCATGCTGAGAGAACCCCATTCAGGTGCAGGCATGGTTCTTTGGTTAAGATGTTTGTTTTTTTTTACCAAGTGGTTTCTGGCTTAATGGTCAGAGGTATTCGGCTCATGATCACAAAATCGTGAGTTCAATTCCTGGTGACACACTGTGTCCTTGAGCAAGACACTTTATTTCATGTTGCTCCACTCCACTCAGCTGGCAAAAATTAAGTAGTAGTACCTGTAAATCAAAGGACCAGCCTTGTCACACTCTGTGTCACACTGAATCTCCTTGAGAACTACATTAAGGGTAAGCTAGGATACTTAGGAGGGTTCTTGGCATCTAAGGTTACTTGTTGTAGCCCGATGTTAGGGTTTTCCTTATCCACCAATCTAACTGTTGTGCATAAAACTTAGATAAACTTAGATATGTTTCGACCAAAGATTGGTCCAGGCCATGTCTAACTTAATAGCACCACCTGATAGGATTATTTGAATCCTGTTTAAGTCAAGTTTTGTTTATGGTCCATTCAAGTAGTGAGTTTTTGTTGGGTGAGTTGTATCCAATTATGGGTGGCTTATCCGGTATTCCTTGAAAGAATCTATTCAGACTCCGTTTAAAGTTGATGGGATCCTTTTCCTCTTTGATCTCTTTCGGGACAATGTTAAATAGGGCAGGGCCTGTTGAGGAAAAGAAATTATGTTGCAGTGTACATATCTTTACTCTTTTACTTGTTTCAGTCATTTGACTGCGGCCATGCTGGAGCACCACCTCCAGTCGAGCAAATCGACCCCGGGACTTATTCTTTGTAAGCCCAGTACTTATTCTATCGGTCTCTTTTGCCGAACCGCTAAGTGACGGGGACGTAAACACACCAGCATCGGTTGTCAAGCAATGCTAGGGGGACAAATACAAACATATACACACACACTTATATATATATATATATATATATATATACATATATACGACAGGCTTCTTTCAGTTTCCGTCTACCAAATCCACTCACAAGGCATTGGTCGGCCCGGGGCTATAGCAGAAGACACTTGCCCAAGATGCCACGCAGTGGGACTGAACCCGGAACCATGTGGCTGGTTAGCAAGCTACTTACCACACAGCCACTCCTGCGCCTATAGTTCTATTGAAATAATAATATGAAATAATAATAATTTTTAATTCCAATTTTTTACTTTGTCTTTTGGCAGGTCTGGAATTTGCCTATTCCATGGCACCAACATCAATGAAAGGAATAATCATGGGCCTTTTCTTGTTTTTCTCCGGTATTGGCAGTCTTGTCAGCATTGGTATAATACAAGCTCTGAAAGGAACTCTGTTCTTTGGTGAAGACTTTGGCGACATCAACATACGGAAGTGTGACCAGCATGGCCGTGTCACTGAAGCCAACCATCTTGACTATTACTTCTTTGCCATGGCTGTTTTCCTTGCTTTCTTCACCGTCGTTTTCATCGTTGTTGCCCACTGCTTCAACTTCAGTAAGGCCTACCCCGTTTCCAAGTCGACGAGGGATTCGAGGAGGAACAGGTTTGAGAGCGGTTCCATTAACAGCAGCGAATGAAAGGGCAGCAAGCAAGAGGAGGTAAATCGGTCGACTCCTCAAACAAAAGACAGACCAGAATCTTGCCAGTGGTGTGTGTGTGTGTGTTTGTGTGAGTGTGTCTATGTATGGGTGTGCAAGCGTGCGGGCATGCATGCGTGTTTGCTTTGAGATAGAGCAAGGAGGAAAAATCGCTCCGAACTTCAATGTACTGTGAAGGAGGTGTGGAAAACAAACACGAAAGCAAAAGAAAATAAAACTAACAATTAATTTGCCACAGTTTATATATATATAGGCGCAGGAGTGGCTGTGTGGTAAGTAGCTTGCTAACCAACCACATGGTTCCGGGTTCAGTCCCACTGCGTGACATCTTGGGCAAGTGTCTTCTGCTATAGCCTCGGGCCGACCAATGCCTTGTGAGTGGATTTGGTAGACGGAAACTGAAAGAAGCCTGTCGTATATATGTATATGTATGTATGTATGTATATGTTTGTGTGTCTGTGTTTGTCCCTCTAGCATTGCTTGACAACCGATGCTGGTGTGTTTACGTCCCCGTCACTTAGCGGTTCGGCAAAAGAGACCGATAGAATAAGTACTGGGCTTACAAAGAATAAGTCCCGGGGTCGATTTGCTCGACTAAAGGCGGTGCTCCAGCATGGCCGCAGTCAAATGACTGAAACAAGTAAAAGAGAAAAGAGTAAATATATATATATTTACAAAAAAAAAATATCATTGGCTGGGCGGGTGTGTGGCACAGTGACACAGTGTTACTGCCACTGGATACTTACTACTTCTGCTAGATGTAATGTAGTAGTAGTAGTAGTTGAGTAGAATTAATGGTGACTGTGTGTGTCTGTCTGTTTGATAGTTATTGTACTTGGCACCAAACTGTTTTCTAGGGCATCCTTCCAAATACAACACCCGACCAAATATTCCAAGTGCCTTTCATATTTTTCTTATTTCATCTGTACAAATCTCAACCAAACTCTGCATAATCGTGCAGCAAAAGTATACGTACATGTCTGTATGCATGTATGTATGTATATGTGCGTATATACATGTAAAGTTTTTATGAGTGTGTGTGTATGTATATATATGCATTTTTGTGTGTGTATGTATATATATATATATATATATATATATATGCATTTTTGTGTGTGTATGTATGTATATATATATATATATATATATATGCATTTTTGTGTGTATATATATGTATGTATATATATATATATATGCATTTTTGTATGTATATGTGTATGTGTGTATATATGCATTTTTGTATGTATATGTGTATGTGTGTATATATGCATTTTTGTATGTATATGTGTATGTGTGTATATATGCATTTTTGTGTGTATATATGTGTGTGTGTGTGTGTATATATATATATGTATGTATATGTGTGTATTTGAGTGTTTCTATGGGTTTTCATATGTGTATTATTTTTGTATATGCTTTATGCATATATATACATTTTTGTGCATGCATGCGTGTGTGTGCTTATGTGTGTATATATTATATATATATATATATATATACACACAAATATGCACACATGTATGTAATAAAATAACATTACTGAGTTTTCACATGCTAACAACAACAGTAATACAAGAAGGAACTTTGTAATTTATCAATTAATTACCATTTACCTTTGGCTTCCAGTGCTCTTCCACACCCACACTCCATGTACAAAGAATAATTTTGATGATGGTCATAATAACAATAACCCTCTCTACCATAGGCACAAGGCCTGATAATTACCCGGAGCCTGGTGCTTGCTCAGCCAATACTCATTGTATCAAGGCCAAAGTTGAACTCAGAATGTATAAACAGACAAAATGCCACTAAGCATTTTGTCTGGCAAGCTGATATTTGTCAACTCACTGCCTTAATGATAATAATAATAATAATACTACTACTACTAATAATAATAATAATGATTTCAAATTTTGCCACAACGGCAGCCTGGGAGAGGGGATTAAGTCGATTACATCAACTCCAGTGCATAACTGGTACTTATGGTACTTATTTAATCGACCCCGAAAGGTTGGAGGGCAAAGTCGACTTTGGCGGAATTTGATCTCAGAAAGTAAAGACAGACGAAATACCTATTTCTTTACTACCCACAAGGGGCTAAGTACAGAGAGGACAAACAAATGGATTAAGATGATTACATCGACACCAGTGTGTAACTGGTACTTATTTAATCGACCTCGAAAGAATGAAAGGCAAAGTCGACCTCGGCGGAATTTGAACTCAGAACGTAGCAGCAGACAAAGTACCATTAAGCATTTCGCCCAGCATGCTAATGATTCTGCCAGGTTGCCACCTTAATGATAATAATAATAACAACAACAACAACACTTACTATCATTGATATTATTGTGTGTAGCAAGGCGGCAGGCTGACAGAATTGTTAGTATGCCAGACAAAATACTTAGCGGCATTTTGTCCATCTTTATATTCTGAGTTCAAATTTTGCCGAGGTCGACTTTGCCTTTCATCCTCTCAGGGTTGATAAAATTAGTACCAGTGAAACACTGGGGTCGATGTAATTGACTTAGCCTGACCCCTGAAATTGCTGGCCTTGTGCCGAAATTTGAAACCAATGTTATTGTATTTACTCAGTTAACCCTCCCCCACCCACACACATACCTTTACCTGGCATTGTTTATATTAGTTTTTTTTAATATTATTATTATTATGGCCCACAGCAACAACAGCAAGAGATTAATGTGTTGTTGTGATGTTCATGCCAGTCTAACCTCATTTCTTAATGTTTTTTTTTTCTTATTTATTAACAAAAGTAACTTTGAAAGTGAAATTATGCATGACAATAAGTGTTATTGTTGCTGTTATTGTTGTGGCAGCAGTGGTGGTGGTGGTGGTCGTTGTTGTTGTTGCTGTTGCTGTTGATCAAACGGTCTTCGTCCCAGAGCTCGCAAGATGGGAGAAGTCCGAAACGTGGTCCTTTGCATTCGTAAGACCCGCAGAAGAGAAAGTAGGTAAAACCCTGACACTGAGAGCATCGACGGATGGATGAATGCGCATCCAGGCTCAGCGGTTGCGTAGGAAGTCGGGGACAAGAAACAGGAAGAAAGAGTACAACAGGGGTCGCCACCACCCCCTGCCGAAGCCTTGTGGAGCTTTAGGTGTTTTCGCTCAATAACCACACACAACGCCCAGTCTTGGAATTGAAACACGATCCTCCGACTGCAAGTCCGCTGCCCTAACCACTGGGCCATTGCACCTCCACTGTTACTGCTGCTGTTGTTCAATTGTGTGTCCCCCACCCCTACATACACTCTCACACATTCAGCATCAACTCAATCGAAACCAGCCATTGCTTCTGTTATCGGATCAGTGTTTAATTTCAAATTGGCTCTTTTGAACTTTGTTGACCCTTGTCCCAGGTGACACACAACGGTTGTGCAAAAAGTATGCTAGTCCAAAAATGCCGTGCAAAAAGATTGAAGGACAACTGTCCTGGTTGCTGTGTAGTGAAATATAAATGAAGACATACCCTCAGTTACCCTGGGCATGGATTCACTGAAGCTCCGGCATCTGGCGACGGACTTGGTAAACACCCACAAAGTTATCAACCACCTCACCAACAACAACACTGAACACCTTTTTGATCTCCATGTGTCCAACATACGTGGACATGCCTACAAAGTCAGAAAACAACACAGCTCCCATGACTTTCGGAAACATTTTTTCACGCTCAGAGTTGCTGAAGCATGGAATAAACTGCCTTTGTCAGTTGTTGACTGCCATGACACTGCATCCTTTAAGGCCCTCATGCTTTCCGAAATCCGCCGAAACTACACCTGATTATATATACACTTTAGATGAGTTGTAGTGCACCTGAGCACTGTACACAATTATTATTATTATTATTATATTACTATGCAGTGCGTTTCAAAGAAGAGACTTGCCTAAGATGCAGTGGAATTGAAAGAATATTCTTTCTCAGTGGGGTTAAAGTTAAACTCATGTGTTTATGATGAATTTAGTTATAGGTCTTATTCTGGAATGGTTATGGTCAGTTCCGATCTTTAGCAGGGAGCGGGTCAGTTTGTCATTTTAGAGCAACTTGATGGTCAGGCTTGCTACTGCTCCTACTCTGGCCATCAAAGGTTCTACGTTTAGGAGCATTTAGCTGTGATTTCTATAATGTTGAGATAATTCTTGCCTTGTACAAGACAAATAGCTTTACTGAAAGAAGTTTAGAACTTAATTTCAAAAACCGATGGATTCACAGCTATTTGGGGCCAGGTGGATTTGACCATAGGCATTGTACAGCACAGACAAAACACTGACCTTTAATTCAACACCCAATTCACTTGCACATCCATGCCCCCCACCTCAAGGCCCTGTCAAGTCTCCCTCAATTCAGTCCGATCCAGTATAGTCCTGTCCAGTCCAGTTCCATAGATGTTGGATGTCAGGTTTGTTAACCCGTGTAAATTGTGTGCATTTTGATCGGAGTTCTAATCCTGCCTGTTCCATTTCTGATTTTTGTGTGACCCTATTACTCCAATGTTTACGATTAAAAAAAAACAAACAAAAAAACCCCCCAAAAAACAAAGAACAAATGTGTTCACTCCACCATATTTTAAAGACACTAAGGAATTCGTCAACGAAAAATTGGTTGCTTTTCTTAACAGGCCAAGCAACTCCATAGAAGCTTCCACACTGGTTTTTGTGATAAAGTTTAAAACAGTTGTGAATAATAAAAAAAAAAAATAAAATAATTTAAAGGCTCAATAAGCTTGAACTGAACTCATGATTTTTGTATTTTATATTTTTTCCCAAACCCTGAGACACAGGTACATTTTTATACATTCATTCCATGACCAATTATATTTCCAAGAGGTTATTTTTTTTCCTCAAATTCATTCTCCCCTTCAACACTTTTGTATTTTTAATATCATGCTAATAAATATATTTACAATTCTCTTGTTGTTTTCCAGTTAAATTTTCTTTTTTTTTATATATATATTCTCATTCCTGCATTTGATGACATATTCTCCATCATGAAAATATCTTTTTGCGTGTATGTACCCATTTTTTTATTACCCACAAGGGGCTAAACATAGAAGGGACAAACAAGGACAGACATAGGTATTAAGTCGATTACATCGACCCCAGTGCGTAACTGGTACTTAATTTATCGACCCCGAAAGGATGAAAGGTAAAGTCGACCTCGGCGGAATTTGAACTCACAACGTAACGGCAGACAAAATACCGCTAAGCATTTCACCCGACGTGCTAACATTTCAGCCAGCTCGCCGCCTTTTTGTGTGTATGTATCATCATCATCATAATTTAATGTCCTTTTCCTTGCCGGCATGGGTTGGATGGTTTGATAGGAGCTGGCATGACCAGGGGCCACATCAGGTTTCTTTGTCCGTTTTGGCATGGTTTCTACAGCTGGATGCCCTTTCTAACACCAGCCACTTTACAACGCATACTGGGTGCTTTCTATGTGGCACCATCACCAGTGCTTTTTTTATCTGTCCATGGTGGAATGCATGTGTTTTTTTGGAAAATGAATGGGGAGGAGATACAAAAAAAAAAAGCAGCTGCGAGACATCCAATCAGAAATAACAGCTAAATCTCCCTCAAATCAAACTCTAGTGACTAAAGAAAATGAAACACACACACACACACAAAAAAAAAAGCAACAACAGATGGGAAACTGTGATTCTATCATATTTTTTAAAATGGCCTCATCAGAGAAGGGAAGATGAGTGGACAAGGACAAGACCATTTTCAGTGGCTCAAAGACTTGTAAGAGAAAGTGGGGAAGATATTCTTGGAGTGCAGATTTGGTTTGAATGCAACAGAGTGGAATCTTGTGAAAGGTAGGAGAGTCCAGTTTGCTGGACATTGTTGTAGAGCTGAAAAAGAAGTAATTTCTACTCTTCTCCTCTGGAAGCCATCTACTCGCAATACCAGAGGGCGCACACTCTCCTACCCTGATGTAATCTCCAGGGATACAGGCATCCAGCAACAGGACCTCCGTAATGCTATGATGGACCGTGAAGTCTGGCGTAACATAGTAAATTCCATTGTCTCAACCACGGTCGAACAATGATGATGATGATGATGGAATCAGCTGAAGGCACCCAAGGACCAAGTGATGGTGCTTACTTGCTTATAACTGAAGGAGCAGAAATCACAAACAGTTCGGCCATGCATAGAGTAGAGACGGCAGTTTAACCTTTTAGCATTTAACCCTTTTGTGACCAACCTGGCTGAAACTGGCTCTGTAGTACAAATATCTTGATTACATAAGTTTTGAATTAAAATCTTCCACCAGTTGACCGTAGTCACAATTTATGTTCCTAACACTGGATCTGGGACCCCCTTCGGTCACGACACTGACCATGGGATTGCACCTAGAAAGTTACCCTCCTAGTCACAAGTCTGGGCAAGGTGGTTTTATGGAAGACCAGCAGTCGCCCATGCATACCGGTCTCCCCTCTCCACGTCACCGATGTTGTCCAAGGGAAAGGCAAGGACCGATACAGCTTGGCACCTGTGACGTCACAACTCATTTCTACAGCTGAGTGAACTGGAGCAACGTGAAATAAAGTGTCTTGCTCAAGAACACAACACGCAGCCCGGTCCGGGATTCAAGCTCACAACCTCACGATCGTAAGCTCAACGCTCTAACCACTGAGCCATGCGCCTTCACATGTTCCTAACACTAGGTAAATGATAACTAAGTTATTTTACTAAATTCTTATATTTAAAGTAATTGAAAGAAACACAGAGCATCTCAAAATAAGGAGAGTAACAAAAGGGTTAAGCCTGTTTTATTCTCAAATCTACCCTTTAATGTCCTTCCAAAAATAGTCACATCACTGAAACCTCACTATGAGATAATACTCTCTGGATGCTGGCTTTGCTGGATGGAGGTGCTTATCTCCCCCTTTGTAAAAATAAGGACACAGGAAATGTGTCAAGGCCAACAGGAAGTGATGCTTCCTAGGGCTAAATAGCAGTAGTAAGAGTGTGTGTGTGTATATGTTTGTGTGCCTGTGTTTGTCTCCCTAGCATTGCTTGACAACCGATGCTGGTGTGTTTATGTCCCCCGCCACTTAGCGGTTCGGCAAAAGAGAGACCGATAGAATAAGTACTGGGCTTACAAAGAATAAGTCCCGAGGTCGATTTGCTCGACTAAAGGCGGTGCTCCAGCATGGCCGCAGTCAAATGACTGAAACAAGTAAAAGAGTAAAGAGTAGTATTCTTCCCTTTCATGGGACTGTCACATTAAGTTGACAACATACCACCACTTTATCGTGTTAATACTGTATAAATCTCTCTCAGGGATCTAGAAATATATTATTTCAATACATGATTAATTCAA